>NC_056726.1:660945063-661135063 GCF_019279795.1 Protopterus annectens | reverse complement strand
TCGCCACCTAAGAAAATTATTTTCCTGTGCCCCTGTCGAGCAGAGCCACAGAAGTGATCACTGGGGTGAATTTCCCATTTCCCATCCAATCATCAAGATTTTTCTTGAGTGCTAATGAGGAGCTCTGTTTGACATAGGTAGTCTGTTCGAGTATGGGAAGTCTCTGGGACAGGAATCTATCCCTCTAGCATGTTCTGTTTATTGTGGTGACAAGGTTTAGGTCCCTAGAGCATGTAGCTCAAAGGGATTGGGATTTCTTTAAGTGGAGCATGTCCAGCAGCTCTGGGTTTGACATAGCTTTGTATGTTAGGCAGAGATCGCCCCTGAGTAGGTGATATGCGATGGAGTAAAGCTGTAGTTTTTTGAGACAGTCTGCGTAGGGCATCTGTTTGAGGCCAGTAATCCTCTTTGTGAGGTATTTCTGTGGTCTTTACAGTTGTCGTAGATGTCTCGTGAGGTACATAACAAAAGGGGCATTGTACTCTATAATGGGTTTAATGAGTGATTAGTAGAGGGGAACAATGACCTCTTTTTTTTTTTTTTTTTTTTCTGGATGAGAATCCTTCTATGATGAGATGAGCCACGTAGAAGGATTTCCTGACCACTGTGGCGATATGGTTATCAAAGGAGAGACTACTGTCCACCTGTGTCCCAAGGTCTCTTATCACATTTTCAGCATTAAGTAGACTACCAGCTATGTGGTATTTCATGGGTACAGAGTTTTTACCAAAGGGGATGACAATACACTTTTTGGCATTGAGCTTCAGGCCATGGCTTTGACACCAGGTATCTGTCTCAGTGAAGCCCTTTTGTAGTTTCTCCACATCGTTAGAAGTTTTTATTATGGCTCCTAGTTTGCAGTCATCTGCAAACTTTGTTAGCCAAAGACCTTCTGTGTTAGCCTGCACTTCAGAGAAGTAGATACCAAACAGGAGATGACCCAGGACTGAACCCTGTGGTACTCCACTTGCCACTGGTCTGAAGTCTGATTTGGAATCCACTACTTTCACAGTGTGGGTTCTGTCCGTGAGCCAGTTGGCAACCCATCTTGTGACCTTAGGATTTATACCTAGTTTAGTGAGCTTATCTATAATTCCAGAGTGGGGGATGGTGTCAAAAGTCTTGGCGAGATCTAGATAAGCTGTGTGAACCATTTTACCGTCATCTATGGCTTTGGTGACTGCTTCAAAGAAGTCAATCAGGTTTAGGAGACATGATCTGCCTTTTACAAATCCATACTGGGTAGGGTCCAGAGTTTGGAGATTACCAATGTCTTTGTTTATGAGTTGCATGATGATATGTTCCATGGCCTTGCAGACCAGGCTTGTCAGGCTAATGGGGCGGTAGTTCCTGGGGTCCGTTGTGGCTCCCCCTTTGTGGAGTGGGATAACCGTCGTGGTGCACCATTCAGTGGGTACAAAGCCTGAGGTGAGGCTATAATTGAACATGGTACTTAGGTAGGGTGCCAGTTCATTCTGTAGTTTGTGTAGAACGCAGCCTGCGATATTGTCAGGTCCCATGGATTCTGTGTTCTTGGCTCTGGAGAGTGTGTTTTTTACCTGTGCAGCTGTGATTATAGGAGCTTTGCATTCTTCCGGTATAGAGATGGGCCCTCTAGGGGGTGAGGTCTGCTAGGATGTTGGCAATATCAGTTGGTTCTGTATATTTAGTGCCATTGTGCTGTAACTCAGAGCAGATCTGAGTGTTACCATTGAGATTCTTGACATAGCTATAGAATGCTTTGTGGTTGTCTTTAGAGTCAGTGGCAATTTTGTTTTCGTAACTAGCTTTGGAGGATTTTATGAGGGATCTCAGCTTCTTACTGAGGTTGATCAGGGAGTTCCTCCAGTCATGGGATTTTCCTCTTTTTGTTGATTTTCTTTCTGCTTTTAGGGGTCGCCAAAGCGGAACTCCGGTCCGCTAATGATTGGCAGTAGATTTTTTTTTTTTTTTATGGTGCCGATGTGTTTGAAATCTGTATGCATCTCTATCTATATTTATAAATTATGCATGTTTTGGAATAAAACATGTACAGTTTTACCGGTTATTCAAGCATGCTGTTGCATTTATTGTGTTATTCAGAAAAATTATATTTTTTCTCTGAATATTCCAAAATTTAATGTCAAGCCTGTATCTGTGTAAGTTAATGCATGTCAGCTGTATCGGTCTTCTCCAGAAATGCTTGGGATGTCCATTTTAGGAAACCCTATGATAAACTGATACTGTTATTATACCTTAATAGTTCAAAGGAAGTTGCTTTTTTTTTTTTTATTTTCAGTTTGATTACCGGGGAAGTCCACTGAGCCTAAAAGTGCCTGTTTTCAGTGGAGGCCCGGGGAGAAAAGCTCCATTAGCAATACAGTAAGGGTTACATAATTAAGGTATATTACATATACAATACAATATTTATACAGTAAGGAAATGCAAATGTCTACAAAGTACAGCATACAACAGTTATCAAGCATTATCAACTGTCTTTATAATTAAAGATCTAAGGTTATTGTGTTACTATACTAGTAGAGGGAAGACCATTTACATGTAGTTAATTCAAATAAGTAAAGTATATT
Source organism: Protopterus annectens (assembly GCF_019279795.1). NCBI lineage: Eukaryota > Metazoa > Chordata > Ceratodontiformes > Protopteridae > Protopterus > Protopterus annectens. Next base: position 661,132,496 of record NC_056726.1, on the reverse strand, counting down.
ATTGATGTGTCAGTAGAAGTAATTTGCTATTTACATTATATACATACTTGAAATCAGGTGAGAGATTGCTTAGTCATTTACTGAAAACTTGAGTCTGTTCTAGGAGATTAGAAATATGAGTTGGAGGGAGGATGGGCGCAAGGAGTATGAAGAACTCCTTGAAGAATTCCCTTGAATTTAGGTAGGGTGAAAGCAGGAACATTTCCATTTGGATGACAGGTATGAGAAAAGCTGGGTTTTGAAGGTTTCTGAGTTTGGTATAGTCCTAAGTGAAGGAGGGAGAAAATTCCATTTCTTGCCTCGTGAGAAAGAGAGGTCGTTTGGGTTTGTGGATAGAAATTAAATGTTGGTGTTCAGATCTCAGAGATCTATTTGGGATGTATGGGGGAAGGATGTTTGTTAGGGATGGGCATTTATCTGTATGAAATATTAGTTTGTGAGCAGTGGTGAGTTGTAGGAAGTCTAGGTGGTTAGAGAGTTCTAGCCATTTCAGAGATTGTAGGGTAAGACAATGATGAATGGAGTTTTTGGATTTTAAGTGGCAAATTTAGAGATCTTATTATAGCAATTTTCAAGTTTGGAGGTGATGGAAGATGTCAGATTTGTTAGAAGTGGGGCTCCATACAATAAGGATGGTAGAAGTTAGGTAGTTGCCAGGGTATGCCTTGTGGAGCTGGAGAGAAAGGGATTATTCCTATAGAGCATACCTAATTTTTGGTGGGTTTTCTTTGTTTTGTTGAATGTGGATATCGAACTTGAGGTGTTCGTCTATGGTAATACTGAGAAGTTTTACACAAGGGACCACTTCTGTAGCAGAGTTTGTTAAGGACTTTGAAAGAATTTTTGTCATAAGAGAAAGCCCTGGAGGGAGGAGAAAGTAGTATTTTTCATTTATTTGAGTTGAGAAAGAGGTGGTTTTGGTGCATCCAGTTCTCAGTGATTGAAAATGCAGTTTGGGTTTTAGTCAGTAGTTCAGATAGGTTGGAAGCAGCACAGACTAAAGTTGAGTAATCTGCATATTGGATAACTGTTGTGTCAAGGATGGCAGTGTGAAGGTTATTAATGAAGATGTTGAAAAGCATAGGTCCGAGGATGGACCCTTGAGGTACCCCAGTGGGGGTCGGTAAGAAGGAAGAGGTGGAGTTCTTCCATCTGACTGCTTGAGATCTGTCTGACAGGTAACTGGAGAACCAGGACAAAGTATTAGGAGAGAGATGAAGGTTGGAGAGACGTTTTACTGTTATATATGCTGACTTTGCAGCTACAACCAAAAATTGCCATGTGCAGCACTTCATATGTCATGCTTTCATAGATGGCTAGTAAAAATGCAGCCACAAACATTTCAGAAATTATTAATTTTGCAGTTAAACATTTGTGGAATTAAATGTAGACTGATGAGTCTGTTGAGCACAATTTTTGAATTCCTATTTCCCTGAAGTGGAATATAGAACATTACAATGGGTATGGAAGGTATGAAATATATGAAGGGAATTAAAGTAGGGCATGTGTACATCATAAGAAAGTGGAGATATTATTTGGACAGTGGTGTGTGTGGGGGTGGGGTGTGGGGATGAGGTGTAGGTAAAGGGGAAGGATGATGAAAGGAGGACTAGACTGGTAACTGAAAAGGAGACATTTCTTCAATAGTTGCATGGGTGTGGACTACATTATAGACGTGCAGTGGAAATTATCAGAGTTTCAAATGTGTTTGAGAGTGAATGAGGGAGAGAACAAAGAAAGTTGTAATAGAGACACATATGTGGGTTGACCTTAACAACTGGAATTGAAATGCCATATCTAATTTTATGTTGGAAATTTTGTATTTACGTATCAGTCTATAACCTCCTCTCCCATAAGCAACATGGCCTCTGCTCTGGTTGAACCACATTTACAGTCCTGTGGACTCTAACCAAAGAAATATTTCTAATTATGTGCCCACATTCACAGTCCTGTGGACTCTAACCAAAGAAATATTTCTAATTATGTGCACACATTTACAGTCCTGTGAACTCTAACCAAAGAAATATTTCTAATTCTGTGCAGATACCAGCTCACTGGAACTATCTTTATTGATCTTACTTGACCTTCGACCATGTTGACCACAACATCCTCCTCAATCACCTAATACAAACAGGCTTAAATCACGATTCCATAGTTTAGTTCCAGAAGTATTTCACCAATTGCCACTTATGTGTCAGAATTCATATATCAAATTTTCTGTCAGTAAGCTTTCAGAAAGAAGTACCACAAGGCTGTAGGCTTGCTCCTCTATTCTACTTCATCTTTACAAATGAACTTCCCCTTGACCTCCATCTCTTCCTCCTACTTTCTGCAGACTGCACAGTATATTCTCTGCAAACTTCTCAGTACCCAAACTTGAGAAATATCTTCAATATCACATTTTTGTCACCAAACAAGCAAGTCTCTGTATGTATATACCTATATAATTGCAACATTTCCACAGAAAGCAGTACTTTTAAATACCGTGGCCGTTGGCTTGACTCCACTTGAAAAAAGGTTACTCTTTCCAATTTTGGGTCATTAATATAACACCATTTCTTACTACACAGCCAGAGCAACCATAGGCAAAAAAAGTCTGCTTCCCCAGCTTGAATATTTTCTCCTTCTTGTAGCGTAAGCATCAAACAAAGTCCATATGCATTCAAGTAATAACTAATGAAATCTGTAAATATATTATCCAGCCCCCTAAAAAGGAATAGCACTACAAAACACCAAAAAACAGTAAACTGGATTCCTGTTCAATGAAATTTTGACTTCATTACAGGATCTCAGCTGTTCCAACTCCTAGTCAACCAGATCTTCTCTCCACTAGCAGCTAATCCAATTAAACCTTCCATTTACAGATGTAGAAGCCATGACTGTTCTGCCCTTGCACTGCAACTTCCAAAAACTAAAGTGTCTTGCATTTGTACTGATCATGGTTTCTTTATGGTAGGTCCCAAACTTTGGGAAAGTATTCCCCCACAAATAAGACACCTCATCTTACACTAATTGTAGAACGCAACTAAAGGGCCACCTACTGTTAGTAAAATGTCCTTGCCTCACTCAACCATATCATCTAACCTGAGCTAAATCACTCTTGTCAACTTGCTGATAACATTTTTCCCTCATGGCACATTCTGTTGCATCATTTTATACTTCAGTCACACAATCTATTGCTTAACATAACTTCTTCCATCTACTCACAGTCTCGGACATCCATCACTTCACTCAGCTATCCCATCATTCCGACTTAGACAATATATTGCTATTATCACGCAGAAAACTTTCTAAATGAGATGTCTTGATTAATCATAAATGAATTAAAAGTGTATATAGTCTTTGTTTTATAATAACAGTATTATATGGGTATGTCTTTTCATTTTACTTTTGCTATAATTTTGCTGTAATTCTGACTTTCTTTACATTCCTGGACAAAGACTGAAATTGACCATTTTTGATAAATGCTCTACCCACATAAACAAATTTTAAATAAAATAAAACTTAAAATGTGTTTGTAGGTAAAGTCGTCATTCCTTTTAAAGGTAAGATTTTTATAGCAGAAATGCATTGCAAGTAGCAATTTATGAAGAATTATTCATAATAATAAAGTGAATCTATTTGTCTGGCTTTAATTAGTTCAAAAAGTTTTTGTTACAGTGGGATACCAAGCAAGGGACAGTAAATGGGCTCCAGACACTTGGGCTGAGATTTGATGGTCAACAGGAGTGGACTTAACAGTTCAGAAAAAAGAAAAATGAACGACTTAAGTAAATCCAACTGTCTGACAGTATATGTGAGGCAGGCAAGGCTGTGAGATGGTAACAGACATGCTTTGCAATGTAGTCTTGGGTTTGATTATTTTAGTCTCCGCTTGCATAATTTGCAGTTGAACAAATCCGTTAACCAGGCCAATATTCACACGTGGTATGTTCATAAGGTTCATGTTTGCCTTGTTGTTGATTTTACCTGGTTAACAAAAAACGTTCAGAACTATGCTTTGTGAGCTTCTTTTCCAAGTTCCTCTTTGGCACTACTACTTAATACACAGAGTTCAGAAGTTCAAATACGCACAGGGTACTAAGTTATGTATGATTTTGCAATGCAACAGGATTTGCAGACCACACCTCCATTATTGTTTCCCTACTTTGTGTAGTTTACTGTAAAGGATTATAACATTTTTCCTGTTTTCTTTTTTTCTAAGCATGCAATTATTGTCAAAGAATATTTGGTATGGTATATAGCATTGCATTTACAGTCCTGTTGTCAAGAATGTTGCTATTTTATATTGTGCACACACTGAGTAACAATTGCCTTTTTAAAGCCTTGAAATTTATTATGCAAAGGCTATGGAAATAGACTAGGAGAAAGTTGGAGAAACATTTTTCTGCTGCCAGTTAAAGTTGCTTGGCTTTGTGTTTTAAACAGCTATGTGGCTTTTTCTAAATCTATTTATATTCTCTTCTAGTTAGTGTGCTTCATGTGATTTTCCACCTTTTGTGACTTTGTTATACTTTATTTAGCATCATTTAAATCATTTATAGCATGTATTCATTAGACCATGGCTATTTTAATGTTTAATAGTTCCTTCACTTTGTTTCAGTGAGTGTTTTCCCTTGATAATTAGATTGTGTCTCCATACTACTAACAAAATTGTTGTCCCTATTTGTTAACGTTTCACTCTACCACTTTTGCATTTACCTTCTACTTTAAAGTTGCTTTTTCCTGTCAGGCTGTAAAAAAATGGTGATACCAGGTCATAGGCAGGTTGCACTTGTGGACTGTTATTTCCTTCCAAAGGTAAGAATTAAACCCTTTGGGGCGATGTTGTAAAACAGTACCTCCCTGGTTGCACAGTAGCAAGTCCCGCCTAAACCCCACCCAACACCCAGTGACATGTTCGAATAAAGAATGAATATTCATGTTGATGTCTTCACTGACTGCACGAACCAACTCCAAGATGCGAAAGAAACAGCATTATATATATTTTTTACATTTTTGCAGTGGGCAAGCCCCCCCTGCACCCTCCACGCCCCCTGCAAATTAAATATATCAACTCTGAGATCACACTACATTGAGGAAAGGGGTAGATTTCCCATTCCGCACTGTAAATCAACAACCAATGCATGCATGATGTCACTGTCAAATCTGCACTGCAGTCAATTATGCATCATTAGGATACATCATCACAGCAATATGTCATGTCAATTACCCAAGGCATGCCCACTTCTGCACAGACCGACTAGAGAGGTAGTATTCTACAACAATGCCGCCTTTGGCTTGTGTCTGAGAAATAAGCACCATAACCATTATATCAACCCCCAACATTCTGATTATTCAAGAAGCAAGGAGTAATTTACTGATGTTTCTCAAGGGTAGATATTACTGCCTGAAGTTCTAGCTGCTTGTGTATTGGTTCTTTCACTTTAGCTGCTCAGCTTAATAAAGGCGGGCAGTGCTCTGGGCAGCACTGTGCAATGCTGTATGCAACAGCACTTTCAAATTCTCTTAGAAACCTCAGTCAACTCCACCTACCAGTTAAGCTGCATTAATTAGCTATGTTCTGCTACTTAACTCTGTAAACATCTGAAGCTGATCACATGGCTAGTCTAGACCAAACTGTTTACATCTACTGTTTTCATTTATTGTCATAATCGAATACTTTAACCCAGAAGCCAAAACTCTTGTATATGCTCTTATCCTCCCCTGTCATACTTCGCACTTTTGGTCAAAATGGAAGTATGCCATGTAATCCACATTCTGTTGCCAGCCTCACAGCACTTGGTAAACACAACGCAGGAAATGTAAGAATTACTCGATCACAGATTATGATCTTTTACTTACTTTGTCATTAGCTACTTGTGAGAAGTGCAGTTACTTAGCCAAATTTGTGGCCACACTCTCACAAACATGCACATCTTGTGGGCATTGTTCACCTACAGTGCACTCTGCACATACGCACACTGAAGTGTCCCAGACTGAGGCACTAAAATAATCCTTTCCCAAGCTGCAATAGGACATTAAGTGCAAGGCCAGTGTCTGCTAAGCAATGCAAAACTAAGTGTAATGGTAAGGGTAAAGATGAAATTTGATAAATATTCGCAAGTGTGGATTCTCCAATGTATTACTGCATTATATTCATAGACAGGCACACGGACAGACCGACATATGTTAAGTCATCAGTAGAAGCTTAGCTTGTTCAAACAGCATCCGGGGCTGGAAGTATGAACCAGTGCCCCACCCTCTTTGACTCTTCAAGGGAAGAGCAAAAAAAAAAAAAAACTTCACTGTAATAAGCCAGTCGATATACTGTAAACGATAGGCTTACTACAGTCAGATATGTGCCCCTTCAGCTCTCCCATATAATCCTAATGCAGTGCTTGCATCGAAGAGATGCAGCATCATGGTGGGCTATCTTTTTGCCCTTCTGGAAATGCTACTGAGGCGCTCCTTGGATCAGCATATGGTAATTAGCGATGTGCTCTTCCCCCAGAGATGCCTGCAATATATGCTTTATGCCGTGAAGTGATACACTGAACTACAGATTTTCGTCTCATTTTTAGTCCGTTTTTAAAAAAATTGTGATTTTCTTGCAAATCATTAGCAAGTCATTCAGTATTGATGTCAGAAAATAATGACTGACATTTGCGGTTCAGACTTCATACCCTTCAGAAAATTCATGCTAACAAAAGCCCTGTTATCCTATCAACTTTTTAAAAATGTAACATTATTTAAAAATGTACCCTATTTTTGGGCCTTTTTCCCCCATTATTTATAGCTTTGTCCAGATGTATTACTCCAAGAGGTTAAGAGGTATGGAAGGGGGTGGATTGGGCATAATGGTTAAGGTCTTCACCTACCAAACACAAGATACAGGGTTTAATTCTAACCTTGGATTATTGACTAAGCTTACATTGGCCCTTCTAGGCAGTTTACCTCGTGTTCATCTATGGCCCTGTAAACGTATATGTATGTGTGTGGCTATGTATCTGAGTGTATACAAAGATATGAGTGGTGTCCAGTGTTTGTATTTGTGTTTCTGTATTTATGTTTTGTTCATGTGCACATGCATGCATTTGCATGTGGTGGAGGGAATGAATGAGGGGGTGCCTGTGCTAAAACAATACATCAACTGCCAGTGGTGTTTACTGCTAAGGCAGTTAGTTCAGAGACATGCAAAAGATGGTCTTTGTGTTTCTAAATCACTGGCTTTCACAACCATGCTAGTAGTCCTTTTTTGCCACAGCCTTACAACTCACATTTGGGTTGGTTTCTGTATCCTGGCCACTATCACAGCAGATTTAATTATATCCAAATGCATAACTTTATCAGGGTTGACTGACTTATATATTCATATGCATATGTTATTTTGTGACTCTGTACAATATGACAGCATAGAGGCAAATTTGTACACCAGATCTTTATATTAATGTGCTGTAGTAGGTTCATAGGTATGTACTAGGCTGTTAGTCCTACGGCCTATATAAGCCTAGCCAAAAAGGTACCCTGGCTTTCGCCACTCAAGAAAATTATTTTCCTGTACCCCTGTCGAGCAGAGCCACAGAAGTGATCCCTGGGGTGAATTTCCTATTTCCCATCCAATCAAGATGTTTTTTGAAGAGTGCTAATGAGGAGCTCTGTTTGACATAGGTAGTCTGTTCCAGAGTATGGGAAGTCTCTGGTACAGGAATCTATCCCTCCAGAGTGTTCTGTTTATTGTGGTGACAAGGTTTAGGTCCCTAGAGCGTGTAGCTCAGAGGGATTGGGATTTCTTTAAGTGGAGCATGTCCAACAGCTCTGGGTCTGACATAGCCTTGTATGTTAGGCAGAGATCGCCTCTGAGTAGGTGATATGCAATGGAGTAAAGCTGGAGTTTTTTGAGACGGTCTACATAGGGCATCTGTTTGAGGCCAGTAATCCTCTTTGTGAGGTATTTCTGTGGCCTTTCCAGTTGTTGTAGATATCTTGAGGTACATACCAAAAGGGGCGTTGCACTCTCTAATGGGTCTAATGAGTGATGAGTAGAGGGGAACAATAACCTCCTTTTTACTGGATGAGAAACCTTTTGTGATGAGGTGAGCCACGTAGAAGGATTTCCTGGCCACTGTGGCGATGTGATTATCAAAGGAGAGACTACTGTCCACCTGTGTCCCAAGATCTCTTATCACATTTTTGGCATTACGTAGACTACCAGCTATGTGGTAGTTCATGGGTGCAGAGTTTTTACCAAAGGGGATGACTGCAAACTTTTTGGCATTGAGCTTCAGGCCATGGCTTTGACACCAGGCAGATGCCTCAGTGAGGCCCTTTTGTAGTATGTCCACATCATTAGGAGTTTCCTTTATGGCTCCTAGTTTGCAGTCCTCTGCAAACTTTGTTAGCCAAAGACCTTCTGTGTTAGCCTGTACTTCAGAGAAGTAGATACCAAACAGGAGAGGACCCAGGACTGAACCCTGTGGTACTTCACTTGTCAAAGGTCTGAAGTCGGATTTGGAGTCTGCTACTTTCACAGTGTGGGTTCTGTCCATGAGCCAGTTGGCAACCCATCTTGTGACATAGGGATTTATACCTAGTTTAGTGAGCTTATCTATAATTCCAGAGTGGAGGATGGTGTCAAAAGCCTTGGCGAGATCTAGATAAGTTGGGTGAATCACCTTACCCTCATCTATGGCTTTGGTGACTGTTTCAAAGAAGTCAATCAAGTTTAGGAGACATGATCTGCCTTTTACAAACCCGAACTGGGTAGGGTCCAGAGATTGGAGATTACCAATGTCTTTGAGTTCCATGATGATACATTCCATGGACTTGCATACCAGGTTCGTCAAGCTAATGGGGTGGTAGTTCCTGGGATTCGTTGTGGCTCCCCCTTTGTGGAGTGGGATAACTGTCATGGTGCGCAATTCAGTGGGCATAAAGTCTGAGGTGAGGCTATGATTGAACATGGTACTTAGGTAGGGTGCCAGTTCATTCTGTAGTTCATGTAGAACGCAGCCTGGGATATTGTCAGGTCCCATGGATGCTGTGTTCTTGGCTTTGAAGAGTTTTTTTACCTGTGCAGCTGTGATTACAGGAACTTTGCATTCTTCTGGTATAGAGATGGACCCTCCAGGGTGTGAGAGGGGGGTAAAGTTAGCACTGAACCTGTCTGCCAGGATGTTGGCAATATCAGTTGGTTCTGTATATTTAGTGCCATTGTGCTGTAACTCAGAGCAGATCTGAGTGTTGCCATTGATATTCTTGATATAGCTATATAATGCTTTGTGGTTGACTTTAGAGTCAGTGGCAATTTTGTTTTCGTAACTAGCTTTGGAGGATTTTATAAGGGATCTCAGCTTCTTACTGAGGTTGACCAGGGAGTTCCTCCAGTCATGGGATTTTACTCTTTTTTTGCAACAGTTTCTTTCTTCTGTTGTAGAGTTTGCTTATGGCAGAGGACCACCAGATTGGCTTCCTTTTTTGGAGGATAGCATCTTGGTTCTATTAGGGATAGCATGATCCATGCACTCATGTAAGTGCTTATAAAGTGCATTTGTGTAAGATTCAGCAGTCATACTTCTATTGTCCATCTTCATGGGTGTCATGAAGTTTGCCACTTCTGTCTTAAGAAGTGTGAAGTTGGCTTTGGAGAAGTTTTTTTATGGTGGTTTCCCTAATTGGGGGTGGGGGCGGGATGTGGATGTCTAGGGTGATTAGCTTGTGGTCAGATCTGACCAATGAGGAATTGACCTCTGGTGTGGAACCCTGGTTGCCCATTTTAGTAATGACTAGGTCTAGGATATTGCTGCCCCTGGCGGGGGTGTGAATAAGTTGATCCAAGGCTTTGGAATTTATGAATTCCAGAAAACGTTGAGCAAAAGTGTTGGTACATGAGTAGTTTTCCCAGTTAATGGTGGGGTAGTTGAAATCACTCATTATTAGGGTGTTGGGTTGTACCCTAATACTTTCCAGTGTATCAAGAAATAAGGAGTGAGAATCCTGGGGCATGGTGGAGGGTCTGTAGCAAGCTACAATTTGGATTGAGGTCTTGCCCAGAGTTAGTTGCACTTGGATACATTATGCTGTGCAACTAGCCTAGAGGTGTGGATATCCTTAATGAATATGGACATGCCTTCACCTTTAGTGCTTCGTTCCAGGTTAGGTGGCTGAAATGTGCGGTATGAATTATAGCCTGGTAATGCAGGGGTTCTCTCTGCAGCTTTGAACCAGGTCTCTCTCACTGCACAGATATCGATGTTTTCCATTTTAAGGAGTGCCTCGAGTGAGTGCATTTTGAGGTTTAGACTTCTAGCATTGAGTAGCATTACCCTTGGATTTTGCTTACTTGTACCTGTTATGGTGGTGAATTTGTCATGTGAACCTTGCGTATGTCCTAAATACATCCCTAGTACATCCCTAAGTGTAGCAGCTTCACTGTATGTTGTGAGCACAAAAAATAAAACGCCTAGCTGTGCCTGTATTTTGATCCTGACTAGGGTTCTTTGCTTTTCGTGAGAGCATCACCATTATTAGAAACTCGTATGGGGAATAATACAGTATGCTTCAAACATTCTGTAACACGTAGAATAATCCTCACAAACAGTGCAGTGCTTACCTTTCAAGCACTGCATATAAATGAACCATGATTCATATTTCTATAGGTGTTATGAAAAATATCTGCAAAATATTTCTTCAGATCTGCTACACAGGGAATAAAACTCTTGTTTCTATTCCTATGTCAGAGTACAAGATAACATGCTGACTTGGTAGTTAAGTACAAATTCTTTAATGTTTTCACCCCCATTATCCTATGCTAAACACAGCAGGCATATATAAATGTCATGGCAACATCTTCATCTTTGTTATGTAACAAGGTGTATCCACAGGGAATTTCGCTGCTGCTTCTGTTGTAGAGACCAAGTTCTGTGTGTGTTTGTGTGTGTGTACAACTGCATCTGAATTATCTATCTATATATATATATATATATATATATATATATCTATATATATATATATATATGTGTGAGAGAGATTGCACACATACATTCATTTTTGTTTAAAAACAGTTGAAATGATCTTGCACAAAAAAGAAGAATGTCACCAAAGGGTAACCTGCTAAAGGATTATCTTATTTTGTTCATAAACTGCTCCAGACATGGCAAAAAACCATGGCTTATGTCTGTTCTGTTATTTGGAATCCACATGGCAGGCTATTATACCTTCATCTTAAAATAAATTCACTGCATGTTTTGCAAACCTCTGGAGTTATTCCCATGAAGTACTTCCTGATGCTGGTTATTGGCATACATTTAACAATCTATTCTGTATAATCATCCTTTACTGTACTGTTAGGAGCAGAAGATATTGATGTGCATATATACTACAATATGTCCACAGCAAATTAAGGAACTGCAAATACTGAAAGCATTGCTGCAGTTTAAGTAATCTGAAGAAATGTGTGTGTATAACAATTTAAGACTCGGTCATAGAGCTCCATTGTATAAATGCATTGTGTACACTGTTTAATTTTCTTCTTGTTAATACCTTGATAGACACTGATGACTGGAAGGATAGGCAGAGCACAGAAGAATGGCAATGTCTTTGAACTGCACACTGTAGAGTGCATAGTACATCACTTTGTCTATACACACTGGTGTCTCATACTAAATCGCTGTGTGACATGGTAGCACAGCAGGGAATACAAAGGTGTGATGCTCTCAGACATACTTTACTCAATAACTGACCCTTACTGTGCTGTACCTCTGTCATGACACACAGTTATTCATAAAACTTTCATTCATTAGGTATGGTAGTCAAACTAAGGTCAGTACCATAATATAAGGGGATTTGGTGGTCAAACCTCTCATTGTCGGGAACTTAGCAGTGTCACTGTATGAGGACAGAAGCACTTTGGTTGCAGTAGCAAATTTACCTGCAGTACAGGAAACTAGCATTTTTCCCCTCCATATAGTTTGCTTGGGTCAATATCAGAAGACCGAAGACATTCTTTCGAATGCATCTTGGTCGAACTGAAAAGGCTGAAAATGCAAAATATCGAAGTGGCTGTTAACCAAATTCTTTCCTGGGAAAGAATTCCCGTGGCCGCTTCTGTACTTTGCCATTTTCGGCACTGTAGTGCGGTCTAGGAGTTGGTATATTTAAGTGGGGGTGTGTGTGTCGGGGGTGCAGCCCCCCACTTAATGTACTGTTTGAAATTCATTTTTTTTTTTGTTCTGACACTTCGACATTGTAAGCTTTTGCTTACATAGGGTTGATCAATCACCATTCGCTTTTTAAAGCATTCGGTAATTTAATATAGACCCAGTTTGCTTAACTTCTGCACTACTGCTGCTCGGATGTTTGTTGTGAAGTCATCGCTGCAGTCATAACTTAAAGTATCCCTACTGCAGGCAGAATCCCATGTCCGGCTAGAGTTCCAGAGTTTGAGAACTGTTCCTCTTGCCACTATGTCAGCCTTATATTTCCTGCAGCAAAATAGCAGTGCTGAATTCAACTTTATTCACGTTGACGCATCACATCTGGTACCTTGGGATTTCACCTTCAAAGGATGAATTTAACAAAGTACTTTCATGTATACCTAGTGCCCCCTGTTGAACTAATTGTCACATTACCAATCTTTTAAAAATTTCCTGCAATTTAAAGTGCACGCTTTCTTTTAAATATTTCAGAATGAAAACTCATATTTAAATACAGTATGTATTTGTATTTTGTATCTTCATTTCTATAATTTTTAGTCATTTACACACATTGACTAACTGACATACAAACTGACTTCAAGATTAAGACCTTTTGGACGAAGTGTCACAAAGTTAAGGATCATCTTACTTTCAAAATCCATTAACTTCCTAACATAGTCACCCCCTCTACACATAAAAGATTTACTGAACACACTAAAAATTAGGGTTTCATCAGAACGAAAATGCTCAGCAACAGGACTGCTCATATTACCATTTCATATGTCACCAAAGTGCTCTAAAACATGTACCTTCACCGTTCTTTGTCTTCCCTATATACCATTTTACATTCCTATACACACAAACCAAAATGTACACCATTCCACAAGAACTACAATTGCACAACCTCTTAGAAAGAAACTTCCTGCCATTTATAAATGCCCCCGATAATGTTTTTTTTTAACTTTTTTACAGATTTTGCAATGACCAAACAGAAATGTGTCCACCAGTCTTTGTTTCTTAGAGCCCAGGTGCTTTAAATTGAGCAACTCTTTGAGATTTAAAAACCTGTCATATGAAAATGTAACATTTTTAGGAAACAAATGTCCAAACTGCTCATCCAAATATACTAAATGGCAGGAATCCAACACTAATTTTTTCACAATTTCAGAGAAGGAAGAATATCCAGTAATGAAGTAAACATTCTTGTTACTCTCTGTAGGTACATATAACTTAATACTGCTTGTGGTTCACTTTATGTGCTATAAAAAAACACTCTCCAATAGACCTTACCTTGCCATACGAACTATCACCACAAGTTTTCCTCACCACAGCATCCAAGGTTTCTTTACTATAATCTCTTGGATTACCTGTATAACATTCTGTGCAAATATTCACCTTTTAATCTATCTTCAGATGTATTCCGTAAAATACGCTTACATTCCCAAAAGGTAAAGAGTCAATCAGATGAGGAGGGTGCATGCTGGTGGCATGTAAGAAATTGTGGGCTTACGATAAGGCTTAAACTGAATGTTGTTGCACTCATCCACATAAAACTCGGTGTCAAGGAACTGAATACTAGTTTTATTCTGCTCAAAAGAAAATTTTAAACCATGAGGATTTTTATTCAACTTCTCCACAGAGAGGGGTAACTCAACTATGGGGCCCTTACAGATAAAAACAAATCATCTGTATACAGTTTATATAATATGACATGCCTCATAAAAAAACTCAGTATTATAGATGAACCTCTTTTCAAACTCCCACCATATAAATAACAGCATAAGATGGGGCATATGGAGATCCCATTGCCTTCCCCCTCATTTGCAAAAAAAAATCATTTTCAAACAGAAAATAATTATGGGTCAAATAGAACTCCAACAATCTGACCACAGATGCAGTACAGGGTCCCTCCCCCATCATGTGCCAAACAGCTTCTAACGCCCATTCTGTTTTAATTTTCATATATAAAGCATTTGCATTAACAGTGGCCCAGTAAAAATCCTCTTGCCACCTGATTGCTCTGAGTAACAACTCCTGTGTGTTCTTTACATGTGCCAGAATCATACATAAAGCTCCTTTATTAAGGACTCCTACAAAATACCCACATTTTCCAGATAGGAACCCACCCCAGAGACTATCAGTCTCCCAAGTGGGTCCCTCAAATCTTTGTGAGTTTAAACAATGGTGTACACTATTGGGTCCAGCTGTCTGATATATATATATATAACCTCCTAACATCTTAGGCAGCAAGAAACAGTCTCTCTTTCTCTCTCCCTTTTCCAATAATTCCAACAATTCAACTTTAAATTCAGTAAAGTTTTTTTTGCCAACTTCACATAATCAACCATCACTAAAAATTAGTTTTTCAACCATTTTAATATATTGGTGCCATAGTGTCACTACCCAATTATCCCCTTTGTAAGATTGTTTAAATACATGATCATTAGTGTTATTTCTTAAATCATTTAATGCTTCCCATTCCTTCTTTGTCAGATTATGTTGTTTGTGCATTTTGTTGAAGTTTAAAAATTCAGATTATGTTTGTGCATTTTGAAGTTTAAAAATTCAAATTCAACATTCTTCAATAACAATGGCTCAAACAAACATATGGCATGGGACAGCTTGGGTGGGGAGAAAGTATTAATGTGTGAAAATGCAGGAACAGGTAACTTACAATAACCAGTTAGAAAAAATATATCCTTGCCAGATTCATCCAATACATTTTCAACATCTTCACTTAATAAATACTGATTTTCATATACAGACATATCTAACAATGGGTCATCATATACCATTTCATATAAAGTAGAAACTGTCTCCACATCATTTTTACCAAAAAAACACTCAAGGTATAATTTTCTACAAAATTATTTTGACATCCTGTAATACAATCAGCCAGAGTAGGAATACTTGTGAGCACAAATTTAATGCCTTTACTCAAAACCTTTGAGCCATCACCAGAGATAAATCAGATAAGTTAATTACATGCAAGGCCTCTGTGTGAGTTACCTTGATTACTACAATATTCAACATTCATAACATTATTACAATCCTCAAAGTCCTTAAAATTGTTTAGAATGGATGCAAACCAAAAAGAGGTTGTTACATACTCTTGTTGCCCCTGCCTTGGTTCTTTTTGCCTCTTCTCCTTCCTTGAGAAAAATCATTCTCCTGATGCTGTTCTAATAACTGCACATCTTCACCAGAATCAGCAGTCTGTATGTTATCAAATGACACACTTTTCTTAGAAGATGACTGAAATGACAAAGCTGACAAATCTCTTAAAGCAGAGGCACTCTCTCCTGCCTGTTTAAACTTCTCTCTTTCCTTTTTCAGTTTCTGTTGCCAAGCATAAACCAGACCCATGTGAAAATCACCCATAGCATGCAAAAGGTTTTCTTTTTCGTGGCCACAGTCTTTTGCTCAACTTCATCAATTTTATTCTTAATTTCTGCCATACTAGCAGAGATGGTGGCATCTGATGATTCCCCCAACAATTTAATTTGCAAATTAATAATGTCTTGTAATTTCTCATGCATTCATGGGTTCCTCTTATTTAAAATGCGAATCCACCCTAATGTACATTCCAAGCATGTTTGCTTCCACTCCTCCAAAAGGTCACACTCGTCATCATTAAAGTCTCAGGCCAGAAGTCAATCCACCCTCAAACCTCCAAGTGTGATACCCAAGCGAGCTAACAACATTCTAAAAGCTTGGTATCCTAAAACAAATTGACTTCTTTAACCATCCTCTCTAGCTGCTCGAACTTTACATTGGATTCCTTCTCAACTTCCATAAACCATGGATCACAGTCAACCTGGCTTCCCGTGCTTTAACCAAATTGACAAAAACACATCCTTTGGCTCGATAGAAGTTCAAAACACACCAGTCATTGCATCGGCTCGTTCCAACGACATCATCAAAAACACACCAGATGTAAAGATCAGATATAACAAAACTCCGAGCCACAAAATAGTAGTGTTGGATTCAACTTTATTCACCTTGACAGATCACATCAAGTACCTAGATATTTTCCCTTCAAAGGGTGAATTTGATTTAACAAAGTGCCTTCATTTATACCTAATGCCCGCTGTTGAATTCTCACATTAAATTGAAGTTTTAAATAAAGTTTTTTTAAAGTGCATACTTGCTTTTAAATATTTCAAAATGACTGTATTAGGAAGTTGTTAAATGTTCCTTAACTTTAGGACACTTTGTCCAAAAGATTGAAGTACATTTTTGTTAGTGTGTGTAAATTTTTGAAAACAGAAATGAAGATACAATAAGTATTTATTTATGTTTTGCTTTATTTAAATATCAATTTTCATTCTGAAATATTTAAAGGCAACAAAATGTTTTAAATTTTCCTTTAATTTAATGTGGCAATTAGTTCAACAGGGAGTACTAGGTATAAATGAAGGTACTTTGTTAAATCATATTCATCTTTTGAAGGTGAAATGCCGAGGTACTGGATGTGATGTAGAAGGAAAAAGGCTAGCTGGTAAAATATAGTAACTTCTGCACAGCTCGAACAGAGTATAACACACATATAGCCAACACTAGTGTTCCACCAAAATTCAGGCTAAATCCACTCGTAATGATAAAAAACGATTCTTTTATTGAAAATAAGGTTTAGCGCTTTCATCTGTTAAAAATCAGACTTCCTCAGAACCAAAATAGAGTTCTTCCTGTTCACATTTAAATAACCTTTTTGGCGCCAAAAATTCAAAAGGAAATGGAGCTCTTAAAGAGACATAGTCATAATAACTCCATATATGCATACTACTATGTTAAAAACAACTAAACATTTCAACAGATCCAGTGTGCTAATATTAAAAATGACAATATAAATAAAGTGACAATGTAAATAAATAAAAATGATTATGGTAAATAAAATAAAATGCAATAAAATGCACTCTGCACGTACTAACTTCATCTTAAAACATACTCCAAATATATGTAATAGTGAAATGGTAAAACTTGCATGACTAGTGCTCATAAATTGTAACAAGTCAACAAAAATCAAAATACAATGGCAACATCCATAATATATCTATGCTATGTTTAAAAATGGTTTAATACTTATATTTTCATTTATGCCAGGTGACCTAATGGCATCTGTCAAAATTTGCCACTTGCTTTCTTTCATGGCTAAAAGTGCTTTCCAATTTCCCCCATAAGTAAATACTTCTACGTAATCTATAATGGCAAATTTAAAACCATGTGATTCACCATATATGGATATGTGTTTATACAGTGCATTGTTATGGTCTTTAATCTTTATCTTATATGTTCATATACTCGTTTCCAAAGGGCTCTGTCTGTTTTGCCTATATAGAATGCGCTGCAGGCATAACATGTAGCAATGTATACGACTTGTTTGGTGCTACAATTTCCTGCTTTGCATTTAATATTAATCTTGTTGATATCTCCTAACTTAATATTGCCTACCTCATTTATGGCATAACATTGTTTGCAGGTACTGCATTTTCTAGTTCCCATCGAGAGCTTTGTATTGTGTACAATTTTTTTGTTTAGAAGCTTTCTCCAATAATTTTTTAATGTTGGGTGCTGTTTTATATACAAAGCTCGGATAATTGCCCAAAACGGAAGCTGTATCATCATTTACTGTTAAGTTCCAGTGCTATCTTAAAATATCTCTAATATACTTTGTGTAAGGAGTATACATCAAGACGCAAACTCTGTTACAACACATACCTACATCATCATATCCCTTCTTTCTATTATGAATATTCATAAAATCTAAAGACTTGCCCAATAAAGGTGGAAATTTTTTACCCCATTCATTCTTCACATAGTTGGAAACTTGTGATAATAGGGCTGAGGTGTATCCTCGATTACTAAACATATTACTTATTCGGTCAACTTCCCTATTCATGATTTCTCTAGTAGATGACATACGAGCTGCCCTAATACATTGTCCTTTGTAAACATTTCTGAATATATGGGGAGGGTGATAACTATTAAATTCAATATAGTCATTTGAAAAGGTTTCCTTCCTATGAATTTGTGAAATAAATCCCTTATCAGAATGGCTAATATATGTGTCCAAATATGCTATGCCACTCTCACTGATGTTATGAGTGAACTTTAAAAAATTCGTTGTGCCATTAATAAATTCCATAAAAGAATTAATCTCATCTTTTGAACCCTTCCATAAGATGAATAAATCATCCAAATATTGTGTATAATATGCTATATTGGAATAAAATTGGCTCTTGAACACATATTCTGTTTCCCATTCCAACAAGACTAGATTGGCGAAAACGGGGGCACAAGAGGCCCCCATAGCCACACCTTTGCATTGCCTAAAATATTCACCTTGAAAATGTATATAATTATGGTCCAAAACTAGTCCCATAATATCTACCATAAGGCATATGCGGTCCCAGTCCATGTTTGAAAACTTTCTCAGACTGTTACTCTAATACTCTAAGCCTATATCCTTAGGGATACATGAAAAAGATCCACTATGTCTATGGTGATGAAAATGAGATCCTTATTCCATATGTCTGATGTAAGCTGACTAAGAAACATCCAAGAATCCTTTATTAAGTAAGTGATTTTTTTCATAAATAGGCTTTACCCATCTATCAATGGCGACTCCTAAAGGATATGTTTTGGATCTTGAACCAGAAACTATAGGCCTAAAAGGAGGCTGGGTGATGCACTTCTGAACTTTGAGAGTTCCTATAATAGTAGCCAGAGTCGGATATTCAACTTTTAAATATTGGTAGATCTCACTGGTAATTCTATGATCAATAAAATATTCTTCTAATGTTAGATCAATTCTTTTGTAACCAATATTAATCTCATTTAACGACACTACTTCATAATTATTTGATGAATACAAAATATTATGCATTTCATTAACATAAACAAATGTATTATATATCACAATTCCGCCCCCTTTGTCGGGTTTCATTAATCTAATATCCTTATTGCTGATAAATTGATTTAAGCATTGTCGTTCTACTTCATTCAAATTGTCCTCAATATCTAGCTTATAACAACTGTTGGTCTTAGATTTTTCTTAAATTTATAAATATCATGACACACCATCTTCTCATAATTACCCACTTTATTTGATACGGGTATATACGTACTTTTCTTTTTTAATCCAAGATGTTCAGTCGGTCCTTGTTGCGTGTTATGTTCTCTAAACAGGGGGTACTAGGTATAAATGAAGGTACTTTGTTAAATCAAATTCATCTTTTGAAGGTGAAATGCCGAGGTACTGGATGTGATGTGTTAAAATGAATAAAGTTGAATCCAGCACTGCTATTTTGTGGCTCTGAGTTTTGCTTTTTCTGTTCTTTATGTTTGGTGTTTTTTGATTGTTTCCTGCCCCCTGGATGTTTCCACATCACTGTATAGAGGTTGACATATGATCAGTCATCTTCATCTTCAGTTCGTTCTTGATGTATGGTATCAGACAAATTTTTGTTGTAGTCCGCTGGGCCAGCCTAAGTGTGGAAGAGCACGTAAGTGTCTTAAGGGATTTTCCTTCATTTTTTATAGAGTTCCTGTTTGTGAAGGCTATGCCATTAGTTTCTCAACTGAGTGTTCTGCTGGGCGCTAGACATGCTCATTCATAGATCAGTGGATCTTGGCCAAGCAGAGTAAGTGCACATTTAATAGGCATATTTAACTTAGACTAGGCTTGACAAGTGTGATTATTGCTTAGGCCATAACTGCAACATCATCTCATGTGACAATGACAAAGGCTTTAAGCCCAAGATTATAAAGGCTGTGAAATGGGTTATGCTTGGGCATTTAAACTGCAAGAAACAGATTTCATTCACCATTCATGTTGGTTGGCCCAAGGACACTATTAATGAAGAGCTGCTTGTTCACTGTCTAGGCCTGTCATCAAAAGAGCACTGACTCATGGGAAAGACCTTTCAGAAACTGTCATGTCAGTCAAGTGTATCATCCCAGACTGGGTTTATGGAGGACTTGTATGCTACAGATTACCTCATATGACTGGTAGATTTCTTCTCATAACTAAGGGAGAAGACAGCCTGCCCTTGTGGACGTGGAGAAAGACTAACACTGATCAAGCTGCTAAACCTACACTAAACACCCTAGGATGGCACCTAGAAGGCCTCAATGTAATGCCTCCGTTACCTCAATGATGATGTCAACAGAGTATTTCTCATGATTTGTGACCACCTTTATTAAAATATAACACCAATTCCATAACCACACTTGTTAAGAACAAGCTAGCATACTGCAAACCTTAACACCATGGAACAACTGGGCAGACAGATAGACCTCTCGCCTATCTGTTAATTACTAAAATAACCAACAGCACACCCTATCTAGAATTGGCAGCATGTTGGACCACTTGCCATACAAATGTTAGCAGCATCTCACCACTGACTATCCATAAAATGTCTCCACCTGGAACTGTGATACCGCTCAACTTAACAGCTGTGAGTGCCAACTGAACCACAAGGGAGGGCTACCTCCTGAACCACTACTCAGGTCTTTCTTCAACCCATCAACCTACTACACAGACTATCCCCCTTCTCCAAAACCCAATAAGTCTTGCACAAACAATGACATCTGCACATTAAACAAATCCAAACACATATCTGAAAGATGTACAACATTAACCGAAAACCAGGCTGAATCTCTGTCTGGAAAATCCCAGTGCTCTATAACAAAAAAGACCAACGCCCCTCTTACTCTAGCCACCCTTTGTGTTAAGGATCCATCACCTCCATTGCCTTGCACTTCACTGCACCCCTTCACAACAAACCTAGAGATTATATGTGACCAAATAACCATATTCTCTGAAAACTGCTGCACCACAAATGCCAGATCCCTCATGAGTTGGTTAAGAAGCCTTCTTTTCTGTACCTTTTCAATGTCATTACCTCCTAAATATATAACAATACCAACTGGGTCACCAACTTGCTGCCTTAACGTTTCCAACGCTGGTAGCAATTGACACCACAGCATGCCTTGACAACCATGTCAATAAACCTGTCAGTATAATCGGTTCAGTCCCGAATTCAAACCTTCAGATTGTACCTCTAATCTTCTAGCCACCCAGTAAATGAACGAGTGATCCAACACCAACAGCTTTGTGCCTACAAAATAAACTCACAACATTAATATCAAATCACTATATACACACACACACACACACACACACACACACACACACACACACACACACACACACACACACACACACACACACACACACACACACACACACACACACACACATTGTTTCATCCATTTTTTGGTATGAAATGTAAGAAAACAAGGCTCTCAACCTCCACTGACCTGCCCTTTTAATCATCTCCACTTACCTCCCTTCAGCCAAATATGAAACCGTACCTGTTCTAGAGGAATGTGAAGCATATCCCTCTGTCACCCCTTTCATTTTCAAAGTCATCTGCATCCACACTTCCTAGCATCTACTCTTCCTTCCTCATCCTGATAAACTAAGCCTTGTGGCTGCCGACAGAAATAGTCTGCCACTCTCTAGCCCAAGGCAATGGTCACATTAAAACTCATTGACAATAACACCTGCTTACCCACACTTTCCTGATCAGTTTTCCAACTCCTTAATCATATCAGCACCCCAGATGAAGTAATCCTGATATCACCCCATGTAAACTGACTTAATTATCTGACCTGAAATGCCCCTACATATATGAAGATTGCCAGTGTTGCCCACAGTACAGAGTGAGAACTTGCCCCCCTGTAAAACCTGACAATAAGGGTAGCATATGTTTGCCCACTGGTAGCCTGCTATCACTTTTCCTTGGCGTGAACCACCAACCTTCCAATACCCTCCCTATCTTCCAGTCTTTAATAACATTCAGAAGACCAAACGAGTTCACTGCAGTCTTCAACACTGCTATATGTACCTTTGCAATTCAGAAAACTGTTTCAACTAACCTCCGTTCAACCCTAAAAACCTCAACAATAGTTCTACCAACCAGAACCTCTTGACTATCGGTGCACTGTTAACAAGCTGCTAGGAAACCAATAAAAGTCTTAGTTTGCCATCCTTGTAGCCTCCTCACCCATACATTCCCTGTAAGAATAGTGAGGCTTACATGTGCTTTGTTGGCCAGCTGCCAAAATCTGCAAAACTTAAAATGAGACAAACTATCAACTAATACATTGCAGTGCTTGTACTGTCACTTTAGCTTGGGTTTATTCCTGAAAAGGATGTTTTGACCAGTGCACTCTCTCATTTAACAAATGTAAACATAAAATAATAAAGACACACTAAAAGAGAAGGGAAACTTTGTTTTGTTTTATTACTAAAAATAAGACATTGACAAAGTAAAATTGAACTACCTTTTTATCTTCAGTGGATGTTCTGAGTAGATTTTGACAGCTTCATGTTTCCTAAAATCAGTAAGCTGACCACCTTGATTACGGTTTTAGGCAGATAGTAATTTGAGTACACTATTTGGAATTATACCTGCCCCTGAAATGTTTCAGAGAAAATTATAGAAACATTGCAAGGACTGGAAACATTTTTTTTTTTTTTTTTTTTTTTTTAGGGTGGCCTTTTAGTGTTTGTCAGTGTCATGAAATGATTTCTGTATGTCTCAAGTGTTTTATAGACACGAGTCTGCAGAACAAACGTTAGAAATGAAACCTGCTCTTCAACAGAAACAACTTTTGGACACGTTTGATAAATCTGTGATCGGGCCTGATCCATATAAGGTATCAGTCTGGTTGAACCACAGGATAGCTTTTATGAGTTGAAGTAAGTTTATGGTATGGAGGACTACTTGGATAAATACATTAGACTTTTCCACCACAAGGTGACTGTTGTATGATCTTGTAAAGAATAACACTGCATGGACCTGGAATCAAAGCCAAGAAACTGCGTTGAGTACTTTAACAGGATCAAAAGCCTTCTTATTATAATTACTGCCGTTGACAGTGGTACAGTCCTCGTTTATTATGACATCATCCAGTTTGCTGCTGTTTCTGCAGATGTAATGAACTTGACTGTGAACTTCATCTTTAACTCATTAACACCTACGTGGTGTGGAATGTCGCACCTCTAGCAGCCTTCACACAGCTTGCATTTCAGAGCATTTTCTGAGAACTAAACTGAAAAAGCATAAGATAGATAAATGTAATTTTTTGTGAACAAAATATATTAAAACTGCACAAACAGCAGTGTTAATAAGTAAGACATATTCTTTACAGTGATAGTCATCAAAAAGTGGAGAAAATATGGGACAACAGTGACGTTGCAAAGAACTGGGCATCCCTCTAAAATTGTTGAAAAGACAAGACAAAAACTGGTCATGGAGGCTGCCAAGGGACCTACAGCAACACTGAAGGAACTGCAGTCATTTCTGGCAAGTACTGGTTGTATACTACATGTGACAACAATCTCCCATATTCTCCATATGTCTGGACTATGGGTGTAGGGTTGCAAAATGGAAGCCTTTTCTTACATAGAAAAACATCAGGCCCGGCTAAAATTTGCAAAATACATAGTCTCCTAAAAGCATGTGGGAAAATGTGTTATGGTCTGATAGGACCAAGGTTGAATTTTTTAGTAAGAAAGTCTTCAAGGTACACCACCACGAGCTTACACTGTCAATAGCGATAAAAACACTTTTTATTGAAGAAAAACAATAAAAATGTTAAAAACACACACAATTCCTAGCTGAGAGATAAGCACTTTCTGCTTCTTAAGCCTTCTTCCGATCATAAATAACAAAGTGCTGGGTAAAAACATATATTGTGTTGCAGCCAATCCAGTGGCTTAAAAATATTTTTTATCCTATCAGCAATGCATCTCTTAACTCTTTATCCTTGGTCAGAAACAAACTCTGCACAGGATCTAGCTTCCAAACCAAATCCTTTGCTGCTGCTGCTGCTGCTGCAGTGTCCTCAGTGAGGTATGTTCACTCTCTGTTCTTTACATCTCTGCACTTAGAGAAGATTAACACCCTGTAGTGTATAAGTATCAATCAAATTCTTTTAAGTATTGTTTCCTTTCAATCACTGGTGCAGCCTATTAGAGTGCTATTACCAAGCTTTCAGCCAGTCTTATAAACACTGCTATTTCTTCATTGTTTACAATAACTTTTCCATTACTAACTTGCTCTAAAAAGCGGACAATGTTAACCTAATGAAGTGTTTTTTTTTTTCACTGAATTTAATATTTTTATTATTCCTGTTCATCTATGCTTCCTCTGTACATTGCTGTCTATTAGCAGAAGCTTCCTGGTGAACAAGAGAAAAAAAAGACCCACATTAAGCAAAGTTTCCTCATTGCTTCATACGAGGAACAACAGCCGTACAAAAAGGTTCTCATCCTGTTTCTCTGCATATAATCTTTTAGTTCAACAGAAAATATAAAACATTTGTACTCCATTAAGGAGGTTCGGCCATTGCAAGGACTGTCCTTATGGGAATTATAAGTTTATCTTGCCTTTGCAGGATGCAGCTCATCTTTTATTATTTATTTTATTGTTTATTGTTACCAAGCGCCATCCTCTAATCACAGCCGGAGGCTGTAACTAATAGAAACACAACCTATCGGAAACTAAAAGTGCCAGATATGTCCTATTGAGAGGCTACTATTTAGTGCCATCTCTCAGGGTACGGGGTGGAATCCCTTAGTGAACAGGAAGAAGGGGAACCAAGGGGTGGAGGGAGGGAAGTGGGGTTACTGACTGACTTGGACAGTTCCAAACAATTGCAATCTCAAAACTGGGGGGATAAAAATAAACCAATATAAGCAAACCAACTAATATTGGATTAGTGCTGAAACTGCTTCCCATCTCTATGCCCTCCTTAATATGAAACTCTATCCAAATTCACATGTCATATCTAAGTTCTCACATACTTATTACAACTTAGCTTAAAAGAATGATATTAGTTCAATTAACAGTTAAGCGTCCATGCTTTAAAACTGGTTTCAGTGGGATCATAATATTAAGACCTGGTGGTCGTTGGGCTTGCAGATCCATAAGCCAACCTATTTCAAAAATTTCTGTGAGGTTTTGTACATCTCCACCTCTAAGATTGGTTGATATATTTTCTAAAGCTTCATTGTGCATAATCCCAACCATGCATTTGCATTCAAAGCTTTAGAAACTATATCAACCAATCTTGGAGGTGGAGCGTGGTAATAGCAATTTAATAGGCTGCACCAGTGATTGGAAGGAAACAATACTTAAAGAATTTGATTGGTACTTATACATTACAGGGTGTTAACCTTCTCTGAGTGCAGAGATGTAAAGAACAGAGAGTGTACGTACCTGACTGAGGACACTGCAGCAGCAAAAGATTTTGATTGGAAGCTAGATCCTGTGCAGAGTTTTTCTGACCAAGGACCAAGAGTTGAGAAGTGCACTGCAGATAGGATAAAAATATTTTTAAACTACTGGATTGGCTGCAACACAATATATATGTTTTTACCCAGCACAAAGAATGGCTTCACAAGAAGAAAATTGAAGTTTTGGAATGGCCAAGCCAGATCCCAGACCTAAATCCAATAAAAAAATCTGTGGGGTGACCTGAAGAGGGCTGTGCACAAGAGATGCCCTTGCAATCTGACAGCAAGACTGAATGCTGTAATTAAATCAAAACATGCTTCAATGAAATATAAGTTTAAAGGTGTTAACATTTATGCAACCAGCTTATTGTATGTTTTTTTATTTTTTTTATTTTTTTTTTGTTTTTCAATTGAATTGTACAGGTTATAGATCACTTAAAGGTGGGAAAAGTTTTGAAATGATTTATTGTGGTCTCATTTTTTTATATACAAAAACCTAGCATTTTAACAGGTGTGTGTACACTTTTTATATCCACTGTATATTATAATGCACAAGAACCCCAAATTATATTTTTTTGCTAAACTTTCACAAACAAATTCTCTTATCTTGGAAACTGTATAACTTACACATATATTGTTACCACACTTGTATTAGTCAGAAATAAGCTTTCACATGACAACAAAAAAATCCTCAGTGCATGTGTTTTGAGGTAGTTACAGAAATAGTAAAACATATGCCTAGCCGTATAATTCACACGGAGTCTCTCAAGATGTGCTTAGAGTACAAATCAACATGTACAGTTTCACCTGATGTCATGCAACAGTTTGTAAGCCACTCAGTTTTGAAGTATTGAGTACATATCAAAATATTGTTTATTTGCATAATTACTAACATACAACTAGCAATATCTCAGATATAGTGTGATATAAATGGACTTTGACAATGAATCTATTGTTCCCCACCATGGCATATCATACGATATCCTTCAATAATACGTTGGGCTCTCAGTTATGAGCTCTATTTAACTGGAATGCTTGTTTGGCTTGCTTGCTGTACTCTGCCTGAATATTGCTGATCTCTGCCTGTATTTTATCCCCCCCCCCACGTTGTATTCTTAAACTTGGTGGCTTTTGAGTTGCCTGCCCCTACTATAAATCTGTGTTTGGACAGTTCTCCCAGTCCCATCTCATTAGCTCATTCTAATAAGTATGGAGAGATCAGTTAGGAAGACCTGCTCTTAGTATATTAACCTTGAATTATCTGCTGTTCCTCCCTTCCTGCTTAACATAAAAATGCACTTTATTCAGCTGTTTTTAATGTAGTTTGTGTTTCTTAATACTTTATTTTGCTTTTGCTACTTGTTCTTAAAAGTGTACAACTGCATTTATTCTGCTGCATTTACTACTGTGTTTGTAGTCTAATTAAATCGTAACTGTTAGTCTAAGCCTCTTGGTTTTCATTTAAGCACTTGGGTTTCAGGCCAGTTATTTTACATTAAGAAGGTTTGTGGTCTACACTCCTGTGGGAAGTGAGGGTAGCTTCTGCCCTTCTGAGATGGGAATTGTTGGTTGAAGGCTTATTGTGCCTGTTGTTCTAAGTGTCTGTTCTGGTTTAAGCACTTGGGTTCCAAACCAGTTATTTTACATTAACAAGGTTTGTGGTTTAGGCTATTGTAGCAGGACACGATAGCCTAAACCTTTCTAAGCTGGGAACTGCTGGTTAAAGGCTTATTGTGTCTGTTGTTCTGAAAGTGTCTTAGTTCTGGTTTAAGAACTTGGGTTCTAGACCAGTTGTTTCACACTAGGAAGGTTTGTGGTCTACACACTCTTGTGGGAGTATTCTACTGAATGGCTGCTTTAAACTGTTTTTGCTGTTGTGACTGATTTTCTTCACCTTGAATTTCTAGTACTTCAGCATTTTGTAGATTAGGCTAGATTCAGGCTGGCTGAATCTAGCCTGTTTGGTATAATTTGAGCACTAAAACCAGCCATCTCACATTAAGAAGCCCCCCTGCACCCTTCAAAGGCATCCTTTGAAATCTGATGAAAAATAAGTATTTTCAAAGGCTACATTGCCATTTGAGAACAGTATTCTACTGAATTTTTGCTTTATTTAAACTGTTTTTTTTGCTATTGTGACTGTGATTTTTTGCACTTTGAATTTCTAGTACTTTTGCATTTTATAGCATAACCTAGATTCAGACTTGCTGAATGTAGACTGTTTAATATCACTTGAGCACTAAAACCAGCTGTCTTACATTAAGAAGGCTCCACTGCACCCTTGTGGCAGAAGTGTGCAGCCTAGGCAGTGTCAGAGTTGGGGATTGCTGGAATAATGCTCAGTCTTTGGGTTTCCCATTGGTTACTTTGTGTTAAAATCATTTAACTTCTCCTGTATTTAAGCCTTGTGTTTGCATACAGCTGTGCATCACAAAACAGTGTTTAGCACAGCTGTATATAGTCGTGCATAGAAACAAATGCCTAGAAAGACAATTTTCCATAGATATCTTCTAGAGAATCCTCCTAAGCTCTGATGCTTCAGTGTGTGCAACACAGTTGCAGAATACTGCCCTGTGAGTATCTCATTTGTGCATTGTGAAGCATTGAGAGTTTTCTACCCCAGCCCTCCATAGAATAGGCAGTTTTTTAGTCTTACAGCAAAACCTGGTCCATCTAGCCTACTCTCCACTAGTTACTACAGTGTATACCGAGTGTATCCCCCTATTTCTACAGCCAGCTTGATTGACATGAGCATCCTAAAGCAATGTAGCAAATACCTTGTGTAACTAACAAATACAATATGTGAGAGATGCATCTGTACTATGAATTTGGAATCCATTCTCTCACATAACAAACCAGATATCAAACAGGTTGTCAGCACACACACTTCACCTCTTGCACATAAGTTCAACACATAAACCCACATGTGCAGAAGTACTTGCTAGAAGACTGCCTAAAGATCAGTGACCTCCCAAGCGCAAACCTACTGCAAACACTGCAGACCCAACAGAATCCACTACACAATACATACAGCAGTGTCTCAGACAATAAGCCCCCTAAGGCAATACACCTTAAAACCAAATGTCCTGGTCATAGGCGACTCCATAATGAGACACACAGATGTCCTCCTCACCAGGCTGTAGAATGAGAAGGTCACAGTCAGCTGCCTGTCAGGTGCAAGGATCAGTCAGATCATGCAAGGATCAGTCAGATCATGCACGCAGTCAAGTTTCTCAACAAGTACTGTAATGACTCTGTCATAGACCATGTTGGAGTGAATAACTGGAGACGTACCTCACTGGACTATATGAAGACAGACATGACTGAGCTCTCAGATTGTGTCCCAGGCAGGTGTGTCCCAAGCCCTAAGCAGCATTCTACCCTCACTCAGAATGATGCCTCAATATAAACAAAAAAAATGATTGACTTCAAAAATTGGCTTTGCTTTTGGTGTCAGTCCATGGGGATCTAGTATCTGTTAGCCTGGGAAGCTATGTTGATAGGTCATGCTGATTTGCCAGAGATGTTTTTTTTGTCACCTCTTGGCTTTTGGTTACTGGCAAAGGTACTTGCCTCTACCATAGTACCTTTTTAGGCAATGTCATAGCAACAAAATTCCCGACATAAAAAACATCCACTAGAGACAAACTCAAGGTTCTGCTGCTTAATGCTAGGAGTCTACATTGGAAACTGCACTCACTGGAAGCAGTCCCTACCTTGGAAGTTGCTGTCTGTGCAGTCATAGATACATGATTCAAGGCTGCAGAGAGCACCCCAGCTAAGCAAGGCTACAATGCCTTCAACATGTTCAGACTTCAAAATGAGCCTGAAAGAATGAAAGGCAGAGGTGTAGCCATCATCATTAAAGACAAATATACCTCAAGACTGGTCAAACAGTACGACTTCCTAGAGCTACTCTAAGTCTAGCTAACCGTAGATAAAACCCCCTTACATATAATTGTTAGCTAGAGGTCCCCCACCAAGAACCACGAGAACCACTCTGCCTACATGGACCTACTTGGGGTCACTCACTATACAGCCAATCACCTTGGTCATGGGTGATTTCAACTATCCTTCCATCGACTGCGAGTCATATATGAGCACAAACACGCTTGCTCAAAGATTCCTGGACTTTAATACAAATGCTCTGGATATTCTGCACCCCCACAAGGGGTGCAAAGGTCCTAGATTTAGTATTCACCAACATAGGGGGTCACTGTACTACCCTGTGTGTGTTTCCCACCCTTCTAAGGTCTGATAATAAATCAGTCTCGTTCAAAGTAACAATCACACTTGACCCCCCCCCCATTGCAAAAAGGATGAAAAAATTCTCCAAAGAAAATTTATAGCCTAAGTGATGGAATAAAAAGTTTCAAACCCGCTGCTGTCATGTTCAACAGTGACTTCTATACAGAGGTGTACATAAACGGCCTGTATAAAAACCTATACAAATGTATAGGCTCGCTTGTACCCGAATGGATCAAAACAAGGTCCTCACAAAAAAAGTCACCCTGGTGGACATCAAGGATAAAAATAGCTTTTACAACAAGAAGAAGAAACTAATGTCCAAGAACAAAAGTGAACTGACTCAGCAGAGGAAGGACACTGTCCACAGCTTAAAAAGCAAATTAGATATCTTGTAAAGTCCTCTAAAGCCAATTACGAAACTAAACTAGCATCCCTAGCAAAGGATAATCACAAGGCATTCTTTAGCTGTGTCAGAAATCTAAAAGAGAAGGCCCAGCTTTGTGCAGAACTGGTAGCGGACAGTACCGCTCATACTGACCCTGAGGACATCACCAACCTGCTAGCAGACAGATTTGATGCAAACTTCACCCCCCCCGTCTCCTCTAGACATACCCCAAGGCATACCTGTCACCAGTGCTCAACCTAGTATCTAGAAAGAGCAGGTCATTACTGCACTCTCCATGGCCAAAATCACAGCTTCTGTGGGACTGGATAACATCCCAGGCTGCCTACTAAATGGTCTAAAACAGGACCTAGCAGAACCACTTGGTACACTCTTCAACGACAGTCTAAGTAGTTGGTTTGTCCCAGAACAGTAGAAAACAGCAACAGTAATTCCCTTGCGCAAAGGGGGTCCTTAACCAACCCTGGGAATTATAGGCCCATAAGTCTAACCAGCCTTCTCTCCAAGGCCATGGAAAGAATCATCATATACTTTAACAAAAAAAGATATAGGTGACCTTCAAACTCTTGACCCAACCCAATTTGGTTTTGTTAAGGCTAGGTCATGCTTACTAAACCTGGTGGACTTCGAGAATGTTACTAACACCGAGGATGAAGGTAAAACAGTACATATAGCCTATATTGACTTAGCCAAGGCTTTTGACACAATCACTCACTCAGGTGTCATTGAGAAACTCGCCCAGATGGGAATTAACCCATGTGTTACTAGATGGGTAGCCAACTGGCTCACCAACAGAATGCATACAGTCAAAGTTGGAGATTCCACCTCTTCCAGCACACCAGTTACCAGTGGTGTACCACAAGGATCTGTGCTGAACCCCTACTATTTTGGAATCTATTTCTTAGAAGTCCTGGCAAAAATAGATGGCCTGTGGCTTAGCAGGTTCACCGAGGACTGCAAACTGAGTCCCCCAACAGTGTTGATATACTATACAAAAAAGGCAGAGACAAATGATTGGTCCCAAATCTACAGACTTAAACTAAATGCAAAATAATGTTATCATCCCTTTTGGCAAAGGGGAAGTCCCTGCAAATTACAATATTAACAATACTCCCCTTAGCTTAAACCCTGTGGTGAGAGATTTGGGAACAAAGTTGATCACAAC
The DNA here is from genome assembly GCF_019279795.1 of Protopterus annectens. Taxonomy (NCBI): domain Eukaryota; kingdom Metazoa; phylum Chordata; order Ceratodontiformes; family Protopteridae; genus Protopterus; species Protopterus annectens. The sequence continues at coordinate 661,101,195 of NC_056726.1, read as the reverse complement.
CTTAACTTCAATCACCATGTGTCCACAGTAAGGAAGGCATTCTACAATACACATCTCATAAGTAAGGGCACTGCATCCAGAGTCAAGTGTGTTATAACTCCCCTGTACTCATCCTTCATCAGACCACTAATAAAGTACAATGCTGCCTTCTATGTGTACCTCACCAAACACCTGAAGCAGCTGAAGACACCTCAAAGATTTCTCAAGAAAATTCAAGGCCTTCATCACATGGCCTATGTAGACAGATTGAAGGCTCTGTCACTGTACTCTGCATCTTATAGGCTACTGAGAGGCGAATTGTACTTGGCCTACCGAGTGATCTCAGACGCTGTCCTAATGGAAATGCACATCTGCAAGTCAAATGGGACAAGATTCAGTTGCTTTAGGGATCTTCACCTAGCCTGCAACATTAACAGGACAAGCTGAATGACCTTAAGCATAAGTGGATGGCAGACAGTAAATTTACCCCTGGGGCATCACCTGTGTCCCTCTTGGATAAGGGCAGTCTGTGCTGATCATAGACTTACACTGCAAATGTAGACCATACAGCTTGGTTATAAGGGAACAAAGGTATAGCAAGGCTAAGCTTATAAAAGCTGTGTAAAACTGAGGAGCTGCCAGCCCAGCCAGATAGAATTTTGTAAATAATTATATGTCGTAAATATTAATATGATCCACAGGCTGGTTTCACAAATCTAACAAAACTGTGTTATGTACTAAGCTTCAAAAATGTAGCCACAGTGCACCCTGCTGGAAGAAAGCTGATAAGTAAAGAATTTTACAACTGTGTATGATCTTAAGCTCAGAGATAGGATGTCTGGGCCAGGAAATTCATTCTATTGTCCTAAGACAAAGATAATTACTAGGCTTCACATGTAAAGTGTCTTTTATTGCTGTGGCTTCCTGGCAGGTGCAGATTACAAAGAAATGTTATTTTAAGTTTTGTGAGCCTGCGAAACTTGAGCAGAAGTGTCAAGAGTGATGTAACCTGAAATGACTCGGCAGTAATGTGTATTCTCAATCTAAGACTTTCTCAGAGAGAAAGCGTTAGCATTTTGTATTTGTGTCTGAACCTGAACACATCAGCTCACCAGCATATGCTTTACTCTGTAAGTAGGATCTTTGATCATACTATTTCTCTTAGAGATAGAAATAGCAAGATTAGTCTAGCTGTTGTCTATATTTATGTGAGACTATCCTACAATGTTGTTTTAAAGTATTTTCTGTGATTTCTGAACTCTCTAATGTTATTGTGTTGAGCTAATAAGTATTGTCTTGTGTTTTTATTATTAACTATATTTAAACCTTTGAACTGTGGCTGTTTTCTGTAGAGATAATTTAAGCTCTTACTTGCTGATAACTGTATAAGCCACTCCAATAGCCTTCAAGTCTGTCACACTTACCAATTGGATAATAGTAACATTGCACAGCAGAATTGGACACCCTTTGGTAAGGGCCTTTAGAGTAGCTGAGAAGAGTAGTTGGTAGCAGGTGGTACTACCGTATAGTCTGGGCAGAAGGGGGCATAACTGTAGAACCTGTGCCGGCCTTCCCCAAGAGTGTCTGTGTGTTTGTATATGAACCAAATCTGTGTGAGTGAGAGTGCGTGTGTGAGTGAGCTACTTGAGAGTGCGTGTGTGAGTGAGCTACTTGAGAGTGCGTGTGTGAGTGAGCTACTTGAGAGTGCATGTGAGTGTGTGTGAGCTACTTGAGAGTGCGTGTGTGAGTGTGTGAGCTACTTGAGAGTGCGTGTGTGAGTGTGTGAGCTACTTGAGAGTGCGTGTGTGTGAGCTACTTGAGAGTGCGTGTGTGAGCTACTTGAGAGTGCGTGTGTGAGCTACTTGAGAGTGCGTGTGTGAGCTACTTGAGAGTGCGTGTGTAAGTGTGTGAGCTACTTGGGCAGAGATACAAAACACTGGTTGGACAGAGAGGGTACTGGAGGTTTTGGCTTGATTACTTGGCTGAGATCTGAACCCTATAGCTGTGCCAGTGGGGAGTCTTATTGGGGATCTGGAGAGAGAGAGAAACCAGCCCCAGACTGACTGTGATCTCTGTGTGCTCTTAAGGGAAATTGTACTTTACTGTGTTATACTTGTTTTCTTCCCAATGTGGGCAGCCCTCACTCGTACTAGTGGTGAGGATTGAGGCTCCTTGATTACTGGGCCAGTTAACAGATGTCACAAAAGCCCTAAGGTCCAATAGCCTAGCAACCTCCTATGACCCTATGAAAACATGGACAAATATGAAAGTATGAATAACAAGTGACAAACACTGTTTAATTTGTCCACTGCAAGATATCCTAGGTTAACAATCTTAGTGACATTTTGTTAGCAACTCCTTGCCCTTTCTAAAACCGCCTAGTATTATCTGGTAAGTTGCGTAGTTAATGAAGGCAGACCCAAAAAGTTGTGAAAGCCATAAGGAGCTGGGTGTGAACTGGAAAAGACCAAAAACACCATTTTAGGTTTTAAAGAGTAGAATTCAGAGCTATGTTGTACCACGAGACTCGTGCAGCCTGAGAGCAAGTATTCCCAGACTGAAAAAAGGAGTTTATCTCTTAGAGCCTATAAAAACATAACAAATCTACTAAACAGGTCATCAAATTTGTTAAGCTTCTGGATATCATTCCTGGCTAACAAATGAAGCTTGACATTCATATAAAAGCAGTTATCTCAAATGTCTGGTCTTTATAGGGGCATTATTAAAATTACAACTAGATCTGTTCTGATTTCTTAGGTTTAAGGGTACTTACCAGGCCACTGATCTGTGAGGGTCTTTAGAAGACGAGCCTTACATCCCCTTGAAGTTTTTTTAGATCTTATATTTTAAGAAGTAATATGGAGAGAAACAGAGCATTTGCATATTGCCACTATCCTTGTCAAGGGCAAGGGTGCTAAACAAGGGGTGAATTACCCATCCATTCATCCAGATTACATTTGACTATTGTAAGAGGTCCTATATGCTGACTAATATGCACTAATATACATTTCTTCCAGGTCTTATCCTCTGATGAAAGGCAGAACATGTTGAGGTTTTTGGCTGGACACTCCTTTTTGGCATACCACCATCTCTTTATAGAATCCCTTCACTGGGTTGTATGCACGTAACATACAAGTATGTCACAACTGAGGCTAACTTGTATTGTTCTTTATCTCACAGAAAAACAAAAACTTTAGCTCTGTACATTGTCTCTGTATTATTTCCTGCTTGCTGGCAGTATTCACTCAATTGTTGCCTTGATATATATGTCTAATGGTTTATGCATTTAACATTATATTCTTGCATACCGCAATATGAGTCTGAAAATGTTCCACTGAGATCAGTGCTCTAACTGGTCAACAAATGAACAAGATGACTAAATAATGTTCTGCTGTTTTTAATATCCTTTTCCAGCCCATCTGCCTGCTAAGTTTTTAGAATATGCTGCAGTTGTCTACTAGTTCACCGTGACAGAGGTGAGGGCTGATCATGACTTAGTTTCAACCAACCAAAGAGCTATGAATGGATTTTTTACCCTTCTGTACCACATGGCTGGCATTAACTGTCTGATATGAACTTTTCCCTATAGGGTGTATATTTTCCTGCACAGCCAATCCTAATGAAGGTTATTCTGTGGATATGACTGGGTAGAGCCAAGCTTACTAAAATGACTTTCATCTTGCAGGCTACACACAGCTGCCTCTAGTGGTTTCTTGTACATCAGCAAGCTGGAACACCTGTCTCTGGTCAGGATGGTTATCTGGTGACAGCCACTTGCTCATACTGTTCTTTACTGCCTCCCCTACTGCTTGGATTGTTGTCAGTCTCTGATTATCTGGGCTGGATTTGGGGCTTTATCCCTCTGCACAACAGAGTAGGCACTATAAAGTCTACAATAAAGCCACCTGTTGATTAGTATACTCTCTGTCTCAAGTTTCATTCATTGACTTTATTCTTTACAAAGGTCCCCGATCCAAATAAACTGGGCAATGCTGTAATCATGACTGCTAATTCATAATTATAAAATACATTTCTCACATTGTTTCATCAAACTTTGAAAATGCCTTTTATAAAACTACTGCATTCTTGATAGTTTCTGCAGCTGTAGTTCGTGTCACTTAAGTCATCTGATATAGTCGTGTCTTTCTCCTCCTCTATTCTCAGATAATCCAAGGGCAATTCTATGTCTCAAGCTAGTCTAACTCTAAAACCTCTCACCTACAACTGTAAATTTCCTTAGCGTTGTTACCTCACAGCAAGAGGTTCTCCCGTTTGATGCTTGGCTTGGGAGCGCCTTCTTTGTGGAGTCTGCTTGTCTTCCCCGCGGTTGGGTAGCGTTCGAAAGACATGCATGCGTAAATGGGCATGCCTTCGTTGAAGGTTGGGCATCGTGCTGGCACCTTGACATTTCGTAAAAATCTACTGTCAGTCATTAGCGGACCGGAGTTCCGCTGTGGCAACCCCTTACCGAGAAAATGCCGAAAGACAAACAACAACCATCATCTTCCTCTCATGTCCATTGTTTGTCTTTGTCTTTTTCTGTGAGATAAAGTACAACACAAGTTGGCCTCAGTTGTAACATACTTGTTTAATTTTACTTAATGCTCTGAAAAAATACACCTACTAGTATTATTGCTGATAAAACTAAGGAAACAATATAATACTTTTATAATTTTGTTATTCAATATTTTTCCTTTATCCTTTCTTAAACTTTTTAGCACTGTTTGTACTGTTTGTTTCTTTTACTGCTTTTTTGTTGTAGATTTTTTCCCTAGTGATCCCAAATAATCTCCTGACTATCAACAGTAGGTGGATATGTGAGTGGGTGAAAAGAGAAATAAAAATGTTTTTTTTTTTTAAGTTGTACAGCCTGTAGTTTTTATATGTTCCTGCTTTAGTTCAGCTCTCTGAATTCCACATTTATAGAACTCAAAGGAGCTGATGAGAGACATCTTAATTAAATTTAATAAATATAACCGATACAAAGAGAATGTCTTCAGAAGATCAGACTTGCATTTAATCTCCACTGCTTCTCTGACTAATACACCATCAGATGAAGTTTAAAATAAAGCTGTATTGAGCACTGAGGACTATGATGATTTAAAGCTAAATCATTACTGTGTTGGAGGTATATCTGAATATGTCCAGTACATTGAAGTTGTAACATATTAACATATAGGTAGGTTGTATTGCCTATATATTAGAATTATGCTGAATGTATCCTTCAACAAGCAACAAAAAAGTTAATGGCATAACCACATCCCCTGTTGGCTACAGTTTACCTGGCACTAACAATACTATCTATCTGGTATGTATAATCCGATGACTGGCAAAGACATAGCCCAGTATTACAGAGGAACAGATTCTATATACAGATCAAGAATGAATGAAACCGAACAGGATGATTGTAAGTGCACACAGCAAGTGGACCATTACAAGTACTGCAACATGTTACAACTACAATATGTACAGTTTAGAATGTGTAAAAATACACAAAGCTAGAGGATGTAACTAAACCTGAAACAGCTAGATAACAGTAGATTACACAAGCCTTTGGAGTAAGAAACTACATTATGTTGAGCTTTTAAATATGACTGCTGCTGTCATAACTTTGTTAAAACAAATGGAATTTTGGTAGGTGTTATAGCAGCGTACAAGAAAGCACTAATGTTTTGAGCTATGTATTCGTATAAATATAAGTGTGCAAATCTGGCAGCTGTAAACTTTTTTTGTGTGAAAAAAAATCCATCTGGCTTGTATTATAACGCCACCTGATAAATTGTGACTGAGTCATCTGCACTGTTCCTTCATAGATTGTCAAACTGCAAAGCCTGTATGGAAATTTTGCATTAGGTAGTTGAAATCATGTTTTTTTTTTAGAAAAATGGTGCAATGACTACGTAACATTACATACTTTTGGAGACTCATAGTTGGTATGTTGAAAGTGCATTCCCTAAACATTTAGTTAACTTTAATAAAGCTACAATGAAACACTTGCCAAATTTAAGTCTAGAAAAAGGGAATAAAAATGTTAAGACTGTCTGTGAGCTGTATCTTATAGTCTAGGGTTTAAGACGCCACAGTCTCTACTTGTATACTGTGGGACTATGAGGAGGTCATTTAGACTGTATTCTGGTTTCCCATAAAAAAGAAGCATTCGATTGTCTGAACATACTTGGAAAATGTAGTGGATAACTATTTTGATTATTTTGTAACACTGGATGTGTTGCGTTTGTGTACATATGCACCAAAAGATCCCCTTATAGAAACATTGTTTAATGAAACTAATATGACTAGAGAAAAAAACAAATTTGCATGTTATTCTGTTGTAGTTCATGGTTAGTTACATTTTACAGCTATGGAGCAGCCATGAGTACCATGGTATGTCTGAGTTTATTTATTCTTGAAATATAAATTTGTATTCTCAGAGCAAAATATTATACACTGCTGATATGATTAACTTAGGCAGTTAAACTATTAAAATTAATATATTTGTTTAAATAACATGATTAATGTTAAATCTGAATTTTCAGTGGAAACAAATTATTTTTGGGTGTAGCTGTACATAAATGTGCCACTGGCTACAAAAGTAAACCATGTTCTAAAACAGAGCTGCTTTCCTTTGGGCTAATAGCCACTACCCTTCCACATTAATATTTTTACAACCCTAAGGAATCATATTTAAGGGCTGACAGAATCTGCATTGAGCCAAGTCAATTTAAAATGGGGCGAAGGATATGACTGGAAGACTTTAGATAGAAAATGAAAATTTGCTTCTGTACAGCAAGGTATTAATGAGGTGGCTAAGAGATATGCTTTCTTATCCCTGAAACCAAGAAAAAGTATACTCTTAAGCCGTTGTTTACTATGAGATATGCACAGGATAAGAAAATGCATTAAAGATATTCTTTCTGGAAAATGGGATTTATTTAAAAAGAAGAGTATTGCAGAAGTATTAAGTGGTTAGCCAAGGGCTGTGTTCTCTCACAGATAACATAGCTGCCCCTGTAGTACTCAGACCATTAAGTCATAACACAATCCAGCAGTGTCTTTACAGGCTGTTTTTTATCATGTGGACATTATTCTTAATGGCAGTTCTTTTGTATAAGCATTTTGCAGGTACTTGGTTCTACACCACTCAGTTTTACAGGTGCAATACCGCATATATAGAGTGTGCAGTATTATAAAGCTAATAATGCTTCAGTACGGGAAAATAAATGTTAATTTAGACTGGGGAATTCTGGGCCTATATACAGGTTAAGACAGAAGTATTAAATGCCCTTGTAGTATATTTTGTGTCATTCACGAGTTCCATATTTTAAGAGTCAAAAGTGTTAATATTCAGTTTTGTAAATAAATCATTATGACAAGTTGCTACAGAGGTAAGAAGCTTGTTAATAGGTGGCTTTAGAAGTTTTTGGCACAAACAAATTAAACATCAATTTGGGCTTATTAGTATACTTAAATATTGAAGGTAGTTTGTGTGCTGTCAGTGGCCTGTTTAGCTTTTTCAATGCTTATTATTTCTTTCATTTGTGCTGTCTATAAATTAATTGACTTTTGTTTACTGGGAAAGTTACACTGGGAAGTAATTAGTTTTCAGCAGAAGTTTGGGAGAAATGCTCCAATGTATTACATTATTACATGAAAACAAGCAGTAGAATATAGCATGTGTATGTGTATATATATATATATATATATATATATATATATATTTGATATGGATGGTCATTCATGCAAGTAGAATATAAATAAAGCTGTAAAGTTTGCTGCTCAAGTACGATACAATATAATGTAGAGTAATTTAATAAATAGTGAGACTGTAGTGAGAGAAATAAGCTTAATTTTAAATTGCAGGAGGTGAAGTGAAAGAGAGACTGAAGTAAAGATGTGAATAAATAGGAAAATACATGAATTCAAAAAGAGAGAGGCAATGTTTAGTGGAGAAACAGATTAATAAGTTGACAAAAAGTGTCCGAGATAGAGAGTGATGGTTAGTAAAGTAAGCAATATGTATATAAAATGAGAAAAGAAAGTAGATGTATAAAGTTACTAGGGAGAGATTTAGATTACAAATGAATATTTGAAGGATTATGTTCAGCACTGGAACAGGCATGACAGTAAGTTAGGGGAGAGGGATAGTAGGTCAAAAAATGGAAAATAATTATAGCTGGTAGAAGTGAAGAGAGGATGGCTGCAAAAAAAAAAAATTGGAATGAGAGAAAAAACTGTGGTTAGAAGAACAAGGTGGGGTAAAAGGGTCTATATTATAACTTCGACCATTCAGAATGTCGACAACCTCTTCGACACATATGTGTCGAACAGCCGCATCACTGATTTCTTTCCAAGGGAAAGAAATCAGTAGGCCAAACATGCACAACACAATACAACAAATACTATAAAGGGTTGTGCTGCCCTCACCCCCCCAACTAAATATACTAACTCCGAGATTGCACTACAGTGGGGAAAGGGCAGATGTAAGACAACGGCCAACCGATTTCTTTCCCTTGGAAAGAAATCGATGATGTGGCCGTTCGCTGAAGTGGACGTTCGACACATGTGTCAATGAAGAGGTTGTCGACATTCTGAACGGTCGAGGTTATAATATAGACCAGGGGTAAAAGAGGAAAAATTGATTATATGACGGGACTAGCCTGGTGTGGAGCATGAGTGAGCCAGGAATTGGTTAGAAATATTAAGTTCTGAACATGTGGAGGTTGAGTGATTAGTTATAGATGCTGAATTCCATGTTTTTGCTATTTTGTTAAGAGTATAGGTAGTTCCCTGCAGATTTTTTTTTTTGGTTTGTGTGTGATAAGGTTTTTATCATTTAATGTTAAGGGATGTTGTGGAATGTACTTTTGGAGAATTGTACTATGAGCTAATGTTCAAGTTTTATCCACTTTTGATAAATGTAAATGGAAGAGACATGTCAGCATTGCTGCATTTACATGTATTTGTTCCATATTAGCTACACTAGTAACTGGTGAGTTTTAGTGGTTTTACACACTGAAAAACAAGAACCCACAGCTAGTAGATATAAAATGATGCACAGAATTGTAGTTCAGTGACAGTGTTAAGTTCTTGTACTCACAGTTATGGAGTCTGGTTTTCAGTCCTGTCAGGTGTTGCCTTTTATATTATGCTTTCGCCTCCTTTTTTTAATGTAGTGTATGATGAGAGGTAATGTTCTGATGCCCCATACTGTGCAAGTTGCTTCTTAAGGGCATTACAAGGCAACAGAACTTTCCATAGCTTTTGCCTTCTGTTGCTTTGCAATGTTTGCTTGGTGGAAGTGATTTTTTTTTTTTTGAGTTAGCTGCAATGACAAATCAGTTAGTACCAATTCGCTGTGTGAGATGCGATGACTGGCAGGGGTTAGGCATGAAAACTGTAAATGCTTGGGATGAATACCCCGATGCATAACCAATGTCACTTAAGTGTGGTATGGATTTACAAAAGATCTCTGGAGGTGGGGTTTACTGAAGCATGAGAAGCTGTTTTGACCTTTAATGTACAACAGAGTTACTATTTACAAATTCTTGATAGAAACCTGAGTTTGGTGAGGTGTTGTTTTTCACAGCCTGTCCCTATTTATGCAGGAAACATAATAAATTGCAGATGTCCTGTGATTTTTGTAGAAAAAATGTTTCCCAAATTTCTTGTAATATTTTTAAAACCAATATTTTGTATCTGAAACAACGTAATATTTTATAAGACACAACTCAAATTCTTCAATGCTAAGCTTTAATTTTGGCAAAAAGTCAAGTCCAGTCCTTTTCATTGATTAGGGTATGGTTTGTCCTGCAAAATCCGACATTTCCATAAAAGTCTTACTTTTGTCATTTGAAAAAGTGGTAACCCTAATGTTAAAGGACTGAATTATCCAGCTGAGGGAAACTAATGCAGGACATGTTTCTTAGTACTTATTGTCTGTGCACTGCTAGGACTTTTATGTCTCTGTTACAAAGACACATTATTAATGATAGAATAAGAGGGATTTGAACCTTTCGAACACTGCATACATTGACGTCTCACATTTTCCATGAAATATCTTAATGAATACTACAGAAGATGCGGCCCCTCAGTTGGCCTGTTCAAGTAAGATGTTGTGGGAAGAAGAGATCAATAATATGATGCAATTTAAATTTTGAGAATAAGCTGTTTATTTCAGCGTTCAGGACACCCCTGTTTTTCATACTTTTGGTGGCCTAGATGTTGAAAATGTTTTCACAAGAGGTTAATTTTTTGCTTTCAGAGATGACCAAAGTGGCCAGCATTTGAAGAAGAGATCCCCATTTTCCTTCTGTTTGCCTTCCATACCGATGAGCTACCAAGGCCTCTTCTAATCCTCTGGGATTGCCAAATATGCCATACCCACCCCTGTGCTATGTCTAATCCATGTTCAGTACCATTGTGGAAATTGAGGCATCTTGGGATAACAGTATACTGTTGCGAAGGGATTTTTCCTTCTTTAAGCCTCTCTCTCAACCCAGTGTATAGGTGTGCCATCCAGAGGGGCGGCAATAGACTTACTCCACATCACCCAAACATACATATGCAACTTAAACTAAGCTCTGCCCTTTGCAGGCAGCATTGTTCATGTACTCCTGGCCTTCACCATGGGTCAACAACAAGTTTGTCTGAGTGTGAACCCCCCCACACACACGCACACAGGATAGACACATCTCTCCATCCTCTCTGCCTCCTCTATTCAAGCTCCATTTCTACTAATAAGACTTAGGTTGTCTAGGCTGTAGTCAGGGCTTTACCCCAGTATACCACGCTAGATTCCTGTTTTCCTGATAGAGTGACTCTTGCTATACTATAGAGAATACAGATCAGAATTTTGTTTGGAATAACCCCCTCTCTATATACACACACACACACACACACACACACACACACACACACACACACACACACACACACACACACACACACACACACACAATCATGGATTTGTGTCTCAGAAAAATCAGTGTGTTCATTTCTTTTATATGGTAGTAGGCCAGGTGGTTGTTTAAACTTTCTACAACTGTTGGCACCTAGAGACTGGAGATGGGCACATTTTACATGTGCTGTTTTATGAAGTGTATTGTAGTGCATCTAGATCTAGTTTTTTCAGGATGGTGCAACAGTAAAGGTTAACCATGTTGAGTCTATTTATGCAATGCAAACCAATGACCACAGTGTAAACAGTGCTGCTCCTGGCAAAAATTAGATTTCATGCTTCATCTGTGTGTCTTTTATTTAAAATGTTTTAGCGTTGTCGCCTCACAGCAAGACGTTGTGCCGTTCGATTCTCAGCTAGAGCGTCTTCTGTGTGGAAACATGTGTGAATGGGCATACCTTTGTTGAAGGTTGTGCGTCAGGGCTGGCAAACTCGGCACGTAAAAAATCTACTGCCAATCATTAGCGGACTGGAGTTCCGCTGTGGCGACCCCTAACCGGGAAAAGCCGAAAGACACAAACAAAATAGAAAATTAAATATTAATTTCATAAAGAATACCAACTATTTTTAAAGTATATACAAGTTGGGAATTATTGAGGAGAGGCTATTGTTGATACAGGTTCTTATGCAAGTGTGAGTGAAAATCTGTGAATTAATGAAGTATACAGCAAAGTCATGTAAATCTCTGAATGGATGTATTTGTTTAGTTATTTTTATGCCCCACATCAGAGAACAAGAATGCATTTAGAAGGAAGCCCACAATGTTGGAAATGTGAGTACTCACATTCTTTTTTGGGGGGGGGGGGTGGTCAGAAACAGGGCACGGTTAGGGAATGCCTCCAGGAATTAACAACATGAGGTTACAGATACAATCTTTGTATTTCCTGGTAGAATATCTTGATATACAAGTAAGACTTGTGTTTCAAAGTGTAGAGAAAGTTTTGTTTACAAAGGAAAATGACAACAATGAAAGCGGATATGGCAAGTCATCTAAAGATGGAAGAGTTAATCATGTTTGTTATAAAGTTAATGGATGCAGTGGAGGATATTTATGTCAAGGTGGGAGAAATGAAGTTCTTAAATATTTTTTTGCTATGGTTGGAATATGCAGATAAGAGGTTCTGAGTGAGGAGTTTAAGAAATGGTAATAAGAAAAAGAGAAGGTAAAGCATGGTTAATGTTTCTCGGCCAACTGGGAGAAGTGGGCAGGTGTGTGTGTGTGTGTATATATATATATATATATATATATATATATATATATATATCTATGTATGTATATATATATATATATATATATATATATATATATATATATATATATATATATATATGTATTTATATATATATGGGTCTACTTTAGATGCCCGAATGTCCAATTTACCGACACTTACTTTACCGACCCCAAATGACCGACAAATCGCCCGAGTACCCATTAGCCCGACGTGCACTTCACCGACATTTACTAAACCAGTGCGCTTTTCATAACAATAATCCCGTATGGAAAATAATACCATATGAGCCAGTCAACACCTTTCACAACAACATGCCATATCCACAAAGATGTCTGATTTACTTAGTGTTATCAGCAAACTAATACTTTCCTGCACATATTTGTTTAGCAATCCAACAGAAAGTAACTGCTGTTTGCAGATGAAAGGAACATTCTGTAATTTTCATCTCAAAGCAAAGTAAAACGCTTCCATTTTGTTATAATAAGTACTTCCAAATTCGGATTGCTCTGCTAATTTCTCCTCCTTAGCAATACAGTCAAACATGGATCATACACAGATTAGCAATGATAAACGTCTCACATCTTTAACAACCTAGCAATGCTATTTACAAACTGTACGGCACTGTATTCCTCTCTACTGTTCAGCACAATTACAAATTGCTCATGCCGCTTTAATAATTCCGTTTTTTAGGGGACGGAGGAAAACCAGTTGCCATTCGGACCCGTAACTCATCTACTCTGTCTTGCTCTCTAAACAAAGCATGCATAAGTGTATTTAAATCAATTGTTCGGGATCCTAACAAACATTTTAAGCGCCTATGCCATGCTTCGACAGAATTCTGGGTTTGTGGCAAATGTAGTTCATTGAGTTCAAACACGTTCCAGAATGGAATCGGAAATAGAGGTGGAAATCTAACTGAGCTTGACATTCTAGTTGTAAATTTACGCAGTCTACCGTGAATGTACCAATCAGAAAAATATTTCAACAATTCTTGCCCTTCAACTGGAAAAGATACTTTCAATTCTTCAAATGTAGGCACTACCTCAGATTCTTGCAAAAATGCTAATGCCACTAGAGATTTTACACTCAATTAAAATGGCATATCTGTATTTTACATTGCTGCTAATCTCAAAGACTGGACCTTTCACCAGATATTCTGTCCAAAATGGAGCAGACAATCTTTACTTTTAGCTCCTGTAACATTAAGCCTAATACTCTTTAGTGCCGCAACTTCAAAATCACATAGGATGAAGCGGACGTTAACTTGGAATCCATTTGTGCTTGGTAAATAAAAGACAGTGCCATAGGAAATTGCAACACCCAAGAGATTTCGTACTCATCAAGGCGTAAAACAATGGTACAGCTTTATTGTAAGTACCTTATTTGACTAGTCCATGAATGCTGTACAGCTGTCGACAGGTTACTCCTTTATTAAAAAAGGTTCCATCCAGTAACCAAATGGAAGCAGTACTCGTATCATATAAATTATTCACTGTAGTAAACGAATATACTATGCTGTCAGTACTTTTATCAGCCATACCCTTGGAAATAAAGGATCCCGACTTTAAAGGGTAGTTACTACAACTTATGCTCATTAAAGTTATCTCATGGCATCGCTCTGGTATATTCAGTCGCCTTCGTACCCTACCGATACTTTGCAAGAGTGCCTTTCTACTTGGTATAGTTTGTACTGCTTGTAGTGATGTTGATGCCATTGCCACAACAACTATTGAACATGGGTTGTCCCTGCTGTACTTGGCCCTTACTTTTATGTCATTGCAAAGTGCATAGCGTTCTACCTCAGCTGGATTAGCAGAATGCTGATGTGGGACAGATTTTAATAGTTGCTCACCTTCGATAATTAATGCAGTAACAGTTCTGCCTTTGCATTTCCAGGACTTCTTTTCCTTACATCCCCAGTACCGTTTGTTTCCTCGGCTGCATTCTAAATGGTACAAATAGCCCTCAAGTTGCAGCATTTCTTTACTCCTTTGTGACAGAATTACTTTGTAAATGTTTCCCACAATTCCTGGTCCAACTTCCGAGATGTCCGCCATGATTACGTGTTACCATACGTGAATTCCTAAAGGGATATTGTCATTTTATATCTATGTGCCACAAATTATGTTTATAATGATTATAATGTACTCAGGATGTTGGGCATGTGATAGTCGGTAATATGAATTGTCGGTAAACACATATTTCGGATATCTAGTCTTGGTAAAGTGGGTGTCGGTAAATTAGAAGTTCAGGCATCTAAAGTAGACCTATATATATATATATATATATATATATATATATATAGAGAGAGAGAGAGAGAGAGATAGATATAGATAGATATATAGATATAGATAGATATATAGATATATAGATATAGATAGATATATAGATATATATATATATATATATATATATATATATATATATATATATATATATATATATATATATATATATATATATATATATATATATATATATATATATATATATATATATATATATATATATATATATATATATATATATATATATATATATATATATATATATATATATATATATATATATATATATATATATATATATATATATATATATATATATATAGATTATATATAGATATATATATATATATATATAGATATATATATATATATATATATATATATATATATATATATATATAGATTATATATATATATATATAGATTATAATCTATATATATATATATATATATATATATATATATAGAGAGAGAGAGAGAGAGAGATAAAACTTTAAATAGACTTGAAATTATACAGGGATTAAAGCAAATAAAACAAACTGAAGTCCCACACTAAAGGCTGACCATCCAAAATACATTAAATCAAGCAGAACAAAATGGTCTATATTATGATATCGCACGCTCAGAAAAGTGAATGACACATAATCGACCCCATGTAAGTGAAAGCTTACGTTGAAACCTCAGAACAGCAATTTTTTTTCCAAGGGAAAAAAATCGCTGTTCTGAAACCCCCCCCAAAACTGTAAAACATTACATAATGTGGGAGGCTTTGCCCCCATACCACCCTACTTAAATATACCAACTCCGAGATCGCACTACAGTGCCGAAAATGGCAAAGTAGCGAAAGCGGCCAAGCAAATTCTTTCCCAGGGAAAAAATTCCCTGAAAAGCCGCTTTGCTGTTTTGCCTTTTCATGCTTTTCAGTAAGACAAAAATGCATTCGACAACCTGCATCTGCGACAGTGTAATAGGGAGCTGAACAGAAGATGGTCAAACAACAGGCTGTGTAACAACTTTAATAAAATAATAAAACGAGGTAGCAATAAAACCTCTCCTACATGAAACTCTTGTTACAGTTTTTTTTTTACTAGAAGAACAACAGTTAGTGAAAGATATGGACTCCTTGCAAAGTAAGATAGAATCTACTTATACTGATGAGAGACATGTTACTAAGCTGGAAAACCTATACTGTATGATATCTGCCTGTGATCACAAATTGCAGCAGATTAAAACTAAGACGATGGTAAGAGATTTCTGTGATTTTCAGGCTGGCCATATATTCACATGGTCATGAGAATGGAGAACTGATGCTAAAACACACCAAACGAAAGAAACAGCTGACACTGTTAATGATCGGCAAGGATCCAGTATGAGCCGTCCTTGCAATAACAGTGTGCCCAAAGCAAGTACAAGTAATTTTGAAATGAACTCTGTTTTAACCAATCAGAGTATTGCAGGGGGAATGCTGGCTGGAGAATGTATGCAAGGCGAGATGCCTAAGATGGTAGATCATGCGGATAGATTGGGAGCTCTTCCCAAAACTCAGGTAAACAACATTGTGGATATGCCCCCTTTTTTTCAACTACCCGTTCCAGTCAAGAAGAACGAAAAATGACAACTAAGTCGATCCAACAACAGGCAAATAAAAAACTGAGAATCTCAACATGACTGGTGACATTGTTTTTAATATTTCTGACTATACATTATCCAGAGAACAGATTTCTGTTCTGAACAAAGGCATGATCTTTGTACCAAGCACAGGAGTGGTTTATAATGAAGTGGTGCTTGAATTAATGTACTTTAATCAGAAATGTTTCTTTAAAATATATGTATGGTAACACTTCTAATGGTAATGCTGTTAAGTTGAGCCAACCTAGTACATTCATACCACGCACGCACCCCATGTTACAAACGTTCTTTAGGACATGTGAACATGATTTACAAATGCTGCTAAACAATGGAAATAGGAATAAATATTATAATCTGATGTTAGCAGAAAGAAGGGCTCTAAATATGTTAATACATGATGACTGTATAACCATTAAGCCTGCAGACAAGGGGAGGAGGGCTGTGATCTTCATGAACTGGGATTTTTAATCCGCGTAAGATCCTATAATATGCTTAGTGATTCACACACGTTTCAGGAAATTTCACCATTAGAGGTGAATAGAGTTATTTCCAGTATTAGAGGTGTGTTACTTGAGCTTAAATAAGATGGTATACTAGATGAAGAATTTAGATTTTTCTGGGTAGAACATCCTGTTACACCAGAGTTTAAAACGTAAAAAATTAAATCACAAGGACCCCCCAATGAGACCTATAGTCTCAGGGAGGGGATGGGCTGCTGAGAATTTGTCCATCTGGTTAGAATGCACTATAAAAGATTTACTTAACAGTTAGTCAATGATTTTAAAGGATACAGGTCATTTTTTTAATACCTTGTATGACCATTTAAAGATGAGAAATGGCAAAGGTTATTTGTTAGTTACATTGGATATTAAAAATCTTTTTATGGTTATAAGCAATGACTATGGGATCCAGGCTATTGAGGCTATACTTAATGATAAGACGAACAATACTGTCATTAAAAACTGATTATTTGTATATTAGGATTGGTGCTCAATAATATCTTTTTTGAGCCATGGCAGCTATTACAAACAAAAGCAGGGTATAGCAATGGGTAACCCGTGCGCCAACACATATGCCAACTTAGTGTTGGCACATTGGGAAGATGGTATTATTTTTAACACACCACATGATTGGAGGACACATTTGTGTTATGCCAGATTTGTGGATGATATCTATCTTCTTTGGTAGGGCACATCCACTGAACTGGCATGTTTCGTAGATTATTTGGAAAGGAGTACAGATTTCCTGAGATTTACAACTCACTTTTCAGAGGAATACATAGATTTCTTGGATGTACGACTAGGATGGGAGAGTAAGAGGTTGTATACGTCACTATACAGAAAGTCCTGTTGGAAGAATAGTCTATTGTCCTATAGTAGTATGCATCCAAGACATACATTCATCAATATTATCAAAGGGCAAGTCAACAGGATATCACCTTTGTGTACCAATGATCAGCAGTTTGAACAGGAGTTAGGAAGATAAAGTACACACTGGGTGAAAAGAGGTTATAAAGAGAATAGAGTAGCACATATAATAAGACAGTGTAAAACATAGCAAGGGCAATGCCCGACCTTGGTTCTCTGAAAGAGTGACACAAACTAATGGTGGGGGAGTGAATAACTATAGTAGAATGAGTAATAGGAATATACAATGCATGATGACATATAATACTGATATAGGGGTATATGTAACATAATGCAGCAACATTGGAATGTTGTTGACTGATGATAAACTCAGTGGTTTAGTGTGCCAGAACCCATTATTTTGTTTTAAAAAGGAACTGCAATCTTAAAGATTTGCTTTGCCATGAGAATAGAAGGGTACAACAGAATTATACTCACAAGAAAGGCACATATAAACATAGGGGATGTAAGGCCTGGCCTTATATTTTAGCAACAGATTCCTTTGTATAAATGTCAGTCATGCACTTTCTTCTCTGTAGGGAAGACAAACTGTTTGCTTAAACAGAGAGAATATTGAAACATTTATCAGATATTAGATTAGGACAGTTACATAATGCTTTGTTCCAACATATTAATGAAAACCCAGGGCATGGTTTTAAGCTTTTGGTGCTGCAGATTGAGAAGCAGCATTAGAGGAGGGGACTAAGTGAATTATACTGAATTCAATGAGACTAAGTGGATCATAGAGTTATCAGCGGATAGAGCCCCAGGCTTGAATGGGTTAATTCACCTGAAGTCAGTTTTAAAAAGGAGTGGGGTGCATTACTGAACTTTGATTGGCTTTTGCTGCTTTAAATATTGTGATGTAGTGTAGTTTTATCTGAAGAAGGGTTCATACCCTAAAGCGCTAATCTTGTTGACTGCTACATTGTTTTATTGCTACCTCATTTTATTAAAGTTGTTACATAGCCTGGTGTCTGACCATCTTTTGTTCTGCTTCACATAATACAGGGATTTGTATCAAAGAAATGATAATGGAAACACATTATGTCAATTGTAATGTAATGCTCATGTAATGATGTAACAGGTTTATTCACTTATAGAGTCTTCTTTTTCTTCTGGCTGTTTTGCATTTTGTGTGCTGGATTTCAATAAAGTTGTAAAAATTAAAACAAACACAGTCCATAAAAATAATTCCAAGTTTCAACTGAAATGTTATGTACTAAAGTATTGTAATATGGATAAAAAGCAGTGTAAACACAGTATAATTTGTCAGTTTGATATACTGACTAAGGTACTTGCCTCCCATACAGTGCCATTTTAGGCAATGTCCTAAGAACAAAATTCACAACATAGGAACATCTTCTAGAGATAAACTCAGGGTTATGCTGCTTAATGCTAGGAGTCTAAATCAGAAACGGCACTCACTGGAAGCACTCTTTACTTTGGAAGACACAGATGTCTGTCTGTGCAGTATCAGCAACATGGTTCAAGGCCACAGAGTACCCTGGCCATACAAGGCTACGATGCTTTACACATGTTAAGGCTGCAAAATGAATATGAAAGAACCAAAGGGGAGGTGAGTATCCATTTTCAAAGACAAATACCCCTCAAGACTGGTTAAGCAGTACTACTCACTAGAGCTACTCAAGTCCGGCTAATTGTAGGAAAGACACCCCTCCACAGCATTGTTAGCTATAGGTCCCCCACCATGAACCAGGTAAACCACACTGCCTACCTGGACCTACTTGAGTCACTCACAATACAGCTGAACACCCAAGTCATGAGTGACTTTAACTATCCCCTCCATTGACTGGGTAACATATACGAGCACTTACATGCTCGCCCTAACACAAATGCTTTGGAACAGATGTTCAGCACCCCCACAAGGGGCTCAAATATCCTTGACCTAGTGCTCACAAACATGAGAGATCACTGCACCACCACATGTGTGGGGGCCCTCCTTGGTAAGATAAAAAAAAAAAAACAGATTTGTGATCTGAAGTACCAATCACTACTGAGCCCCCTGGAGCAAAAAGGTTAAAAACAAATTCTCCAAAGCAAACTGTAGCCTCCTACACAATGACATAATTAGTTTCAAACCCCCACTCACCACAGGCAGCAGTGCCTCCCATACTGAGGAGTACACCAAGGCCTTGTCTAAACACCTATACAAGTGTATACACTCAGCGATACCGAACGGATTAAATCAGGATCCTCATGGAAAAACAAACCACCCTGGTGGACATTCACCATAAATAGGTTAGACAACAAGAGAACAAAACTGTGGACTAAGAACAAAAAGGAAACATCTCAGCTGAGGAAAAACACCCTCCACAGCTTGAATAAATAAACTGGACATCTTGTTAAATCCTCCAAAGCTAACTATGAAACCAAATTAGCATCCCTGGCTAAAGATAGTCGCAAGACATTCTATAACTGCATCAGAAATCTTAAAGGCTCAGATTTGTGCAGAACTAGTAGTAGATGGAACCACTCATACGGAACCTGTGAACATTGCCAACCTGCTAGCAGACAGGTTCAGCAAAAACTTCACTCCTGTCCCTACCAATCGTACTCCAAAATATACTGGTTACAGTCCTCTACCTGGTATCTCCAATGAGCAGGTCATAATCAGTCTCCAAGGCAGAAAACACAGCCTCTATGGGACTGGACAACATCCCAGGCTGATTACTAAACAGTCTAAAACAGGAGGTGGCAACCGTTGGGTACTCTCCTCAACCACAGTCTAAGTACTGGCTTTGTCCCACCCAAGTGGAAAACTGCAACTGTGATCCCTTTGTACAAAGGGGGGGATCCCTCAACCCACCCTGGGAATTGCAGACTCATAAGCCTAACCAGCCTTATCTGTAAGGCCATGGAAAGAATCATGAACCTAATTAACAAGCATATAGGAGAATTTCAGACTCTTGACCCAACCCAATTTGGTTTCATTAAAGGCAGACCATGCTTGTTTAACCTGGATGACGTCTCGAAAATGTCATCAAAGCCTTGGATGAACCATGCATACTTCCTATCTTGACTTAACCAAGGCCTTTGACAATATCCCCCACTCAGGCATCATTGATAAATTCACCCAGCTAGGTATAAACCCATATGTCATTAGATGTGTATCCATCCGGCTTACCGACAGAATGCTTACAGTCAAAGTAGGGGATTTCACCTCTACCAGCAAGATCTGTTACTAGTGGTGTCCCACAAAGATCTGTGCTGGGTCCACGATCTGTGTTGGGTCCACTTCTGTTTGGAATCTATTTTTCAGAAGTTCAGGTGAAAATAGATGGGCTGCATACCTCTCAACTGTACAGATTTTCGCAGAATATCCAGATTTCTGCCTCATTTTTTGGTCTGTTTTCCATAAAATTGTGGTTTTCTGGCAAATTAGTGTCAAATCATTAAAGACTGAAGTTAGAAAATAATGACAGACCTTTGAGTTATAGACTTCATACCCTTCAGAAAATTCATGCTAATGTAAAACCTGTTCTGTCAACTTCCTAAGTTTGTAAGAGCAGTATTTAAAAATTGTCCCGATTTTTGGGCCTTTGTCCAACTTTTATTGATGGCTTTATCCAGAATTCTTGCTCTAAGAGGTTGAGAGGTATGATGGCCTGTGGCTTACGAATTTCACTGATGACTGCAAACTGGGTGCAGTCACTGAAACCCAGAACAATGTCACTGTACTACAAAAAGGGTTTACACAGACAAATGATTGGGTGTCAAAGCCACGGACTTAAACTTAAAGCAAAAAAACTATTATCATCCCTTTCGGTAAAGGTGAAATCCCAGCAAATTACAGCATTAACCATACCCCCTTAAGTTCAAACCCAGTGGTGACCGACTTGAGAATGCAGGTTGATAGCAGCCTTAACTTCGATCATCATGTGTCCACAGTGGTGAGGAAAGACTTTTATGTTGCCCATCTCATAAGTAAGGCAGTAGCATCCAAAACAAAGGAGGTTATAACTCCTCTGTACTCATCCCTCATCAGACCAATAATAGAGTACAACGTATTCTGTGTGTACCTCACTAGACTCCTGCAGCAGCTGGAGAGACCGCAGAGGTTTCTCATCAAGAAAATTTAAGGCGTTCACATGACCTACACAGACAGACTGAAGGCACTGTCACTATACTCTGTATCCTATACACTGCTTAGAGGTGACATGTGCCTGGCCTACAGAGCAGTCTCAGACAAATATCTGTCTTTCTAACTTGTCTTATTTATGTCCCAAGCAAAATTTAAATCATTGAGTCTAATGCTTATGATACTGTTCACTTTGAGGATGTGCAAAAGGTCCATCCGTGCAGGATCTGAGGTTGCCTTGTATGCCAGGCATGGATCACCTCTTAGTAACCTGTAGGATAGAGATTGGGCTTTAAGGCAATCCATATAGGACAAGAGATTTATACCCTGGATTCCCCTGGTAAGGGCCCTTTATGGGTGATCCAAATGTCTGATTGGGTACATGTGAAGGGGGCATACTACTCAATGATGAGTCTGATAAGGGCTGAATAATGTGGCACTGTGACTTACTTGGACCCGGATGCTGTGCCCTTAATTTTAAGTTAGGTGACATAGAATGATTTTCTTACTACCTTGGCCACATGTCGGTCAAAGGTCAGATTACTGTCTATGTATGTTACAAGATCCCTGACTACGGGGTCAACTCTTAGGGGATGTCTTATCAATGGAGCTCCTAGGGGCTGTCTTATTGATGGAGTAATTAGTTTGAATGGCAGTTTCCCAAAAGGCACCATAATGCATTCCTTGGCACTGAGTTGTAGTCCATAACTTGGCACAAGTCATTTGTCTACATCAAACCCACTTGTAAGATGATTATGTCATGCAGAGATTCTGTGATGGTTCCCAATTTGCATTCATCTGTGGTCTTGGTCAAAGGCCCTTGTCATCAGCCTTCAGCTCTGACAAGTATATGCCAAATAGGAGCAGTCCCAGCACAGAACCCTGATTTACCCCGCTGGTGACCAGTCTCTTAGTGGAGGTAGTATTACCAATCCTGACTTCCTGGGTCATGACTGTGAGCATGCTGGCAGACAGAAAATTCTATCCCAGTTTGGTCAGTTTGTAAACTATTCTGGAGTGGGATATTGCATTGAATGGCTTAGCTATGTCAAATTAGGCAGTATGCACTATTTTCTCCATGTGCATTTCTTGACCTTCTCAAAGTCCACCAGGTTTAGTAGGCATGACCTCCTTTGACAAAGCCAAAGTGGGATAGATCCAGTGTCAAGGTTGCCTGTGTCTTTGACCATTTCCGTGATAATTCATTTCACGACTTTCCAAATTAGACTAGTCAGACTAATAGGTCCATAGTTTCCAGGGTCGATTGGTGGTCTACCCTTGTGAAGTGGGAAGACCATTACAGTTCTCCATTCTCATGGTACAAAGCCTGTTTTGAGGCTATAGTTGAAAAGTGACTCAAGTGGTCCTGTTAGTTCATGTTTCAAGCTACTTAGTGGGCATTCTGAGATATTGTTGGGGCCCACTGAGGCTGTGTTTTTGGCCTTGGTGAGTACTGCCAGGACCTGCTTCCAGTTAATAGTTGATGGTTTATGTTAGTAGGTATTTTATGGGGGGAGGCAGGGGGATTGTGGGGTGAAGTTTGAGCTGAATTTCAGCAAGCAGATTTGCTATGTTGCTCTGCTCAGTGAAGGTGGCACCACTGACCACCAGTTTGGTACATGTGTGTGTGTGGGCTGCATTTTAGCTTTTGAACATTGCTGTGCAATGCCTTGTGGTGGTCTTTAGCCCCAACACACTCAGGGTTGGGATAACCCTCAGAATTGGCCTTGTTGGACTTAGTCATCTTGGTTTCCTGTTTAGTTTAGAGAGCTCCTATCATTGTGAGAATTTCCTTCCTGATTTTAGGCATGATTTTTTTCCTTTGTTATATACCCTGTTAAGGTTAGGATTGCACCACTGTTGTTTGTTTTTGGGCTTGCTAAGTACAACGGCCTCTATGCAGCCATTTACATGGTTGTGCAGGGTCTCTGTGAACAATTCCGCATAGATTGCTATGAACTCAGGGTTGGGAGGGGCACTGAATTTTGGCAAATTATCACTTAAATTGACGTAGTTTGCCTTGGAAGAATTCCTAACTGTTACAGGGTTTGTTGGGGTTACTGTAGTTATCCACTTGAGCCATGGCAAATAATGTTTCGTGAAACATCTAACTATACAGAGGAGGCCTACAATATTGCACACACAACAACCAGAAACACCATAGTGTGTCTTTGGTGTACTGAAAACTAGGTTAAGATGTCCAAACACATCCGAGGGTGGACTGCAATAAACACCTGAAAAGGCAGCGGCGTAGCTGCCTAGGTTGCCTATTGCTGGATCCGACTTTGCAGGACTCCCACTATGTGTATATTGACATTCTTGTATGTTTTAGATTTCTATAGTAAACTTTATAGATTTCTTGTCCTGTAAGGCTTCTGGGTCTACCATCTATTTCTTTGTCTACAAGGGGTTTAACTGATCTAGAGAAAATGTGAAAGTAGCAGTTTGATAGCCTGATCACACACACACACACACACACACACACACACACACACACACACACACACACACACACACACACAACTTGATTTGAACCTTTTAAAGAATCCAAGTTTAACTAGCAAGACATTCTGCTTTGTGCATCTGTGCTAGGAGGTAATAAAACTGAATTATGGGTAATCTGCATAAACATCTCCATATGGTCCAAAGACTCATATTCTTGAATCCCTCCATTAAAACGTTTTGTGCTCATGTATGCCTTTCTGTATTGGCTTTTGATCTGCCAGTCAAGAACGTCATTAAAATCTCCTCCCAATAGTATGTTTGCATTTCTAAAGAGCCAAAGAATATAGGTGAAACCTTATTAGGGCCACAGAAACAGGATCACAGTAAAATCCTTTCCATGTTGCATTCTTTTCCATTAGCCCCCTACCATCATTATCATTTAAGGTTTCAGAAACTTCCCTGCAATTTGGAGTTCAAATAAATAGCCATGCCTCCCTTTGGAGATTTGCAAATCTCGAAGCAACAGTTTTACTCATAATATTTTAAAAGCATTTCTACTTTGTCCTAGAGGTATTTACCTCTTGCACAAACTAAGTATCTCGTTGCAGTAGTTGAATAAAAGGCCTGAATGTGTGTATTTTCAGACCTGTAACAGTAATTGTTACTGCTTGCAAGGTCATTATAACATAAAATCAGTATTCGAAAGTAAGCTAAACAGAATATTTCTTCTCAGAGACTGTAGTGTTGCCTAGCAACAGCAGTGTGCGAGAAATATGTATGCAACTATAATGCAATTAATTATTCATGTCTAAACTATGACTTGTAGACCAACCCTTATACAAAAAGCTATGCCATACACTGATCTTCAGATATGAAGGTGTTAGGCTTATCCCAACCTGGAGTGTGTTGGGGTACTTGAGAGAGAGGGGTGCCTTTGTACTATACTTCAGCTCATAACCTGTAGTGTCTCTATCCTTCTATGGGTGCATATCTGTTATTCATACCACCTGCAAATACTTGCCATCTTGCTATCTTCCTCAGAAGTCACTTTGGATTGCAGTTATTTGCAGTTAGTTGGTGAATTTAGTCAGGCAGTGAGCAAGAACAACTTTAGTATCAACTGCTTTATATCTGTTTTATGCTGTACATACCTGGAATTTCCCATAGGAATTAGCTGACTGGGTCTGGGTTGCAGCAACATGAAGAATGGGACTCTGAGAAACATTAAGCACCTCGCACACAGAGCTTGTCCTCTGGGAAAGGCAGAGCTGTATCTGGGCTTTTAAATAGTCTGTTGGTTTATCATTTAATTTAGAGATTTCCCATGCATGTGAACACCATGGGTATGCCATTCTTATAAAGTATTGGTTTAATGCTGACAGAGGCAAATCTTGGACATCAATTCAAGAAAATAACCTTGAAATAGATGCAGCTTTATCCATCTGTGATGAATTATCTGCTCTCTTCAGCACAGTCCAAGGTGTCTAATCTCTTCCTTCTTCACATAATTCACTAGTTTAAAGATTACTTGCTCACAGAGTTTTCTGCATATCATGGCGGCTTGAGGGATCAGCACATTTGCTCTGAAGAAATACTTGATGACTATCCTGATGCTTAGGAAACATTTCTTCTACAAACACATGCACATGTGGCCTCAACCTGGTCTGTGACATCAATAGAACTTGTTGGTGGGACAGATTTGTATAAGTCTCAGAGGCTGTCTCATATGGGGAGTAGACTCCCTCTCCATGTCAAGCAGAGGACCTCTTTACCCCTTTTTAAGTGCAATCTGGATAACTGGATAGGAAATAGAAAATACATCCCTGGGATTCCATCTTTGTCCCTGCTGGACAGGGGCATCGGATGCTGATTTGTCTATACATGGGCTAAACTCTTGGCTAGGCTTATAAGGGCCTTAGGGCCAATAGCCTAGTAACTTCCTATGATCCTTAAAAAATGACTACTTTTTCTGATTTTTCCTTAGACATACTAACCAAAATTTGTTCATTAGCTGCCTATTCTTACTATTGACGGATGAGTGGTAATCCTATAGTGTGGTGTGGACCTCTTGGATTCTTATGGCATTATATTACACTGTATGTTTGAGAAACCCCACATTAGCTCCTAGCTGCTAGAGCTGTTAATCTATCCAGATTCTCTTCTCATACAAATGCAGATTTGTGCTTCCACTGCATGAACCCACGGTGTCCTCAGACAGGGACAATGGTTGCTATACTAAGGACTTAATCTACCATTATGTTCCTAGTTGGCTCTGCCCAACAAAAGTTTGTTGTGCAGCTTTTTCCTCATTAAACTGTTAAATAGTCTTGGCACATACCTAGCATCCACATTAGAAGTTGCTTAAGTTACAAGCAAAAATTTAAATCCCTCCTGAATCTACAGATGGAGAAAAAGTAATAGCTACATAGATGTTTTTCCCAAACTATTTATTTTGCAGACCATTTAATTTTTTCTCATGGATACTAAACGTGAAATGAAAAAACATACTAATAATGTTTATTGTGGGGCCCATTTAGAAGATGACTTGCCATTTGCATGCATTTTCAAACACTGACCAGTATGCCAATGCAGCCACAGTGGTTGCAGTCAATATTTTAAGGTGTATGGAAATACTTGTGTATGTATTCTCTTGGTCCAGTATAAAGTTGATGCACCCCAGTTACCACACTAACATCACAAACGTATGCCAGCATCCACATGCAAAAATACATCTACATGGATACACAGATATATATGCATAAATAGATATGTTTGGAGATAAATATATGTGTATATTTTATAAATGTTCTTTAGATAGAACAGATAGAACAATCAGGGCTTTATGCATAGAAATGAACTACTCCACAAAACAATTGCCACAATTAATTAATATTTTGCATTTTGTAACCTATGTCTCTTTCCATGGATGTAATAGATTACACCTTACATGCTATGCTCAGTGCATGATACAAAACAAAATATGGTGTCTTTGGAACACAGCGTGGGTACCAGTTCACTGCCTCTAACCGATTAATCACAAAGCAGAATAAAGCATTATATCACTTACTCAGCTTTAGAAAGTCATCTCCAGGTTATCATAAGAAACTGCACCAATTAAAAGTAACTTAGTGATTTGTGGTACACTATTGTACTTGGCATACTGTTTAAAACTTTTTATTAAGCCACTTCCGAATACATCTACAAAATAGCCTAGTGATAACAGTGTAAGGGTAACTATATCTTATCACACATTACTTACCAACTCACCACCTTCTTCCCACTGTCCCATCTATGCCCACTAACTCTCCCCTAGACTAAGTTGAAAAGCTTTCCCTTAAAATGTCAATGAACCTCGTATGAACTTGTCTATATTCTCCTCCTATGACAAACTGGCTAGTGTTTTTACTTTTTCCTTTCTTTTCTTATCTTCAAGATTATCTGGCTAGTATTTTTTAGTTTTTCCCTCCTTGTTTTATCTTCATTACATCTTCAAGATTATCTCTACTAAACATACTGCATGAACAACAATCATATGTTACTACCTGCTATAGTTTTAATTGCATGTCTAAACCACTATGCTTAGGTAAATATCTTATGCAGTCATATGTTATCTGCTATATTTTATAACTTTGTCTAAATCACAATGCTCATGTAAATATCTTGTATATAGTATGTTAGCAATTGTTCTGGAGCTTTTCTCCCAGGGCCTCCACTGAAAACTGACAGCTCTGTCCAGTCGGACCTCCCTAGTAAACAAATGTACAATAAATAACATTAGGGATTGCATGTTGACTTTAATAGACATGTCCTGTTCCTTCCTGGCAGCATGTTCATTATAGTGTATTGATGCAGCTCCTTGCTTTCCCTATGATGATGATTCCAAGGATACAGTAAACTTATGTGACCGTATTCTTCACTTAAAAGTTTGCAAAGCTTTTTATTAAGAAATAGACCATATAAAGTGGGAATACTAAGGGAGAGATGCATGCTGTGATATTCTAGTATGTTCCAAATTTGAACAATACATTTTAAGGAAAGTCAAACTAAAGTTTCAGATTTAAGACACACTGAACTCCTGCCGATTGCTACAAGTCATTTTGCTCACTGATCAGCTTGTACTTGCCCTTGATGTGATAGTATTTCCCATTTTCACAAAGTTGCTGTACTCATGAAAGAAAAGTCGCATATCATTTGTTGAATGGGATTATTGTAAATGACCATCTGTCCTTACTCCCCTTACATGATGTCCATTTGATTTAGCATTGCTTAGTAAATAAGCAGAAGACCTGTTATGATCAGTTGTCATTTTTATTTTATTTATTTACATTTGTTTACCGGGAAATTCCAACTAGACACATGTCCTTTTTCAGCGGAGACCAAGGGAGAAAAGCTGGACACAAGAAATAGTACAGAGTATATGAAGAACAATAGTAATAGAGATAATAGTACAAGCAATATCAGCATGGTAAATATGAACAACAAGTGACGTGAAGAACTATTGATAACATAAGATAGCCAATGGTATATGTAATAGGAATTTGTAAACACATAAATGACACATAGTCGTGATTGGTAGACACCAGCTGCAAGCTAGAGACTGCTAAATCAGAGTAGGTAATATACTCATAGAACTAGCAGATAATCCCATAGTCTGAAACAGTTATAGAGCAGATCTTAATCAAGATGGTGGAATGAGCTGGTAGGAGAGTTAGGGAAATAGTATGGAAGGAGGTAGGAGTAGAATGGTGTATGGCAGACTGATGGAAGTGATGTTGAAAGTAGGTAGGCTTGAGGTAGTTGAAGATGTATAGCAGTAGTGATGAGGTGTGGTCATTGAGAGTATTAGAGGAGGATATGAAAGATAAAGTGGTGGTGGGGAGGGAGCAGGGGAAGCCAGTACCTGCAGAGAAAGATAGCAATGTTAAGACGGTGGAAGACAGGGTGGCTAAAGGAAGGGAAGTGAAAGGAGAGGAGCAGTAGGTGGGATTATTAGTCAGGATTTTAATTGTGTATCTGACTGGAAGAACCTACACAAGCAAACAAACAGTTTACATTTTAATGCTGTGTAGTTTATTGCAAAAAGGTGCACTGTATGGTGAGATGGTATTTAAAGTTTGAGACCCTGATGGAAGTGTACTGTACTAAGGCAATTACATGATTAAACAGATACCTTATGATGCTAGGTAAGGACTGATAGTGCTGCATAGAGGTACGTTCCATAGGCAAAGAATGGTACAGCATAAACAGTTGAAGAGCTTGAATGATGAGGGCTGGTGTGGTTGAGCAGGGTCATAAGTAAGGGACTGGAAAAGTTCAAGACAACATACTCTTTTACCATTTCGTTTAAGGAAACGTAGGCTGTATGGATTTTAGCCTGGACTGCAGTCAAAGATGAATCAAAGTGCCAACATGATTCAGTCATAGCCCTAGTGGGTGTAAATGACCCGAGACATACCTCCATGGACCATATGAAGAAAGACATTATAGAGCTCTTCGACTGTGTCCTAAGCTGGTATGTGTGTGGAACTGAGCAGCATTCTACCTTTACCATGGATAATGCTACAACATGAACAAAAAGATGATTGACTTTAATAATTAGCTTAGTTTCTAGTGTCATTCTAAGAGGGGGCAAGATTTGTCAGCATGAGAAGATATGGTCAGTAGATCACTTTGCTTTGCCAAGGATGGTCTGCACTTGACCCTGTTTGGGCTTTCAAATATTGACTCAAAACATTGTCCTCCCCCATAGTGCCTTTTTCAGTCATTGCCCAACTGACAAACCTTCTGACATAGCAAAACCTACCCAAGGGATGTAAAGCTGTTACTGCTCAATACCAGGAGACTACACATGAAACTCCATTCCCTACAGGCTCTCCTCAACCTGGAAAATGTGGACATATGTGCAGTTACTGAGAAATGGTTTAATGCTGCAGACAGCATCCTAGCAGTGCAGGGCTACAATGCTTTCCACACATTTTGGGCAGCTACTGCACATGTCTAGGTTTCCACAGGCAAATTCCCATATCATATCCTTGCAAACTATAGGTCACGCTGTATGATCCAAGAAACCCATAGCTCGTTCTTGGACTAACCTCTCAAAATTCAACCCAATATGATATTCATAGATAACTTAAATTATCCTGCTATAAACTAGGATACGTATGACCCCTAACTTACAGGCCTAGATTCCTGGACTTTGTAAATATAAACACCCTGGACCAGATACCCCTTATACCCACTAGGGGTGAAAACATACTTGACCTTCTACACACAAGCATGGAAGAATGCTGCCCCCCCAGTGTAGTATCCTGTCTGGTATGGTTAGAATGCAAAGCTGTCACATTCATAATAAAACCAATTATGTGACTCTGGCTAGTCCCATAACATTTAAGAGCTATTCAAAGGCAAACTTCCTACTACTAATAGATAACTTGTCAAAATTTCAAGCCTCCTCAAACCCTGAGAACACAACTGCCTATATGGAATTGTTCGTAGAAGCCCTGTAGAATCATTTCAATAAATGCATAGAGATAACTGTGTCCACCAGAAATAAATCCAGAACTAATACAAAAAACAAACCACCCTGGTGGAATCCGAACATAAACAGGTTGTACAACAGATGGAAAATGTCACAGCCAAGATTAGGAAATACTATGTCCAACTTGATAAAAAGGCCAGATTTCAAGTAAAGATAACCTCTCAAGAAAAGGACAGCAACAATGCTTTCTTTAACCATGTCCACAACCTCAAAGGCAGCACACAGCAGTGTGCAGAACTGATTGTAAATGGAGCCACCTAAACAGAACCAGAAGAAATAGCAAATCTGCTGTCTGACAAATTCAGCACCAATTTTATCCCCTGTGTCTCCCCAGGCAGCCCCTGGGAAATACCATCAGATATACCCCCTCAACTATCACTAGACAGCAGGTCCTAGATGCTCTCTATAAGGCCAGAAACACTGCTTTGATTAACCCCAATAATATCCAAGGATGCCTCCTAAATAGCCTAAAACTTGCCCTACTGGAACCACTGGAGTCACTGTTTAACCATAGCTTCCAGACAGGCTTTGTGCCACGTGAATGGAGAACTGCAGCGGTCATACCTCGACAAAAGGTCAGAGCAGCAATGGAACTCAGGAACTACAAACCCATAAGTCTGACTAGCTTCATATGCAAAACTATGGAAAGAATTATCATGGAAATGATAAATAAGGACATCAAAAAACCTTAAAATACTGTCTGACTTCATCAAGGGCAGATCATGCCTTCTCAACCTGGTGGACTTCTTTTAAGAGGGTTACCAAGGCAATGGAAAAGGGCAAATGTATACTCTCGGTTATTGACCTGGCTAAGTCATCTGATGCAATACTTCACTTGAACATTGTAAACAAACTCATGGATATAGACATAAATCCTTGTGTTACATGTTGGATAGCCACTTGGCTCACAGATAGGACTCAGGAGGGGAACCACCACCACAAAGAGGTGTCACTAGAGGATTCCCTCAGCACTCTGCTGATTCCACTCCTTTTTTGTATCTACTTATCAGAAGTAAAGGCCAATGTCAAGGTCTTTTTGCTAACCAGGTTTGCACATGGCAATGATGCCACAATATGAAGACAAGATGATCAATTTCAACAATTGGCTTAAGTATTGGTGTCATTCAAAGGGGATCCAATGCCTGTCAGCCTGGGATGACATGCTCAACAAGCCACGATGCTTCGCTAGGGACGGCTTGCACCTGTCACCCCTGGGCTTTTGGATATTGGCAAAGTCTCTTGCTACCCCCATAGTGCCTTTTTTAGGCAAGGCTCAAAAGACAAACCCACCTCCATAGGTATCACTAGGGATAAGAAACTAAGAGTAATGCTACTTAATGCCAGAAGTCTAAACCTCAAGATGCACGCACTCAAAATTCTCCTTAGCATGGAGAACATCGATATCTGTGCAGTAACAGAAACCTGGTTCAAGGCTCCCGAGAGCACCCCAACACTACCAGGTTATACCTCATACCATGCTTTTCGGCCCCAAAACTTGGACCGAACCACAAAAGGAGGGGGAGTATCAATATTCGTCAAAGATACCCACACCTCCAGGTTGGTGGCACAGCACGAAGCATCAGAGACTATCCATGTGCAACTAACAGTGGGTAAAACTGCCTTCCAGTTTATAGCCTGCTACAGACCACCCTCCCAAACCCAGGAACCCCACTCAGCCTTCCTGAGAACACTGGAAAATATGAAGGTCTCTCCAAACACCATTATATTGGGCGACTTCAACTACCCAAACATAGACTGGGAGCATTACTCTAGCTCCAACACCCTAGCCCAAAGGTTCCTAGAATTTATAAACTCAAATGCTATGGAACAACTTTTTACCACTCCCACAAGAGGGGAAAACATACTGGACCTGATCATCACCAACATGGGGACTCTATGCTCCAGACCAGAAGTGTATCCCTCACTGGTAAGATCAGACCATAAACTAATCTTACTGGATATTCACATCCCGACCCCACCTACTGCCCAGAAAACCACAGTGAAAAACTTCTCTAAAGCAAATTTCACACTCCTCAAAACCGAGGTGGAATCCTTCAAAGCTCTCAGGCCTGTGGAAAATATGGCCCAGACCGCAGAATCCTTTATAAACGCATTCTGTGAACACCTTCAGGAATGCATGGATCATGCAATCCCAAATAAAACCAAGACCCAATCCTCCAAAAGCAGGCGTCCTGTCTGGTGGACCCCAGCCATAAACAAACTATACAATAGAAGGAGGAAGCTACTACATGATAGAGCAAAATCCCAAAAAGGGAAGGCATCTCTGATCAGTATTAGCAAAAAACTACGGGCACTCATAAAATCGTCTAAGGCCAGCTTCAAGAGAAAAATTGCACAGGACACTAAGGATAATCACAAGGCTTTCTTTAGTTATGTTAGGAACCTGGGTGGGAATTCCCAGATATGCTCAGAATTAGTCCAAAATGACAAAAAATACACCGAACCCACAGACATTGCCAACATCCTAGCTGACAGGTTCAGCGCAAACCCCCTCCCCACCAAAAGGGCAAATATCTATCCCAGCAGAGTGCTGCCCCCCAACATCTCAGATGCTCAGGTAAGAGCCGCCCTCTCCAAAGCAAAAAACACAGCATCAATGGGACCAGACGGTGTCCCGGGCTGCGTCCTACATGAACTCCAAGAAGAGCTAAACCCAAACATAAAACTACTGTTCAATTTTATCCTTACTACAGGATATGTACCCAAAGAGTGGCGTACAGCAACAGTGGTCCCTCTCCACAAAGGTGGTGCCTCAACGGATCCTGGAAACTATCGCCCCATAAGCCTGACTAGCTTGGTCTGCAAAGCTATGGAAAGGATCATCATGGACCTCATAAATAAAGCTATTGGGGACCTACAGACACTGGATCCTACCCAGTTCGGCTTTGTTAAGGGCAGATCCTGCCTCTTAAACCTGGTTGATTTCTTTGAAACAGTCACCAAGGCCATTGATGAGGGGAAGTTGGTCCACACAGCCTACCTGGACCTCGCAAAAGCCTTCGATACAATACCCCACTCGGGTATTATAGATAAGCTCACCAGCTTAAATATAAACCCCTGTGTCACTAGATGGGTTGCAAACTGGCTCAAGGACAGAATCCACATAGTTAGAATTGCTGGAGCCATGTCAGACTCCAAACCAGTTACAAGTGGCATCTCACAAGGCTCAGTCCTGGGACCTCTCTTGTTCGGTATATATTTCTTGGAGGTACAGGCCAACACGGAAGGACTGTGGCTGACCAAGTTCGCAGATGACTGCAAACTGGGCGCCATAATCGACTCTCCAGCCGACACAAGCATCCTCCAAAAGGGCCTCATAGAAACAGACAACTGGTGCCAGAGCCATAGCCTCAATCTAAA
Organism: Protopterus annectens; assembly: GCF_019279795.1. Classification (NCBI taxonomy): domain Eukaryota; kingdom Metazoa; phylum Chordata; order Ceratodontiformes; family Protopteridae; genus Protopterus; species Protopterus annectens. Next base: position 661,067,241 of record NC_056726.1, on the reverse strand, counting down.
CGCCAAAAAGTGTATAGTCATCCCCTTTGGCAAAAACAAAGTGCCCACAAATTACCACATAGGTGGTAATCCATTAAGTACAGAAGAAGTAATTAGGGACCTGGGGACACAAGTTGATAGCAGTCTCTCATTTGACAACCACGTGGCCAAAGTGGTTAGAAAAACATTTTATATAGCCCACCTAATCATGAAGGGATTCACATCTAGATCAGGGGAGGTCATCGTGCCTCTTTACTCATCCCTCATCAGGCCCATCATTGAGTACAATGCCCCTTTTGGGATGTACCTTACCAGACACCTGCAGCAACTTGAAAGACCCCAAAAGTACCTCACCAAGAGGTTCAAAGGGCTCAAACAGATGCCATATGCTGCCCGGTTAAAGAAACTCCAGCTCTACTCAGTGGCATACCGCCTGTTCAGGGGCGATATGTGCCTGACGTATAAAGCCATGTCCACCCCGGAATTAATGGACATGCTGCACCTCAGAAAATCCAAATCCCATCGAGCTACGCGCTCGAGAGACTTGAACCTCACCACTAAAATAAATACGACATGCTGGAGGGACAGATTCATAACCCAGAGGCTCCCTTCACTCTGGAATAAAATCCCAGTCCAGGTTAGGCAGAGTCCCTCATTGACTCTCTTCAAGAGGAATCTTGATGAGTGGATGGGAGATCGTAGGTTTAACCCGGGTATTACTTCTGTGTCACTGTTAGACAGAGGCACAGTATACTAACCTCGAAAAAGGGCATAGCAAAATTAATTTAAAATGGGTGGCGAAAGCCAAACACATTCTGGCTAGGCTTATAAATGCCCTAGGGCAGTAGCCTAGTATGAACCTATGAACATGATTGCAAACTAGGTGTAGTCGTAGAATCCCTTCAAGACATTAACATCCTACCGGAAGGGCTAAAACAGACATAACTGGTGCTAAAGCCATGGCTTAAAACTCAGTGCCAAGAAGTCTGTAACAGCACCATTTGGGAAGTCAGCCACTCTAGGAAATTACCACATCGATAACACACCCCTATGACAAGAACCAGCAGTCAGGGTAGTCACAGGTTTGGGTGTGTATGCAGATAAGTAACCTGTCTTTTAACCAACATGTGTCTAAGAAAATCATTTTATGTTGCACAACTTATAAGCATAGTCATGGCACTTGGGTCCAAGGAAGTCATCATTCCACTGTATTTGTCGCTTGTCAGGCCCATTATTGATTACAATGCCCCCATTGTTATATACCTGATCAGGCACATGCAACACCTGGAGCATCCACAGAGGTTCCTCACAAAAACATTACAGGGTGTAAACAACATGTCCTATGCAGATTGCTTCAAAGCCCTATCTTTATACTCTGTTTCTTACTGATGTTGAGAGGTGATCTATCCCTGGCTTACAAGGCATTTTTGTATCCCACTCTGATGGACCTTTTGCATACCTGCAAAATGAATAGCAGCAGAATTACTCAATCAAGGAATTTTACCTTTTCTTGTAACATAAATAGGACATATTGGAGGGGCAGGCATGTGGCTTGGAAAACTCTCCTCTGGAATAGGCTTTCCATTCACTTGAAGCAGAGCTCTTCTCTAACCCTATTCAAGAGAGAATTATTGGTGGATGAGAAATCAGAAATATTCCCTAGGTCTATCACCTATGTCTCTAATGGACGCAGACAGCCTGTAAACCTTGCTCTAGCTTACATATATACCTTAAAATAACCTCCAAGACGTAATCTTGCAGGATACATTTGGGAAGTATGGATAGTTACAAAGGTCAGCATATAAACTTGGATATATCTGGGATGCTTGACTATGCTTATAAAGGCCACAGTGTTTTTTAGTCAAATATGGACCTAAATCAAACTAAAGTTTTTTAAAGATTTAATAATGGCAGTAATGTATTGAGTTGGTTACTGTTATGTAAATATGCATGTGTGGTGGGGATCTTATCCTGCCTATTCTTGCTTTTGTTATCAGTAATGCATAGATGAAGTCCTTCATAAATCTGACTTAGGCTTTACTCTCTTGTTATGGCCCATCAGAATGTCTCAGCCGCAAATGCTTTAATCAAAGTAATGATTTCCAGCAGTAATAAAGATCTGTAACACTTGCTCTGGACATCTTATACACAGTTTTACAAAAAAAGATACTTGATTGCACATCATGCTAAATCTCCACTTTGTTTTGATGTTACTAATATTAAATTGAAATTTTTACATACATTAATGACTGTGGATGGATATAGCTAACAAGTACCTATACACCAGCTGTCAAGCCCATTGTTAAAAGAGCACCACCCCTTCGATCAGAAAAACATATTCTGTTACATTTCGAAATTAGTGGTCTGCCTGCATGCATCTTGATTATAGCTATTAGATCCATCTTGCAATCCTCCTTCACACAGCACATATATTAATATGATTTTTGAATGAACTTTTATTCCTAATGATGAAAATGTTCATCTGGATGCACAAGTATTGTTCCATATGGACGCATTTGTTCACTGTAGGTAATTCTGCATATGCTAATTTCAGTTGCTATGAATGCATTCCTATGATAAAGAAAATCTTTGAGTACTCATTTGATAATCATTATACCATACATCTCAACTGTCCTTGATTTTGCAGAAAATCTTTGATTTTTCCTCATAGTTTGTCCTCTTACATTTTTCTCCTGGTTAATTGCTGAGAATTAGTCAGTCAGCAATGCCAGACATTACATTTTCATATTTTTTCAGAAAATGCATATAGATGAAAAATCTGTCATTCTATCATAGGTTCATAGGATGGTACTAGGCTGTCGGCCCTAGGGCCTATAAAAGCCTAGCCATAACAATTCCCTGGCTATTTCTTCCCCGCACTATTTACTTCCCTGAACCCCTGTCTAGCATGGCGACTGATGTGATCCCCGGGGTGAATTTCCTTTCTCCCATCCAATCATCAAGGTTCCTTCTGAAGAGGGCCAAAGAGGTGCTCTGCTTGACATGTATGGGCAGTCTATTCCAGAGTCTGGGGAGTCTCTGGGTCAGGAACCTATCCCTCCAGCATGTTTTGTTTATTGTGATGACAAGGTTTAGATCTCTGAAGTGTTTGGCTCTGAGGAATTGGGATTTCTTTAAGTGTAGCATGTTCAACAGCTTTGGGTTTGACATGGCCTTGTATGTTAAGCAGAGATTGCCTCGGAGTAGACTATATGCAACAGAGTATAGCTGGAGTTTTTTGAGGCGGTCGGCATAGGGCATCTGCTTTAGGCCTGTGATTCTTTTAGTGAGGTATTTCTGCAGCCTTTCCAGTTGTTGCAGATGTCTTGAGAGGTACATACCAAATGGAGCGTTTTATTCTATAATGGGTCTAATGAGGGATGAGTACATGGGACAATGACCTCCTTTTTTCTGGATGAAAAGCCTTTAGTGATGTGTGCCACATAGAAGGATTTCCTAACTGTTGTGGCGATGTGGTTATTGAAGGTGAGACCACTGTCCACCTGTGTCCCTAAGTCTCTTATCACACTTTCGGTGTTTAGTGTACTGCCACCTATGTGGTAATTCACGGGTACATGTTTTTTTCCCAAAGGGGATAACTATACATTTCTTGGCATTGAGCTTGAGCCCATGGCTCTGGCACCAAGCATCTGTTTCTGCAAGGCCATTTTGTAGAGTATCCACATCATTTGGGGATTCAATAATGGCTCCCAGTTTGCAGTTATCTGCAAACTTTGTTAGCCAGAGTCCCTTAGTGTTGGCCTGTACTTCAGAGAAGTAGATGCCAAATAAGATTGGTCCCAGGACTGAAACCTGAGGTACTCCACTTCTCTGGAGCTGGATTTGGAGTCTGCTACTTTTACAGTGTAGGTTCTGTCAGTAAGCCAGTTGGCAATCCATCGAGTCACATAGGGATTAATGCCCAGTTTAGTAAGTTTATCTATGATTCCAGAGTGGGGGATGGTGTCAAATGCCTTGGCGAGGTCCAGATAGACTGTGTGGACTGCCTTACCCTTGTCTATGGCTCTGGAGACTGACTCAAAGAAGTCAGTCAGGTTCAGGAGACAAGATCCGCCCTTCATGAACCCAAACTGGGTGGGGTCCAGTGTTTGAAGGTTGCCAATGTCTTTGTTTAAGTTCCATGGCCTTGCAGATCAAGCTCATCGGACTGATGGGGCGTTAGTTTGCGGGATCCAAGGTGGATCCCCCCTTGTGGAGTGGGATAACTGTAGCTGTACACCACTCAGTGGGCTTAAAGCCTGAGGTGAGGCTATGATTAAACATGACACTTAGGTGAGGTGCCAGTTCATTTTGTAGTTCATGTAGTACACAGCCCGGGATGTCATCTGGTCCCATGGATGCTGTATTCTTAGCTTTGGAGAGTGCTAACAACATTTTAAGTGAATTAGAACAATATTGAAAACTGTCCCAGATTTTAGTCTCTGTCCTCCATTTCTTTTGGCTTTGTCCAGATTTCTTGACCAAAGACATTGAGAGGTATGCATTATAGTACTGTACTTCGTCCACTGAGGAAAGAATCTGCTGACTTAAAAATACATTTGCTAGTTCTAATAGTTTTTGTTGCATAATACAATTACAGAGGGTATGTGACATTATATGATAGGAGGTTCAGTTTTTCAGCTTAGTTGTGTGTTTGGGTGCATATAATATTTAGCTTTTGCCTTCTCCCACCTTGACTTGACCAAACTCTTCCAGGTCTTCTGAATTCATAATGTGCCATCCTGTGAGGGTGTTTGTTCCAAGAGTCCACATTTCTCTCTCTGGTTTGGGATGCAGTGAATACCCTGCAACTGCTTCTCTCTGGCCAGTCTTCCCTCTGTTTTTGTACCTTAGTGTCTCCCGTTCACTGTTCTCATGCAGCACATACTACACCTATGTTGTATCCACAACCCTTTCTGCTAGTGTGTTATCAATACAAGGTCAGGAGTTCTATGCACTGTATGTACTACTTTCTGTCAGTCCACTGAGGACTCTCATTGCCTTCCCTCTGATGACTTCCATTTGCTTTATTCATGCTTTGCTTTCCTTCTACTTTATACATGCTTTCCTTGTAGAATCCCCAGAACTGCACGTGTTCTAGATGTGGTCTCATCTGTGTGTGGATCTTTGAAGCAGAAATCATTATAACACTTTGTTGATCGCGATGCCCTGCCTACTTATGCTTGGTGGTCAGGGGCTAGTATATCAATCACTGCTACTTCATTTACACCCACCATTTCTCTTCTCCTTTAGCATCCTAACGTAAATGTGATTTTTTGGTAGTTTCGCCTAAAAGCAGAATGTTACACTCCTCTATATTCAGCCTTTGTACCAATGTCTCTGCCCATCTTCAGAGGACTTCCTCATCTCATTTCAGTCTTTTTCAGCCCTTCCAGTGTTGTGGTCTCAATTACTGTCTCATCTGCATGTTGATTCAATATATCAGATACCTAGTCTATCACAGGATTTTTGTCATCACATTAAGGACACATACACACACACACACACACACACACACACACACACACACATACGCCTTTCTCATTAGGTTCAGCAACCACATAACACACGTTTTTGCCACAATAATGTCACCTGTTAAAGGTGCCATTAAAAGAATCACATGCTCCCCCAATCCATGAGTGATGAATACATAGAATTCTGAGGTTATCAGTGCCCCAGGTCTGGCTATAACTGCAGATAACTATCCAGTGGCAAACACTGGGGATTTTATTTAGTTTTAGTAGGTGGTTGATAATGCCAGAATATGGCTTCCATGGCCAGATCCAGGTAGGCAATGTGAACCAATTTGCCAGAGTCTGATGCCTCAGTGACATGTTAAAACAAGCCCACTAAATCCAAAATATATAAAGAAATAAAATATGATGTTAGTTCTTGAAACATTTTTGAATAGTAAAGGTTTTCTAATCCTATGATTTCACAAGCCTGTGATTTCCCTAATAAAAAAGTATTTGTATCTTTTTCTGTTTTATGAGGCCTGTTCAAGACTACAGATTGCAGTATTGTACTTGATAAGGAGGATGTTTCAACATGTTCCTCTCTCAAATGAGCTTAAACTCTTCTCTTGAAATCTGTTTCTAGTTTCTCCTTCAATCCAGCCTAGGACTGCTTTGGCTGTTATTCACATCCCTCTTGGCCTTCATGTTGTCCTATCTTTTTTCCTCCCTTCCTATTCCTCAGTCAAGACTTTTCCTTTTCTGAGTAATCCACTTGATCTTTCTTCCTGTTCTTTACCTTATGTCTGTTAGGCAACACACATGCATACCTTATAGAATGCTATCTCTGAGTATTTTGCATAAGTTGCTTGCTCTTCCATGCCTTCCCACTGTCCTAGTTTCTTATTCCATTCAGCTGTTTCTACTCTATTTTTTAGTAGATGCACACTTTTATCTTTATCCAATGTTTTTCTTACTCCTGTGCTTAAAGTGAGCCCTACTGTAGCATGGTCACTATTGCTTATTAGATGTCTTGCCTTCTCACTGCAAACTTTGCTCAATCTGGAGAGCCCTAAGTATAACACGGTAATTTATCTCCTTCTAGCACTAATTGTACAAAAGTTTTATTAAAATACGAGAGAAGTAGAAAGAAACTAGCCCCTTGGTTAACTTACAAAACAAAGCAACTCCTGCAACTTAAAGATAAAGTCTGTAAGTCATGACTGTAAACCATGTCAAACATTCCTGCAACAATATAGGCGGTTAAGGAACCATAGCAAATGATGTAGAAAACAGGACAAAAAAGCTTATTATGGCAACATCGAAAATTAATCCTCATCATCATCAACCCCCTTTTCCCAATTTTCTACATGAGGTCAGGGAGTTATGTCAACTGGCGCCATCTCTATAGATTCAGTGCCACACTCCTACTTTCAACAAGCATGCCTGACTGTTGCAGCTCTTCTGTCACACAGTCCAGCCATCTTTGCTGGATACCCTTGTTTCCTCTTGCATACTTCTGTATTCCAAACATTCCCCATCAGATTGTCTTTTCTGCACATGCACCAGAACCACCATAATCTTTGACCTTCTCTGCAATTGGATCTATTTTGGCTTCTGCTGTGATGTCCTCATTTGTGTGTCCCACGGTGTTCATCTTACCACCCATCTCAGGCACTTCATCTGCATTATCTCTAGCTTCCTTAACTGCTCTTCTTTACTGCTCAGGTTTTTGTACAATACAGTAATACTGGTTGCACCACTGTTTAGTACACCTTCTTTTTCAGCTTATTTGGCATTCTTCTGTCATATACTACACCTGACACTCCATACCAGTTGCCCATCTGGTTCTAGCTGTAACCCTCTCATTCAGCTTCCTTTTTCCTCAACCACCCCTCTCAGATACTTGAAGCTGTTAACCTGTTCTACCATCTTCCCTTCTATCTCAGTTGTCAGCTACTTCAGATTTCCCCATTTGCAGCTATTGCAACTGTCTTATCTGTACTTGTTGTCACCCCATGTGCCTTCAGTTTTGCATTGCATTCCTCTATCCTTTGCCAAAGTTCTTGTTTAGAGTCTGCATGTAATACCACATTATCTGCCTACAACAATAATGTAGTCCATCACTAGTATGAACAGCAGTGGGCTTAGATCTGAAGATTGATGCATACCCACTCCCACTGGGAACTCTTCTGTGAGACTGAGCACTGTTTGTACTTGAGTCATTGAGTCATTCTACATAGCCTGCACTACCTCTACCAATGTTTCTGGGACTTTCACCATCACAGCACTGCCCAAATCAGCTTTCTTTGGACCTTGGCATATGCTTTCTCCAAGTCTGGGAATGCCCAAATGCATTCTTTCCTCATTTCTAGCTTTATCTCAACTATCTGTCTTACTGCAAACATTTAATTTATTTTATTTTACATTTGTTGACCGGGAGTGTCCGACTGAGCTCAAGCCCTTTTTCAGCGGAGGCCTCGGGAGAAAGGTTCCATGATGTACATATAAAAGATTGGGTCAGCTCTGCATTGTGATCTGAATCCGAACTGCTCATCTCCCATCTTAAATGAATACACATAATAGTAAAAAGTATCACTCGCCATCTCTAGAAATTTCCTATATACTGCCCACAGTTCCGGATGTTCCCTTTTGTACACTGGCGTTAATATGCTAATAATCCAGTCTTCTGAGATACTCCTCTCTCGCCATACTGCTATAAATACACTCTGGAGCAGTTTCTCCCCATCTCACCCATCACCTTGATCATATCTGGTGTGACCTCATCTGAGCCTGCTGTTTTCCCTGACTTCATTTACCTTTGTGCTGTTCTTACTACTACTAGGATGGGAATCCTCCTCTTCTTTTCTCATAGGCTGTGTCAGGGGCAGTACACACTCTTTATTCAGAAGCTGCTTGAAGTACTCTTTCCACCTGCCTTTAATGTCCTGTGGACTGGTGAGCAGTTTTTTTTTTTTCCGGCATTGTTTACAAGGGATGTCAGACTACTTTCTTTATCTTTCTGTCTTTGCCTTGCAACCTGATAGGGATTCTTTGTGCTGTCTATCAAGTCACTTTCCAAAAGCTGTTAAATTCCAACTCCTCTCTTAGCCTCTAACAAGAGGGACATTATTCCTTCCTAGGCTGGTCCATCTTTTCTATCTCCCACTTTTTCCTGCACTCCTTTTTTTGATGACATACTGGACTTCTGCATTCCACCACCAGTTTTTTTTATGTACCTTATTTCCATACTTGCATCAGCCGCATATCTGTTCTGTAGTCCTCACACGTTCTTTTGAGGCAGTGCCATTCTTCTTCAACTCCTCCAATTTCCTCTTCTTCCTCAGGTGCTAGAGCCCTGAATAATTCCTTGAACTTCTGTGCCTTCATTCAGTAAACTCCCATGTCTCCAACTTAGGCTCTATTGACCTTACAACCTTCTCTGACCACTGCTTGCAGCTGATTGCGGCAACAAGGGCTTTATGCTGTGGGTCAAATGCTTCACTGGGGATGAGTTTGCAATCACCAATAGTACCTCTGTGCCTTTTCTTTATAGGAGAAAGTCTACTCGAGTTGCATGTTGACCCCTCTTGTATGTGATCTTTTGACTGTCTTTCTTGCTGGACCGTGTTTTGGCCACCATCAAGCCATTTGTCAGCTAGAAATCTACAATGGCCTTTTCTACTTTATTCCTGTTGCCCCACCCATGTTGACCTAGGCAGTCCTCGTATCCTATTCTGTCTGTCCCGATATACGCATTCAGGTCACACATTATCAACACCAAATCATGCTGCTCTGCTTTATCTAATAGACCCTGCAACTTATGTCTGAATGCAGTCTTTTCTTCACTATTACAACCCTGCTGTTGGGTATAGGCTGAAATTGTATAGTGTCCTATCCTTACACTGGAGTCTGACTGCCATGATTCTGTCGCTGATTCTGATGGCATTCCACGCTGTCTTCTGAAGCCTCTCCCTCACCATTTCTAGCCTGTCCTCCTAAGTAGTAGACTCAATTTCAAGCCAAGTGGCTTTGCTGCACTGCCCTTCCATCTTGTCTCCTGGATACATAGAATGCCCAGCTTCCTCTTTACCATCAGGTCATCCACTTCCAAGCTTCATCCTGTTAATGAACCTACATTTATTGTAGCAAGTCTTCATTCATGTTTGGCTGAACAGAGCTGTCTTGGGTAACCTAAAATGGGCAGCTGGTCAGTTTTATGACAAAGACACACTAGCCAATAGGTGCACATAGACCCCTCCCACTGTTAGCATGAGTTTCTGGTGTATGTTGGAGTAGACTAGGTCCTCAACCTACTTATAACTAGCAAATAAACATGCCCATTTTTGGCAAAATTAGTCAACCCAACCATTATCTAGAGTCGCTTTGTACACCTTGAGTGTCTAGTCCTGACACTGTGCTCAGTCTGTGATCTGTGTTTTCCTGTTTAGAGGATCCCATGCACCACACCTAATGCTCAAAGTGGTTGGAGTGTACAACTCTTCCCCTATAGGCACCATCTGAAGCTTGTGCTGATGCCCAAAACTCCATTCTTGGGTGACTGAGGTGGAAACACAGGGAAAACATGCAAACTCTGTATAGGCATTGGTCGGAGGTCAAGATCAAACTTTGTAACTCCTGCACGGGAGGCAAAAACATTAGCAATAATACCAACTGATGTCCGTCCCAAAATTCATCAAACAATCCAAAAATCTTCTGGAAATTAAATACTTTGCTTAGTCCTGGAAGATCACCCCAACCTAACCCATCCTCAACCACTAATTTCTAAAGCATTGTTTCACTCCCTTCTACAAAATACTACTACAAATCCAGACATCCCACACCAGTCACTAAAGCCATAACAGGTCTTCACACTCCCTCGAGTGGCAAACATCTACAATTAAAAAATAGCTACGCACCATTAAGACAACCAGGCACAGGCCCTGACTAACTTCAATCTGAATACCTCACACTCTCTGCAGATAGCCTTATATACACTGTCTCAATTCTAATAAACTACCCTAGCCAAGAAAAATGTCCCTACCTTATGGAAAAATCTTATAGATCATCACGCCATAAAGGTGGCTCCTCAACCGAGCTGACAAACTATAGACCAATTTCAATTCTCTCACTGTTAATGCAAAAAATCTTTGAAAGACATATTCACACTCAGCTTACTATATATATTATTACTACTTATAACATTCTTTCTCCCTCACAGCATGGTTTCAGATCCCATCACAGTATAACCACTATCCTTTTAGGGTTCACAGATAAATCACAGTTCAAGTTTCTAACCTCAGCACTATTTCTGGATCTGTCCAATGCCCAGTCAGTCAAATTCTCCTATCTAAACTCTCTTCCAATGGACTGGCTATCACCCCACTCACTTATTTCTTAGTTATCTCACTAATAGATCCCAAGCATTGAAATGGCAAGGTGATTACTCCTCTATCCGTCCTATATCCAATGGAGCTCCACAAGGCTCCATCCTAGGACCACTACTGTTTAACTTTATTATCAACTTAAATACAGCAGCTAAAGAGGCCACCATAGTACAATATGCCGATGATTCTTCTCTAATATGTGCTGTTAGAACACTACCTGTGCTCCAAACGATCAGACAGAAATCCTTCGCCACAGACGTTTGGCTTTACAAAAATCCAACAAAAAGAAGTACTACTATTCACCCCTAACTTTCTCCTTAGAAAACACTACCTTTAGTATACTGTCATCCAAAAAGACCAATTTGGAACTGGTAAACCCCACACCAAACTACTAGGTGTGATTATAGACAACCACCTGAACTTTGATCTCCACCTTCAGCAAGTCATAAAGAAGACTCACCAAAAAGCTAGGCTGCCTCTATAGAGTAAAATACGACCTCACTGACTCAGCTTTTCTATTTCCCACCCTTTATGACTCTCTTATCCTAAACAGCCTCAAGTCCTTTCTATCAGCCAAACTAGAACAATGCTACTATAAAGTAGCCAAGCTCGCAACCAACCAACAGTTTAGATCACATCACAGCCACTTTCTGAAACAACTTAACTGGCTAGAACTAAATAATTCTCTACTGTACTCACAATCAGAACCTTCAGACTACTGCACAACCCTGAAAAATTCCCATACGTTCACTCCATTGTTAGCTCTTACACAGCTAAGAGACCTCTACTTATATTATACTGACAATCATTACTCTCCACAACTAAACCTAACAATGGAGGATACTCCCTGTATTCACACTGTGTTGCTAATGGCTGGAATATGATCTCACTTCACTTACGAACAGTCTGCAAACTAAAAGACTTTAAATGCCAACTTAAGCAACACCTGACAGATAAATGGATCTGCAGTCTGCACCTGCACCACACCTGATTAAACTGATAGTAATATACTATAAGAATTTGTGCTATAACTCTCTTGTGCACAAAACATGATGCACTATTATCACAACTATACCCTCCTTTAAAATTTCATCTCCTTTATCCTCCTTGTGCTTCTTTTCTGCCAGCCTTCCTTCCTTCCTTCCCTTGGGGTGCTCTCTGTATTAAAACATTTTATTCATATACAACCCATGTAGCTGCTATTTTAACTGTTTGTAAATGATGTAACTAAGTTATGTCTAGAATATCTGAATAATGGAACTGTTGCTCATGAATGAAGCTGACTATAAATGATGAAAGAATGCAAACAATGTGCATTATGTCTGTATAATGGAGTTTTTCCTCTGTGTGCCTCTTCTGAAAATGGGAACTGCTCAGTCAGACTTTCCTGGTAAACACACACAAATAAGTAAATTCTTCCAAACTCTTTTGGCCTGCAAAAGGATTCTTTCGATTTCTGTTCTGGGTGTAGGAATCACTAGGTCTGTACTCTGGAGATTCAGATCTCACATTACCACCTCCCCTTTTAAATGTCTCCAACTACAGACCCCGTTCATAATGGTTTACATATAGGAAATCTCCACATACTGTGTTTTTAGATTGACTCTTACTCTATATCTCCATCACTGCCTTTCTGCCATTCTTCCCTGTACCACTGGTTCCATGTTCTTTCTCCATCACCTAGAAAGTCATCCCCTGTTTTCCCCATTCCTTTCACTCCTGGGGGATGTAATAGCCTTGAATTAATATATCACAGTCTCACTTTTCTAAATTCCAAGTCTCTGAGATGTTGAAAATTGCCCACCTTGACAAGTCCTACAATAGCCTGCATTCCCATCATCTTTTTTTTTTTTTTAAGGCTTCTAACACTACGGCTCACCATACACTGCCCATGTCACTCCTTCCTAAGTAAGCATCCTGCATGATCACTCTATCCAACCCCCAAATTTCTGACCTGCCTTCCTACTTACTGTCTTTCAATTATTTCATTGTTCATTTTATTTTTCTGTCTTATACTTTTCATTGTGAAAGTACAAGCAGAGTATCCACATACCTCTTGGCCATTCTTTTTGAGATGTTGCCTCACTAATGAAGTAGGGTGGATCCTCATTGTAAATTAGTCCCTAGCTCATGCCTCATGCAGCTAGCCATGTACATCCACACATTCTGTTTCCTTGCTGCTGCATCCATCCCTTAGTGTATTGTCTGAAGACATTGGAAATGTCTGCAAAAAATTACTATGTGTCCAAGTTGCTGACATGTCTGGGCTACTGCCTTTTCCATTGTGATTACTTATGCTACTGCCCATAACTCGAGGTCATTAATCAAACTAGGTTTCCTGCCTCTTCTATTGTTCTGTCCAGGGCGAATCCTGGCATTGCCTTTACAGTGGCAGTACTTGCTGTTTTCCCACATTTGAGGCTCTGCCTCTTGATAGAATAACTGATTAGCATCCATCCCCATGGTAATGCTCACATCTGCTTTATCCCAGTCAGACTTTTCAACTGTACCTATTTTAGGTGATATGTACTTATTTTTTGGCTTGATTTACCCATTTGCATGATTTAACTATTTTTGGAGGCACATATATATATATATATTTTTTCAGGCTTGATTTGTTCCTTCATGTGATGCTGTCGATCTTGCAACCCTTTGGATATGATTTTAAAGCTATTTATTACACATGAAACCAGACTACCTGACCAACATTCTGGTGTGGTACCAATAATTCAGATAAAGAAAACCCCACACTTTACATCTCTACTTTACAGAACCAAAAAATATAGGTTCATAGGTTGATACAAGGCCATCTGCCCTAGGGTATTTATAAGCCTAGCCAGAGTGTGTTTGGCTTTCGCCACCCTTTTAGATTAGTTGACTGTGCTTCTGTATAGTAGGTCACAGAAGGTAGCCCTTTTAAGGTTAGTTTACTGTACCACTGTCAAGCAGGGAGACAGAAGAAATCCCAGGGCTAAACTTACGATCTCCCACCCACTCGTCAAGATTTCTCTTGAAGAGGGTCAGTGAGGGGCTCTGCCGAACATGGATTGGGATTTTGTTCCAGAGTGAGGGGAGCCTCTGGGATATGAATCTGTCCCTCCAGCATGTCCTATTTATTTCTGTGCTGAGGTTCAAGTCCCTGTGAGGCAGAATTTTTGCAATATCTTTTACTAAAATCTTTAGATTTTAATATGTTGTTGTTCATAATAGTCTTATATTTTTGTTACTAGCAGTTTTTTAAACTTGTGTTTCGGAGTACTATCCCATAATCCTGAGGAGAAGAGCTATGTTCTATTTGGCATTCAAATTGTATACTAATTTGGTGTCCGGATATTTGGCCTGATGTATCTGCCTTTCAAGAACTTTTGTTCCCATTTCCAGTGACTGCACATTGAGAGGTATAATCCAATTAATCTCCAGTAATGAATATCACATCCTCATTCCTTCCTGCATCCTTTCTTGTGTCTTCCTGGCTAGTTGCTGGCCCACTCTTTTGTGTTACTCACAGGGCATAGTTAGCTATCTTTAACTCCATGCTGTCTTCCTTTTTACCCCCTCATTCTTACCTTTACACTCTGTGTTCCTGGCTAGACTTCTGTTGACACAACACTTCAATTCCTTTCATCCCCAGTGACTGTCTCACTTTATTCCCTGTGTATCTTTGTCCAGATGAGCCTTCTTTTCCACTTGACCCTTTACTTCTCCTTAATAAATGTCGTCAATAGCTTACTTTCCATCCATATCCCTTTCCAGTTCCTTATTGTTGCTATCCTTCCCCAGCTACTTGCATTCCTGGCTTCTACAGGTTTTATTTTACCCTTGGACTTTGACTCCCTCTAGCAATGGGCACTTTTGCCCATGTAACATATCCACTTTACTCTACTCACTGTTCACCCATGTTGCCTCACCAAACAGTTCAGTTTTCCGACCATGTCCCCTCATCCATACTGCCGGCTGATACCTGAACACTTCACTCACCTGTTCATAGGTTTCTAGAAGGTTACTACACTAACAGCCTTAGAGCCCTTACAACATTTATCCTGAGTTGCCCCAATTATTGGTGGATAGGTGAGTAAAGTTCACAGAGGTAAGGGTCTGTGATAGTCAATACTGACTTCCTCTGTCCAGAAGGGACATGGGCGCCACCACTGAAGTGAATTTGCAGTCACCCATCCATTGATCTAAAAAACTTTTAGTAACCACGCTAAATGCTATGCAGTCTTGAAACGCCTATAATCCAAGCTTCAGTTCTGGTCTAAGAAATGATAGCTTAAGACCATATAGTATAAAAATCCAAAATGTAATAAAAGCCCAAATAGTAACAAGTTAAGTGCTTTCACCCGTTCCAACCACGGGCTTCATCAGAACTAATATTTTCTTAGGAACAGTTACAATTTAAATAACCTTCCTGGCACCAAAAATTGTAACTGTTCCTAAGAAAATATTAGTTCTGATGAAGCCCGTGGTTGGAATGGGTGAAAGCGCTTAACTTGTTACTATTTGGTCTTTTATTAAATTTTGGATTTTTATACTATATGGTCTTAAGCTATCATTTCTTAGACAAGAACTGAAGCTTGGATTATAGGCGTCTCAAGACCGCAGAGTGTTTGGCGTGGTTACTAAAAGTTTTTTCAGTTCTGTTTCAACGAACGCCAAGCATATTTTCACATCCATTGATCTAGGTTGCATTTAAAGACGGTCAGGGAGGATTCTGTCCCGCCTGAACTGGAAGATTGTTTCAGAAAAAAGTGGCAGTCTCTGGGAGATGTATCTATTTTATTTTATTTATTTATTTAACATTTGTTGACTGGGAAAGTCCAACTAAGACGGCTTATTTTCAGCAGATGCCTGGGGAGAAACACTCCATGCTCACTAGCATGACCTGTTCATATCAGGGTTGGGTTAAGTTTCCTGGAGAGAGTGACCCTTGTGCAGTTTGATTTGGGGATGTGTAGCATTTCCATCAGGGCCAGGCACAGGCCACCCCTTAGCAACTTGTAAGAGACAGAATACAGTGACAGCACTTTCAGTCTTTCTGGGTAAGACTAGTTTTTTGTACCCTGTAATTTCTTGATGAGAAACCTCTGTGGTCTGTCCAGTCGCAGGTGTCTGGTGAGGTACATGCAAAAGGGAGCATTGTACTCAATTACTGGTCTGATGAGGGCTGATTATAATGGAATTATAACATCCTTTGATCTAGACATAATGCATTTACTTATAAGCTATGCCACATAGAAGGATTTCCTTACTACTGTAGATACGTAATTGTCAAAGTTCAGATTGCTATCAACCCGAGTACCCAGATCACGTACCACTGGAAGAACGCATCCTTGTTCTAATCAATGAGACCCAGTCACAATTCCTTGTCTGACATGGAGCTTTATCTGCCCCGTGCACTACTATAGGTTCATTGTCAGTTACTTGGATAGCTGCCTCTGTGGGCCATTTTAACCCTGGCCAGTTTCCCTTCCATAGGTGAGAATTAAAGCTTATTACCTTGTGTTTGAGGTAAACACCTTAACCATTATGCCAACCCTCTAAAGCACTCCTAGCTTTATAGTATGCTAAATGCCCTTAAAGGTCATTTTAAGCCTAACCAACATCCTGAGGTCAGACTCAAACCGTAAACCTTGTGTTTAGGAAGTGAAGATCTTAACCATTATGCCAAATCCAATTAACTGCCAGTATCTACAGCCGTATTTTTCTTTACTAGCACTTAAAACATGCTAGTAGAAGCAGCTTTTTTAAGTCTCTTGGAGTTGGTACTTAGTCTGTCAAAATGTCAGATGTAAAGATCAGTATTCAGTATAACAGTAGTCATGGAAAAGAGATGCTGCTGAATATTAAGTTTCAGGATAAACATACATGCAAGTACCTGAGACTAGATCCTCTGTAGGTGATACATGATCAGGTTGGATTTTTAGCTATTGTGTGCCTGAGAAAAACAGCAATGTAGTAGACAGTGAAAGGAACAAAGCAAAGTGCAGCTTCATAAAGAAGGATGCTACCTATGAGAGACATTTCAGAACAAAGTAGATTTCCATAAGCAAGTGTGAAAAGCAGGCTGGCTAGCCAGCAGACTACAACTAAGCTCTGCAGGACACTTTCTCAGTCGTGTTCAGTAGGTCCTCAAGTCTGTATATATTTCTAGTGATTACTGCTGCTTTTAAATGTTTTAGATGACTGTATGCAGACAAACTGTACTAAAGTGAAAAACAAAGTAAAACTGTAAACTAAGGATAAAGGCAGACTATGTGGTTTTGTATGGTTGTTTTTAGTTAAACTTGCTCAGTTATAGCCTCAATTAAATAGGCATCAGTCAGTACCAGTCAGTGGTACATGGTACAAGCATGAAAAAAGAGAGAGACAAAGTAAGATATATTATCACAAAATAAATGACCAGACAAAATTAATAAAAGTATTAAAACAGCTGAAGTAGCATGAACTAAAATAAAACTTCTAATGCAAGTTACTAAAGAACATGATTATCAATTGTTTAACTAGCTACAGACAGGCAAGGCATACCTAGGTTCATAGGTTGGTACTAGGCTATCAGCCCTAGGGCCTATACAAGCCTAGCCATAACAATTCCCTGGCTATTTCTTCCCGCACTATTTATGAACCTATGTTATTTTTATGTGGCTGTGTAATCTTTTGGATATATTTCTTTCTTTTACCTTTGTCATTGCTGTCTTTCTCCCTTGGTCTACTTCTGTCTATTCTGCTCCGTCTTCAACTCCGTCAAACATATTGAACTGGTTACTGAGACTGAAAAAGGGTAATACAAAGTCACAGGTAAGTTCCACACTCTCCAGTACATTTCTGTTGCCCTTTCATCCATCCAGCCATACTACATAATGGTATACCTGTTTGCCAGTATAGCAGACGTAAGAAGAGGCTTTAATTGTTGATTTTTCTATACAGAAAATTAGCAAGCTTCACAAACTTATAATTGTGCACAAATTTAGACCACTTTTAAAATGTTTAAAAAAACAGCTGCAGTAATTGAAGGTATGTAAAATCATCTTCATGGTGTTTCATTAATTTGTATGGTCCAGCCAACTGGATGAAGAGTACTGTAAATATATTCCAAATATATGGCTTTATTTTAAAAAGTCTCATGTTTTATTTAGGGCACTATTTCTATTTTCCACAGAGAGTTAATTTTACATGTTTCTTCTGGCTTTTCCTGTATCCGTCATCAGCTCAGGGCTGCAAAGTATTATTTGTGACCATAAAATAATGCCACTAAATTAATCTTTACGTTGATCATTTGCATTTTTTTTAAACAAGAAACTTTTTTATTGAATTATCACTTATGACATAGGCAATCATATATTTATATAAATGAAAGCAAAGCATACTGACATATAGTCAATCTTGTACATCACATATAATCTTCTGTACGTTAATTGTCAAGCAAACATTACACAGCTGATTTCCTGCCTTCCCATAAACCTCATTTCTCCTCTAAAATACTACTCTGTATGTATTGTTTTCACAATTCCCATTTTTGTGTATATAATTTTATCCTACCCTTTTCTAAAGATCCCAATTAGTTAGAGTTTTTATCTCTGTTACTATATTCACTACTTATAGTATGGTTGCTTTAGACTTTGTTTTTCTTTCGACAGCCACCAGAATTAAAACTCAGCAAGGCTGTACTATGTCTAGGCAATTCCGACTCTGTCATAGCTCACAAAAGTAATTTCCTCAGTTAAACCAATTTGCTCACCGAGTATTTCTGGCAGAGTAGTCTGCAGGGAAATTTTAAAGTTTGCCAACTCATTATACTCCCAAAAAATATGTTCCCAATTATGACTTTCTTCCCCATCATGCCGCCAAAATTTGTGAGCTGCTGGAGGACAAATTCTCTGTAGTCTGCTTGGAGTATAAAATACCTATTCAAACACTTCCAAGAAAAAATCCTAAGTTTTCTAGACTTTGTTGCACATTTGGGAGGTGTGTGTGTGTGTGTGTGTGTGTGTGTGTGTGTGTGTGTGTGTGTGTGTGTGTGTGTGTGTGTGTGTGTGTGTGTGTGTGTGTATATGTATGTGTATATATATATATATATATATATATATATATATATATATATATATAATATAATATAATATATGGGTCTATTATGGTTGATTGAAGACTCACTTGACTGAAAATGAAATTACTAGGACCACTTCACTGAAAACTAATTTCTTTGAAACTCATTTCGTTGAAAGTCATAAATGGCCTTTAACCCACTGTAGTGCAAACCTGGAGTTAGTATATAAAGTAAGGGTGTGTGTGTGGGGGGCGTAGTCCCCTACATATTATAAACATTTTAAACTATGCACAGTGATACAAGTGCAATAAATAACTGTTTCCAAAAGAGAATATATAACCAAGATATGTGGGGGGCTTCGCCCCCCTCACACCCACCCTTACTTTATATACTAACTCCTGGGTCGCACTACAGTGGGGAAAAGGTCATTTATGACTTTCAACAAAATGAGTTTCAGTCCAGTGAGGGTTCACTGAAGTGAGCTTTCAGTGAAGTGGTCCTAGTAATTTCATTTTCAATCAAGTGAGTTTTCAATCAACCATAGTAGACCTCTCTCTCTCTCTCTCTCTCGATATATATATATATATATATATATATATATATATATATGTGTGTGTGTGTGTGTGTGTGTGTATCCTGCCATTGTTTATTTGCAAACTGCTTATCCAGTCTCTCTTCCCAATCCTTTCTGACCTCCTCTAATTGATTCTTATAGTTAACTTGTAATGTTTTATATGCCTTACTAGTTATCCATTTTTTTAACAGTTTCTCATCTAGACACTACTAAAAACTCTACCAGCACTGGTCTTTAACTTAGGCTCCCCCTATTCCTTTCTCTTTGTCTGTACTCTGAAATAAATTCTTCATAGGGAAGGTAGTCTTTAATCTGCAGTCCAAATGTATTCTTGGCCTCTTCTCATTTTATTACCTTTTCCTCTCTGTTCACTTGCTCCCAATACCTTAATTCCTTTGCCAGTTTTTTCTAATAAATTCCAGCCCCTCTTGACTATTCTCTGTATCCCTAATTGCTGTCATCCGTATCTGCAGAATCACGTATCTCCATTCATGTGTTGGCTTAGTTCTAGAGTATTTTCTGCTACTTTATGAATGATATTTTGCATAGTTGTTGCTATTCTACTTACCGATCTGCATCCAATATTACAGTCTATTCTTATTTCTTGAGCTTCCTCCCATTTTCATCATAATCACCCCTTTCCACTTTAAATTATAGCTTGCTGCTTGCACTATGTGTAGAAGCCTTAACTGTATAGCTCTGAAATATCCCTTCAGATCAGGTAATGCTATCCATAACTTCTGCTGCAGTTTTTAAAAAGATGCCTGACCTGTGTTTAAAACTTAAGGGACTAGCAACATTTGCTTGCATCTTGTTATCCATATCCATAAAACAGAGCTTCCTGTTTTTTTCTGTTTTTGTATTATCATTTGTTTAGTCCCTTCCCATAGATCCTTAGCTGCCATAGCATGATCCTTTTTAACCCATGTTCCTAATTACTTCATTTTATCATGTCCCCATAAATATGGGTACCACTGAACCAATTCATGCATGGGCACATGGTTTACTGCTATTGCCTTTGTTTCATCATCATTTTGCATCCCAAAAAGACTTGACACTGTCTCACAGCACTAAAATTCCTTTTCTGGTTACTTTGCAGATATTATTTTGCACCTGATAAAAAAAATAAGTTTTGTTGATTGCTGTACCAATTATATCCCTGCATTTCTAAGTACCTAATTTCTTTGCCCATGGTTTTAAATATAACACAAATAACAAAGAGGAAAGATGACACCCTGCCTGTTTCCTCTGTTGAAACAGAACTTATCAGAGAAAACTCCCCCCAAACTTTAATTTTCTCCTCTGATCCCTCATATATCCTCCTAATTAACCTTATTATTGTGTCAGGGAATACAGACACTTCCATTGCCCTACTCATAAAGTCCCAGCTTACTCTGTTAAGTACTTTTTCTACATCAATACACACCAACAGTGGAATTTTCTTACATTCTGCTTCCCTCTGGATCATTATTGTTCTATTAATGTTGTCAAATGTTTGTTTCCTCTCCACAAAAAGCAACTGATTTATATCCATCAATTCTGGTGCCATTCTTTTAGCCATTCTAGATGTAAACATTTTATAATCATGGTTTAGAATCAAAATGAATGGGCCTATATTAAACTGAGTCTGATGGGCCTTTATACAGGCATCACAGCTTTCTTCCAGGATGCTCTTGCTCCTACTTTTAAAATCCTATTAAACAAAATCTTCCAGACATTTATCATTGTCTTCCTTCCTAGCTTACAAATGCCCGTAAGATTGCTATTTCTTCCTGGAGACATTCCTGTAGATTGGTTATGCATCACAATTTTTATTTCACCTCCTTTTATCCTAACTGTTAATGATTCAGCCTCATGTACCTGTAACCATGGCGTATTACTTAAACATTTCCATTTGTACTTTTTTTTATTTCCACATTTCTCTGCTTTTATATAAATTTTCATAGCATTTCAAAAATAGTTCTTATACCTCTATAGGATCTCTGGTTAGTTTTCTTGTTATCTCTACAGGATCTCTGGTTAGTTTCCTTGTTATAGGCTCCCTAAGCTTGGCAACAACCTTTCTACTTTCTGTTGCCTGAGCCATTCTGATAAAAGCTTTAGTGCGCTGGAGTTATCAAAGATAGTTGTTGTTGAACAACACCTTTTCTAAACTCATGCATGTTGTCCAGGTAGTCCCTTATTTTCTCTTTAGCAACCTGCAGTTGTGCCTCTTGTTCTGCATGACTCCTCCCTATTCTACGATACTTTAAAGTTTGTCAGTCCAACTAAATTTAATTCATAACCATATCTGTTTCTACACTATTTTTAAAGTTATCCCACTCCTTGGCTAAATTTCAGTCCCTCTAAATTTAATTCATAACCATATATGTTTCTTTTGTTTCTACACTATTTTTAAACTTATCCCACTCCTTGGCTCTATTTTCTGAAGAAATTTCTATCTTCCCTAATAACTCAAGAATAATTCCACTACCCATTCCTTAAATTCCTCCCTGTTTAACAGACAGGTGGAGAAGTACCAGCGTATCATTTCTGTTTATCAAAATTTTCAGTTAAATGCACATGTTCATGTGAAATACAATTTCTGTCTAGCCTCGCCCAGTTCTTGTACCATGGGAAATGATATGTAAATTCTGTCCGAGCTCCTACTAATGAATTCACATTTTCTATACCAAATGTTTTCATAAATGTCTTCAAAAGGTCTACCCCTTTTGTCATATTTTCCCTTCCAGGCCCCTCAGATGCATCCTTATTGTTGCAAATCAAATTCCATTCCCCACATATTAGTAATATTAACTACTGAAAGCAGATTATTTCTCCAAGAATTTTCTTAAGCTTCATAGTAACAGTTTTAGGTAGCATATAAATACATGCCAGAATAATCCTCCTCCAATGCTGGTCACCTCTTACTACTACAGATCTACCATTACTATTGGAACCCCTCTACCAATTAATACAAGTACTTTCATTTTCCTTTGTCCCAGATACTCCTCTCAATAACCATCCTGAAATTCTTTCTTGATTAAATTCACATGTTTACTTCTTTCTAAATGTGTGTTCTGTAACATAACTATTTGCACTCTGCATTTCTTAATATACTTCACTTTTTTTGTATATACCTGTAAGACCATGCATGTTCAAAGATTATAGAAAGTGTTGCCATTATGATACATTATTATTCCTACCAGTTATATATAGCAGCTTTTTTAATGTCTAGTTTCAGCTTTTTGTGTTGCAGGGATACCCTACTGTTTGGCAGGATGATTTTTATACAGTTATTTCTTGTCATATTCATTTGAATCTGTCATATCTCACAACATGTTTTGTTTTAGTGAAAACCCTCAGAGAAAAAAAAACACCCCCGTGAAACACACAAAATTATGCACATCTTCAAATGATAAAGTTTAACCCTCCTAATAGGAACAGTTGCTCCAGATTGACATCTGCATACACATGCTTTAATTGACTTGTAATGAAAGTTATCCATGCTAACATACACAGTAGATCCTGTGCTTCTACTTAGACTGAGTGCTGTTTTTATCTTATCTTCATTTCTCTCCCAGATGTAGAAAATATGCTGAATGCTTTCAGAAAACATATTTTAGACACTGAAAGAAAAAGTAGTCTGTTTTTATTGCCTTTTTAATCTGTTTGCCTTCATAGAAACACAAGTCACCCTACAGTCCCCAACATTTAGGGCTTTGTCCTTCTGCCACAGTTTTGTCAGAAGTGACTCTTTCTGCTGGTAGGTTTGCATCTTTAACTGTTAGAGGTATTTGCTGTTTTCTCATGGTCAGGTTTGGAGCATACACATGATGTGCCCTTTCAATTAACACCTGCTTTGAAAAAACAGTCCAGTTGCTTATTTGTGCTTTTACAAAATGAATACAGTGTGTTCCTACCAGTCTTGCTTTGTCCTCTAATTCTACCATTTTTGAAACATTTCTTCTTGAGCAGTCTCACACTCAATCAGCCAGTGTTTTCACTTTGATCTCTGATTTTTGCAGTTTTATCAACTCATCTCAAGATCTGTTTAAAGTTTCTTCCATTTTTCCAGCTTTTTGTTATTTCAGTTGATACCCTCCTTTAGTGTATTGTAATCAGCTCTGAGCAGATTTGACCTTTTCTTGTAGATTACTGAAAGTCAGTCTTGCACCAAAGCTGAAGCTTATACTGCTTTTTGCTGAACAGCTGCAGTATTCTTCCCAGCCAGTGTTTTCTTTTCACCTTTTGTGGGTGATTTTCTTTCATGTTCTCTAAATGTCATCTTTGCTGGCATTCAGGCAGTGCACTTATTGAGTAACTGAAATTTACTCAAGACAAATTCACTGGCTCTCTTTTCCGAGTTTCTGTTTTCATACTGGCAGAGCTGAAATTAAGCTGTTACTGTGTGTAGCTGTCGTGGAGATCCTAAATCAGTTACTGTTGAAGAGCAGTGATGTACACACATTTGAAATGTATGCTGGTAATGCAAAGGTAGATATTCAAAAAGGAAAACTTAACTACCTATGAACCTATATAATCAAATTGGTTATTAGGCAAGCTGCCCTTACAGGCCATTTTAAGCCTAGCCAAGTTCTCTTTTTGTGCTTGAATTAATCTATCCCATTTGGTTAGACTGGCTTTACCTATCTCATGGTCAGTAATTATATACTACCTCTAATGAGAATAATTGGGATTATACCATAGTTAATTTGAGGGGAACACATGCATGGGATAATGCATTTAGGAGCTATCTCTGTCCATTAGTGGTATTGGGGCATTTCTGGGGAATATTTGTTTGCTATCCACTTGAATATGGACAGGGATGACCTTTGGAACTGACTCCCTGTCCACATAAAACAGAGTAGCATTATCTTCCACAAGATTTTTAAAACTGGGAAATCCGAGTCCTCTGTGCTTTTGGCCCTGCATCTAGGCTGCTGCTCTCATTCCCGCTGCTCCCAAGGAGGTTATTTTCCCCTTCTTCACTGCCAAATAGAATATCCTTCCCATCAAAAGAGAAGACAGCGGTGGACAGTCTGCTCGATACTATCTAAGCTTACTGCGACCTTACTCTCCACAAAGAGACTCAGTGTATGTTATCTGTTTTACATGTTTTACTAGTAGTTTCTACCTTACTTGTGCTTCACCCTACCTGGCTCACGTGAGAGCAGCCTACCTCTGGTCACTGCACTGGCCCCCCCAACCCCTTCCTTGTGTTTAATAATTACAATCCACCTCTAGCCTATCTCCATATCCCGTACCTCTTAGTTGTACCTCCTATTCTTTAGTACAACTCCCTCCTTTTCCCACTAGGTCGCAGCACCCTCTTAATAATAAGCCCTGCAACTAACCTCCCTCTTACTTCCCCTCAATCCAACTCTACCCAGACAGTGTCCCTGCCCTCACCAAGCTTAGCTGTAATTCCTTTCCTTTTCTCTCTTCTATTCAGCCACTCCCCTTACCAAGAATATCCGTAACTTCATCCCACTACTTAGATACACTTGTTCTAGACACTGTCCGTCCCCTCACTAAGACTGCTATTTTACCTCTTCACTCTGTCTACTTTTTGTATCTCACAAAACCATACTCTATTTCCCTCTTTTTTAAAAAACAAATAGAGTAGCTTTTCCTTCCCCAACAAAGCTTAAGAATCTAAGCTTCTAAAGGTTATACCCTCTTACCTGCACCCCCTGTTGTAGCTCTCCTTCTGGCTGATCACTGATTGTTTCTGGCCATTCCCACCTTCTTTGCTCTTCCCCCTCCGTTCACCCTGCGGGCTCACTCTGCTCCCCTACCCTGGCTCCAATTTCCACCCACCCTCAGTACCTCTAAACTTATACCTTTCCTAACAGTTCCTACCAATCAGATTACTCCACTCCATTAGTCCCTCCCTCATCTTTGACCAATCAGGTTTGACATTATCCCCCTCTCTCTTCCTTCACCACAACCCTAACACTTTAACTCTCACTTACCTTCTAATTCCTTATAACTCATTTCTCCTTTTACCATGCTTAGCCTTCCATCAAAAGTCCTTTTCTTCTCCCACCTCATCTTACTTCTATGATTGCTATACCACTTAACCTCCTTCACTACCTTTTATGTGCCCTCTCCTCCTCTTTCACCCCAAAACCAGCTCACATCCCACTTTCACAATATCTCAGCCTCTTTAATCATTTCCCACCCGCTACTTCTCTTCAAAATAAAATTACTTCCAATCCCTAATAATACCCATAGACTTAAAGCAAACCTCTACCAATGTTTCCTATACAAACCTAATAAACTTACCACCTATTATACTCTTCTGCATTTAGCTGGTGATATTCACCCCAATCCAGGTCCTTATTGCTCTCCTACAAATCCCCCTTCTAACCTCTCTCCAACAAATCTGCCCAGCTCCAAAAATAAGCATACTAATAAAAATCTCAAGTTCCTCACTTTTAATGCGCAAAGCTTAAAAAATAAATTCACACTCTTCCATGCCTGGCTTACCCATAACTCCCCAGACATAGTGGCCATCTCTGAAACCTGGCTAAAACCTCACATCAAAGACTCTGAATTTCTACCTCCTAGATATCATTCCCTCCGATCTGACTGCAATAACAGAGGAGGAGGAGTTGCTTTAATTTCCTCTAACCTCCTGACTATGACCCCATACCCTAACTCCATCCCATCCTTCAATAATGCAGAACTAGTCATTGGCATACTTCAAATGAACATCCACAAAAGCATCTGCATTATTTCACTCTATATTCCTCCTGGTAATAATGCTAACACATTGGAAGACATCCTCTCCTGGTCCTCTTCTAACATCAAACTAGAAACCATTATTCTGAGAGATGTTAACATTGACTGGGGAAAAATCAATAATCCTAATCCCTCCATTACCATCAATCTATTCAACTTCACTCAACTTACTAATTCCATTACTAGACCTAACAAAAACAACCCCCCTGGCACCATACTCGACTGGATACTTGTATCCCATCCTAACAAAATTATTTCATCTGGTGTAATTCCTGACCCTTTAGGAGACCACCTCCCTGCCTTCTCTATTTGAGCCACTCCCACTTCCCCCCACTCTCACTACTTCATTCAAACACGTAACCTAACCAACTTTAATCAAGATTATTTCTCTAGCTCCCTTCAGCTAACTAATTGGAACCCCCTAAAAACACTGCCACTAGACGAAGCCATTGAATATTTCAATTCTATGTTCTTAACTATCCTTAACTCCCAAGCTCCAATGAGATAAAAAAGAATCAGAACTAAGCCCACCCCTTGACTCTCCAAAGAAACAAAAAAGATTATACACCAAAGAGACAAATCCTGGAAAGCATACCTTAAACACAAACTGCCTGAAATCTTCCTTCAGTTTAAATAATTGAGAAACCTGACCAAAAAACTAGTCATCAGAGATAAAAAGTCTTACTACATCAAATTACAAGAAAACCATACAAGGAATCCAAAACAATTCTGGAACTCCATTAACTCCCTCCTTACACCAGGTACTAAAAGCAACCCATGTCCTGACACCAGCAAATCTGACCCTGAAATTGCCTCACTATTCAATTCCTTCTTCACATCTTCCATTGCTGACCTAACCAAGACTTTTAACAACAACCCACCCTCCCATATCAATCTTTCTCTCCCTTCCCACCCCCACCCCACTTTTGAATTTAAACCTGCTCCTACCAACCTAATATGGAAACTTCTCTATAAACTCAAACCTTGCTCAAATGCTCCTGATAACATCCCTTCCTCCTTCCTAAAGATAGCTTCTGACTCCATTGCTATACCCATCAGCATCCTAATAAACAGATCTCTACATGAATCCTATGTACCCAAACTCTGGCGTTCTGCTTTCATTCTTCCACTTCACAAAGGTGGCAAGAACTGTAATGTCTCTAATTTCCATCCCATTGCCATCCTCTCCCCTATTTCCAAAATCCTAGAAAAGTGTATACACCTGCAACTCTTGCCTTTCCTTACTGAACACCAATTGCTCTCCCCCACCCAACACGGCTTCTGCCTTGGACACAGTACCACCACTGCCCTTCTCTCTTTCCTTCATTCTGTGAACTCTGCCTGTGACTCCAGCAATTTAGTCTCATCTGTTCTACTAGATCTATCTAAAGCCTTTGACACCATCTCCCACTCCCTCCTTCTAAACCATCTGTCTAAGCTCAACCTTAGCCAAAATGCTCTCTCCTGGTTCACTAGCTACCTCTCAAACAGGTCCCAAGCTGTGAAATGGGGCCAAGCTACATCTACCTTCCTTCCTACACCTACCGGAGTACCTCAAGGTTCCATTCTTGGCCCATTACTATTCAACATCTTTATTAATGACTTCCATAAAGCCATCCCCAACACCACAATTGCTCAATACGCTGACGATTCCACTCTCATCTGCCATGCCCCTAACCAAACAGAACTCCAAGCTCTTACCCAAACTGCATGTTCTACCACTGAAAACTGGATGTTCCAAAATCACCTCTCCCTTAATTCCAACAAAACTAAGAGCCTCCTCTTTCCACCCTCCAAATCCTCACCACTAGACAAACACTCCTTTTGTAATACCAGCCCTTCCAACTCCACTATTGAAATAATAACCTCCACCAAACGTCTCGGTGTCATAATTGATGACCAGCTGAAATTCAATAATCATATCCAGCTAAACATAAAAAAAACACACATAAAACTTGGCTTACTGTACAGAAATAACCACTTTCTGTCTCCTTCCACTAGGCTAACCCTTGCCTCTACTTACCTCCTTCTCTCTCTACTTTATGGAGCTCCTTTGCTCACTACTATTTCATCCAGTCTCACCTCCAAACTGGAACAATGCTATAACAAAATATCCAAATTTGCTACCAATGCTAAGTCCATCACTCATCACTGCTCCCCCCTCCACTCTCTAAATTGGTTTGAACTCCCTAATCAACTTACCTTTCTCCAACTCTCCATTGCCTATAAACTACTGTTCCATCCAACCAACTGTCCTGCCCTTTCAAACATTCTTCTACCCTATAACCCCCCTAGACCACTTAGATCTTCTCACCAAAACCTGATCACTGTACAAAAACCTAAGCGCGCAGCTGGTCGAATGCTTTTATCCTTCACCCTTGCTAAAAAGTGGAATGCCCTACCCACCTCTCTAAGATTCCTGGTAGCGATTTTCACATGGATTTGGTTAAAGCCTTTGATCAATGTGGTCTTGAAATTGTCAAGGCCATTATTAAGAAAAATGCTAAAGAAATAAACTGTTTGCAAACTGACATCTTTAAATACAATCAGAATGTCACTACTGATTTACTGTTTGAAGTTGAAAAACAAAGATATCACGATATTAGGCGAGGGGTAGACCAGCATTGTGATACTGTTTTAAACAGAAAATATAAGAAACTTAGTAGGGACATTAAAGAATATGAGGGGGGTAGACAGTATCCCAATCCTCCTTATTATAGACGTTACACACCAGTTTACCCTGTAGAGTGCAACACCAATAGGGACAATCACGAGCCCCTTATTCAGGAGGAACACGAAGTTGAGGTCTTTGTTGAAAATCAGCAACAGATTGAGGGGAACGAGGATGATTTTTTACCCCGAAGGTCAGAGCGGATTCGTCAACAGGGATATCCACCAGCAGGGACCCGTCCTCCCTTGACATCATCTCCCCAACATCAGGGGGGGGAGGGGGGCAACCCAGGGGATGGAGGAAGAACAGGAAACAGGAATGGTAGTCACTGGTAATATTACAGAAACCAGAATAGGTGATTATTGTATGTATACTAAAGATAATTATCATATATACAACTACAGTGACTTTCCTGTTACTGATGTTTGTTTCAAACTCTTTATGAAAGGTTTTACATTTGTTCCCAACAGATGCAGCAATATAGTTCACACTATTCTTGACTTGAAGTTACTTATACGCAAACTAAATCTAGAGAATTTGTTTGGGGGAACTTCTGGGTCCCCCAGCCTACATTTGAGGAAATCCAGCACATTTAATCCCCCATTACATCCTCAACTTAAGAATTTGGAATTTAGGATTAAGCAGCAACTTAGAAAGGAACTTGGCAAGGCAAAGTATGTGGATAACCTAAGTCAAGAAGAAAGCTCATTATTGTATGACCTAAGTCACGAATTTTCCCTGAGGGTTATGGAACCCGACAAGGGTGGGGGGACGGTCTTGATGGATCAGAACTTGTATGAAGCCAAAATGTACAACCTTTTACATGATTACACCAAATATACATCGGCCTCCATTCATCTAATAAATTTATCATATAAAAAGATTGATTTAGCCATTAAGGACCTGGTAGACCAGGAAGTCATAGAATTGGATATTTTTGCTTATCTCAACAACACTGATCCAAGAGTACCCACAATGTTTGGAGTACCAAAGATTCACAAAAACCTATCAGACCCGCCCTTGAGGCCCATTGTAGCGGCACAAGGGTCCAAAACCCACAATATTTCCAAATTTCTGGACTGGAAATTGAAGGCAATATGGGGAAGACAGGATTATATTCTCAAGGATTCCTGGGCCTTTCTCCGTAACGCGAACACTAACCTTTTTAGAACTGAAGTTACATTTCTTACTATAGATGTAGTAGATCTTTTTACAGTTATTCCATCGGATATAGGGTTAGAATGGACGGAGGAGGCCCTATGGGCATGCCCATATGTAACTAACAATGATGTTCATATGGTAATTGAACTCCTGGGACTAGTATTACACAATAATTATATCTTTTTTTCCGGAGAATATTTCCAACAGATTTCTGGTGTTTCCATGGGGGCCAATTGTGCCCCTACATATGCTGATATTGTATTGTCTTTATGAGAAAAGAAATTTGTTTTCAATAGTGAATTTTCCATTTATTGGAACTACTATTGCAGGTTTCTGGATGATATTTGTATTTTTTGGAATGGGCTGGTTGATCGTATTGATGATTTTATTAATTATATTAACAATTCTACTACATTCCTAAAATTCACATATCAAACATCCTACAACAGTGTCAACTACTTGGACGTGACCCTTACAAAGGAAGGTGATGGGGTCAAGTCCTGTATATACAGGAAACCCACATTTTCCAACAGTTACATTCACTAAGTTCCCACCCTAGATTCCAGAAAAGAGGAATTTTGAAAGGACAGTATGTTAGGGTTTCACGAATAACCTCGGAGGATCAACTATTTAGAGATGAGTGTGACAAACTAACATCTTTATTTTTGGAAAGGGGGTACCCTATTTGCTTGATTCATTCAGTCCGGGATGAAGTTGAGGCAGCTCGACCTATTAGATTCAGTCCCATCTTAGGTAGGGGCACTGGAGAAACTGATGGCCAAATGCTGGGGGAAACAGTAGGTCTATTTTCCAGCAACTTAGCCTTTATAACAGATTACAGTGCTAATGCAGTACAAATTAGGAAAATTGTAGAGAAGGAATGGCAGTCATTTCAGGATTTTACAGATTTGAGTCACCTTAAGGGTAAAAACTTGAAAACGGTTTTCAGGAGAGGGTACAACATCAAAAGGGTGTTGGAACATAATGTCCAACCAGTGCGGTCTCACCGTACGAGAAAAGGGACCTACAAATGCGGTCGTTGCTCTTTATGTAAATACATAGTGCATGCCGACCATGTGTATCTAGAAAGTAGGAATAGAGACATTAAAGCCTTAGAATACTCCAATTGTTTATCCACTGGGGTAGTTTATTTGGCCGTTTGTCAGTCCTGTCAGGCCTTTTATATTGGTAAAACCGAAAGACAGTTAAAGCGTCGTATATATGAACATCAATACGATATGATTAAACTTAATAGCAAAAATGCATTGTATAGGCACTCACTTGAGTGTGAGGGAGCCAGGTATTTGTTTTTTGTGTTGGAATCTGTCCCTAGGGATATCAGGGGAGGACCCTGGGAAGCCAAACTTGCTCATAGAGAGACCTTTTGGCAGATTCTTTTAGAATCTAATAAATTTCCGGGTCTCAATGACTCTATTTCTATTGCCCCCTGCCTTAAACTGAAGGCAGGGCGCATATAATTTAGGGTGTGTGTACAATGTAAATCAAGAATAACCTATTTATCACCCATTATTATACACCAGTTGATTCAATACACAATCACACATTATGCTATATTATTTTATCTATTTAGGTTGCTAATTAGTGACTGTATGTAACTATTTATACGTACACAAGTTGTACTTACATTTTATGTGATTTTTATAAACCATTGTTTAAGAGAACATGTTATAATATTATTATTTTATTTATTATTATCTTGCAGTTTTTATCTTGTAATACAGGGTAATTATTTAATTATATAATTATATAATTGTTTGATTGTGCTGCATCATAATTGATTGATATGTAGTGTATTTAAAGAGTGGCTTTGCACATGGTTTTATCTGAAGAAGTATTTGCTACTGATCGTGACGTTAATAAATCTTGGCTTGACATCTGTGGTACCTTATTGTGAGCTTTACCGTGTGGTGGAGGTATTCTGGACTGGTTCAGCTGTTCTTGGTGGTTTATTGTGTTTACAGCGCTTTCTTTTAGTGGATTTCTCTAAGATCGTGCAACAACCTAGATAACTTCAAAGGCCTACTTCATTCTCACCTCTATCTTAATAAAATTTGCAACTGCACTCTTCAACCTACACCTTTCAAATCATCCTCCTCCTTTTCTCCTGGCTAACCTCCATTCTCAAACTCTTTCACCTCTCCTAAAATACTATCTGTATATGTTACTCATATATAATCTTTACTAGATGAATTAGTTACTAAGTCACCCTAGGCTGACCATCTTTTTCTCCTCTTCTCTTCTATATTCCTAATTGCATGAGCAACTAAAGTTATCTCCTCCTGCTTTCTTCATCCCAGAATATTTTACTTCATTTTTCTTTTGTGCTGAAACCTAACTAAATCTGTTAATATTTTGCTATGTTTTTGCCATCGGACTTTACTATTGTAGATTGTTCGTAAAATCCTGTTAATCATTGTAAATTATTGTACTACTGTAGACTGTTCTTAAAATCCTGTTTAATCTTTGTAAATTATTTTTTGTCTAAACTCTTTTGTAATAAATACTGTTGCTTTTGTCAAACTTTTCTCCCCGGGCCTCCACTGAAAATGGGCCCCTAAGCCCAGTGGACCTCCCTGGTAATCAAACTGAAATAAATAAGATATACCTGTCCCTCCAAACATTTCTTTTGATGTTGCAGAAGAGGTTTATATCCCTATACTAAGTATTTCAGATGCCATTTGACTTGCTGATGTGCAGTAAATCCATCAATATTGGGTCAGAGGATTCCTTGTATGCCAAGCACAGGTCAAATCTTAGTCTATAGGATACTGAGTATAGTGGCAATGCTTTGAGTTGGTCCATGTAGGACATGTTGTTTAGACCTTGCAAGGGTGTAGCTAGGCATACTCAGTGTATTTAAATGAGTAAATTTTTTTCAGAACATCATTCTAGAAACTTAACAGGTGTAACACAGAACATGTACAACTTTCTAAACTAGTGTCTGTTGTATTGAACTAGACAAAACATGCTTACATGACAGGAGTGCACTTAAAATAATTCATGCTTATAACTGGCAGCAGATGCAAACGATATACACTTCAGAAAGGGGTACAAAGGTAACGTTTTTATGGGAGAGTAAATTTTTTTTTAATTGATAGGTAGGTAGTGGGGGGATAGAAAAATGGGGTATGTGCACCAAATATGAAGTTCTGGCTATACACCTGAGGTCTTGTATTCTTTTAGTAAGGTATCTCTGTGGGCATTCCAGTTGTTGCATATGTCTGCACAGATATTATGTTAGATAACAGATGTCATACTAGGATTTTGACTTCCAAACAAACATTCTCAAATGGATAAGAAAATATCAGCAATATCCATCCTCAGACTGTCAGAATTTCTGTGCTAGTAACACTTGAATAAATCCCTTTTACTATCAAAGTTGTTATTAAGGTTTACTTTACTTTTTCCATTACTTTTAAGCTTATTAATCTGCCATATTTACATGGTTTGTTTCCAGTGTGTTGCATGTTGCTTGTCTTAATTCATTGTTTTGTAAGCCTTTATTATTCTGCCATGCTATGCCTGAAAATGATATATAGGATTGAATGCATTTCTATGGTATGAACTGTATAACTATTACTATCTAAAGTTCTAAACAATACATAGCTGAATTAATAGCTTGTTAATCTTAGGACAGAAAACAACAGCAGATTTCTAAAAAGGCAACTGTAATTCCACTGTGCTTCCTGTCTCAGTTTGTCTATTCAGTTTAATGTGCATATCTTAAGGAAAACTGTATGACTTAAACACGTCACATGATGGGTTGCCAACTGGCTTACTGACAGAACCCACACTGTAAAAGTAGCGAACTCAAAATCCAGCTCCAGACAAGTGACAAGCGGTGTACCTCATGGTTCAGTC
This sequence comes from Protopterus annectens, assembly GCF_019279795.1. NCBI lineage: Eukaryota > Metazoa > Chordata > Ceratodontiformes > Protopteridae > Protopterus > Protopterus annectens. The sequence continues at coordinate 661,033,364 of NC_056726.1, read as the reverse complement.
CTAGGACCACTCTTGTTTGGCATCTACTTCTCTGAAATACAGGCCCGCACTAAGGGACTCTGGCTAACAAAGTTTGCAGATGACTGCAAACTGGGAGCCATTACTGAATCCCCAAATGATGTGGATATTCTGCAAAAGGGCCTTACAGAAACAGATGCTTGGTGCCAGATCCATGGGCTCAAGCTCAATGCCAAGAAATGTATAGTTATCCTCTTTGGGAAAAAACATGTACCCATGAATTACCACAAGTGGCAGTATACTAAACACCAAAAGTGTGATAAGGGACATAGGGACACAGGTGAAAAGTGGTCTCACCTTCGATAAGCACATCGCCACAACAGTCAGGAAATCCTTCTATGTGGCACACCTCATCACTAAGGGCTTTTCGTCCAGAAAAAAGGAGGTCATTGTCCCACTGTACTCATCCCTCATTAAACCCATTATAGAGGACAATGCCCCATTTGGTATGTATCTCACAAGACATCTGCAACAACTGGAAATGCCACAAATACCTCACTAAAAGAATCACAGGCCTAAAGTGGATGCCCTATGCTGACCGTCTAAAAAAAACTCCAGCTATACTCTGTCACATATTGCCTACTCAGAGGTGATCTCTGCTTAACATACAAGGCCATGTCAAATCCAGTGCTGTTGGACATGCTACACTTAAAGAAATCCCAATCCCTCAGAGCTACACGCTCCAGGGATTTAAACCTGGTTATCACAATGAACAAAACATGTTGGAGGGATAGGTTCCTGACCCAGAGACTCCCCATACTCTGGAAGAGACTACCCAGACATTTCAATCTGAGTGCCTCTTTGGCCCTCTTTAAAAAGAACCTTGACGATTGGATGGGAGATAGGAAATTCATCCCGGGGATCACGTCAGTCGCCCTGCTAGACAGGGGACCAGAGAAGTAAATATTCTGGGAAGAAATAGCCAGGGAATTGTTATGGCTAGGCTTGTATAGGCCCTAGGGCCGATAGCCTAGTACCTACCTACGAACTTGGATTGATGCCATAGACAAAAAATACTTAATCAGTGGGAACAAATAACCAATAAAATGTTTTGTCTGTTGCTTATTTTAAAGCTGTCTCGCTATGTTAAACCCATTGATCCTGGATTGATTGGTCAGCAGGAGATTAGAGGAGCTGATGTGGGAGAGCAGAAATTATAGGCTGATGCATCTTCCACATCCTGTGAAGTGATGGCAGTTTGACTCACTGCAGTGCTGACACCCACAGGAAAGAGGAGGCAGTACATGGCATGTGGTGAACAGGCAGTGACGGCATTTGGCTCTGCCAAGTAATATCTATGCAGTAGTCTTCTTAGCCCATGTACAGAAGAATGCACACTCATGGGTGATCCCACAGCAAGCTCCACCCCCACAGGGGAAGGGGAAGGGATAGAAAATAGCTCCCTATTGACAGAGAGTTCAGTTATTTTGACTCATTAAGGTGTATTATTACAAAGACAATGCCAAGGTGCAGAAGTTATCACTACTAAAAAATCTGCAGGGCTCAGCATATTGTTTTTCTTGTATATGACTTGTTCTGTGATCTTTTTTAATTTAAAATTAAGCTTTGAAATGCTACATGTATCAGTGGCAGTAAATGAAATCATTTTCATAGGGTATGCTGCTGCAGGCAGCCTTTATTAAATAAATCTAAGTTTACACATTTTTTTTGTTTAATATTGTCTTAATGGACTAAACTATGCTAATATAGATAAGGCATTCTTCAGTGATGCATTAAACTTTGTCAGGCACTTTCATGTTTATTAACAAAACAGTTTTGTATAGCATGTTATACTTCTATAATGCAGTAAACTATTTAAATTCATGTTAAAAATGTTTATTATTTCTGATCTTGTAATATTTAGCTTCAGTTTGGTTTATTCCTTAACAGTTAAAATTCTCTTGAAAATGTCTAAATATTTTGACTAGAAGTGTGTAGAACCCTTTAGTGTTGCAAAACATCTAATTAAAGTCTACAATGACAGTAGAGAAGACATACTGAAGGTAACTAGTTGAGTTACTGAATCTTTCATAGTCAATGTTTGATAAGCATATTGTACTCTATATTTCACTGTTACCGAGAAACTGATACTGCATGTTGGAATTCTAAAATTAATAAAATATATAATAGAAAGAAAAGGGATTTTTTATGTATATATAAAACCTATCCCGCAGATTGTAATTAGCCAAATATTTGAAAACACAAGTAGATTGTGAAAGCTTGTCAAGCTGTCTAAAATAAACACAGGTATATTTAGTACACTAAAACAATAGGCAAATGTATGAAGAATGCAGTGTATAACCAAAGGCAGTTTAAGGCTGATGTACTAGAAACCACATTTACTTCTTTCTCCTCCTCGCCCACATTACTGTTTTGTTTCTATCATTTCTGCTGATCATGCTATTTACCTTTTGATGTCAGAAAAAAGCCGTTGCCCCACAGGTCTGCACACAGTCCCAATAAGTAACATTAAACACTGCAAAATGTCTTTTGAATGATCTGTTTTAATAAGAATTACAAGCTAGTTTGTTTAAAATCTAGCAAAATGCTAACATAATCCCTGCATTTCAGACAGTCTTGAGGTTAGTGCCGACAGTTTATGGAGTTATCTTCACACACATATATGGTGAAATCACTGGGCAAGTTTTTAAGAATGCAAGACATCCTAAAGAACAATTCATTCTTCTAGCATTAATATACATGATTTTATTAAAAACTGCTTATACTTGACAACATTCTTGAGTGCATTATTAATAGCTATAGATTTTTGACTTTTTAATATAAATGAATACATGGGCTTGCTTACCGATTTAAAAGATAAATCACAGTAATCCAAGAGTGGTACAATAAGTCTGGTAGTGCATTACTAGGATCTCTTCAGGATCAGATATTTGCTTAGTTTTTTTCATAAGTGTTAATGGTATTAAAGAAAATAGGAAATAAGCATTTCCTAGCAGCTTCAATTTGTGCTAGCCTATAAGCCATTGCTCCTCGGTTACAGCTTTGCAACACTATTTTACTAGCTTCTTCATCTTGTTTGAAAACAGCTTTGATCATTTTTATGTAAGGGAATGTTCATCCATTATTTCTAGTACATCAGAACATTGGTAGTTAATTACAAGTAAAACATGAAGTTTGACAGAATTAAAGTTGATTTAAATGCCATGTTACATTACTGAGGAGGAAGTCTAGCATAACAATTATACGAGCCTCATTTTAAAGGAGTATAACAGATTGCTGTCAACTTTTTCTATTGTTGTTTATCATTTTACTCAGATAGTTGCTCAGTAATGTGGAAAGTTTTGCTACAGTGCAACCAAACAAGTAATCACTCTGCAGTACCTTCTGTGTGAAGTTTGCATGTCCTCGCATTGTCTGTCTGGATTTTCATGGTGTCTGTACTTTCATCTCGCATTTTAATAACATGCAGGTTGATGACTTGGCAACATTTCATAATGCCTTTAAGTGCATATATGGTACGTGTGTGTATGAAATTGTATGTTGATTGATTGGGACTCACCTGTTCAAGAAGCTTACCAGGATAAACTTCAGTTCCCCTATCACCGGAGTAGGATAAAGTTGTGTATTTTACTTGAAATAATGGAATTCAGTTAGAGGCACAGAATTGTTATTGTATTGGTGCACTCAAAAGATGTTATGTGCAGATGTAGATCTAAATAACACAAATGGTAATCATATTTTTCCTTCTCCCAAAAGTGATCCCACCCAAAACCCATAAAGACTTTTGATCCATTTCTTCCATTTGCCCTCATGCCAAAATATTTAAAAAAAATCTTTACAAAGTTCAGCGTAGTTTCAGAAATGCCTTTAGCACAATGAAAGCTTTACTCACACCAAATGACTCAAACAGTAACATAAGGGGTCCAAATGGAGAGATGAAAAGTCAGCAAGCAAAGGAGAGCAGTAGCGCTGAAAGTGAAATCATCCTCAAGTCCTGGTGAGTACCTTATGAGGTGGACTCTGTTTTTCAAAAAATCTCACCAAGGCAACACTGATATATAGACTGTATTTGTATAGCATATATCATGGACAGAAGTGGGTCAAAAACTAAAAAAGATAGCTGGGTGCACAAGACCCAGGATAAAAAAGTGCCCAATCCTGGTAGGCACACTGGTGGGAGGACTGGAAAAAATTACAGTGTAGAATTCTCAAAATACGGAAACATTCCTACAATGGGGTGAGGCCAGGCCCAGGGGGAGGATGGCCCCCTGTTGTAGAAGGAAGTAGCAGTCCACAGAAATCACAAAAATTGATAGGCCATAGAGCCATAAAGAGGATAGAGTGGACTATTGAGGATAAGAAAGAAATTATGTATTGTTACTATTATGTAAAAAGCCCAGAATTTCCAGGCACAAGATATATAAAAAGTTTAAGAGATAAGTTAGTGGAAAGAAAAATACTTCCGCAAGAAAAACTATCAGAAGCTTCAAATAAAAATTTGAGGTCATTAATACAACAGATTTTTGAAAAACAGTATATAGATCAAGAAATTTTGATCTGTTTGGAAATAGAAACTTCTGAAGAAGTATGAAAATGTAAACACAAAACCTAGATATTTTTGAAAAGCATAAAAATGAAATATGGACATGGGAAAGAAAGAGATTTGATATGGTGCAATATTTATACAAAGGCAAAAGCCAAATTAATCAACATAAAGAAGACAGCCCGAAAGATATTTGAAAAGAAATACAGGGAAAGGCATCCAGATATGGAACATTTCACATTAAATAAAATTAATATCACAAAGAGAGAGTGTAGAAAAGAAGATAAGTAAAGTAGAATTTAAAAAAGTAGAAGTTGAAGTTATGGAGTGCATGCAAAGTGAAGGATTTGATGTAGAAGGTCTAACACAGGTTACATCGCAGCATGATGGAGTGAGCCCCCAAAGTAAGGAGAAACAGGAAGATCAGGAGACATCTGAAGAAATATGAACATGGGAAAGAAAGAGATTTAATATGTTGCAATATCTATGCAAAGGAGAAAGCAAAACTAATCAATACAAAAAGAACAGCACCAAAGACATTTGAAGAGAAATACAGGCAAAGGAATCCAGACATGGAAAACTTTACAATACAAAAAAATAAGAACGCAAAGAGGAAAAGCAGAAAAGGAGAGCAGTAATGGAGAAGGTAAAGAAATGGAAACTGAGGTCATGAAGTACCTCCAAAGTGAAGGACTCTGTGTAGAAAATCTAATTCAAAAAGCACTACAACAGGACAGAGCAACGGAACTCCAAATTAAGAGGAAAACAGCAGAATGTGAAGCAATTGGACAGGAGCCATATGAAGATATTTTGGACCCTTCCACAGAAAACCAGTATAAGCATCCACTTGAAGCTGGACAGCAAGGGAAGGAACAGGAAACTGTAGAAACTCTGACACAGTTACTGTTGAGGAGTGATAAACCTGTGAGTTCTCATATGACAGAGCAACGGATGGCACAGAATGAAATTGAAGAGAATGTGCTACAGGAAAATGTGATGGAACTTTCGATAGAATGCCCATAGGAAATAGAAAACAAAAAAAATGCACTCTTAGTTTAGAAGAAACCAAGCTAAGAGAAGAGTTCATAGGTTCATAGGTGTGCACTAGGCTAATGGCCCTGGCATTGTGCCGCCCAACATTAGTTCCCCTTTGCCTCTATTAAGTACAGCCATTGGAGTGATCCCCAGGGTGAATTTTCTATTTCCCATCCACTCATCAAGATTTCTCGTGAGGAGGTCCAGTGAGGTGCTCTTCTTGACATGTATAGGAAGTCTATTCCAGAGCATGGGAGGTCTTTGGGTTATGAACCTATCCCTCCAGCGTGTTCTGTTAATTGAGGTTGAGGTCTCTGGAGCATGTTGTGTTGAGGGATTGGGATTTCTTTAGGTGTAGCATTTCTAACAGAGCTGGGTCAGACATGGATTTGTAAGTCAAGCAGAAATCACCTCTTAGTAGATGATACGAGTCAGAGAATAGCTGGAGTTTTTTGAGTCTGTCCATGTAGGACATGTGTTTAAGGCCTAGGATCCTCTTTGTGAGGTACTTTTTTGGCCTCTCCAGCTGTTGCAGATGTCTAATGAGGTACATGCTAAATGGGGCATTATGCCCTATGATTGGTCTAATGAGGGAAGAGTAGAGAGAAATGATGATCTCCTTTCTTCCTGGATGCAAAACCCTTAATAATGAGATGTGCTACATAGGACATTCTGACCACAGTGGCAATGTGGTGGTCGAAGGAGAGGTTGCTGTCAGCCTGTATCACTCATGCCTTCGGTGTTCAGTGGGATCCCATTGATGTGGTAATTATGCATTTTTTGGCATTAAGCTTAAGGCCATGGTTTCGACACCAGTCACTGGTCTCAGTTAGGCCTTTCTGTAAGATGTCTGCATCACTTGGAGTTAATGGTTCCCATCTTGCAGTCGTCTGCAAACTTGTTCATCCAGAGTCCCTGTGTGTTGACCTTGACTTATGAGAAGTAGATGCCAAACAGGAGAGGATCCAGGACTGATCACTGTGGGACTCCACACGTGACTGATCGGCAGTCTGACTTGGAGTCCGCTACTTTCACACTGTGGGTTCTATCTGTGAGCTAATTTGCAACCCACCTAACGATATAGGGGTTGATGCCTAGTTTGGTGAGTTTATCAATAATTCCTGAGTGAGGAATGGTATCAAAGGCTCATCATCCTAATGGGGCGATAATTTCCAGGGTCTGTAGTCCCTCCTCCTTTATGGAGAGAGATAACTGTAGCAGTGCACCATTTGGTAGGGACAAAGCCTGAGGTGAGGCTGTGAGTGAACAGGCCACACAGATGTGGTGACAGTTAACTTTGTAATTCATGTAGAACATAGCCAGGGATATTGTTGGGTTCCATGGAAGCTGTATTATTGGCCTCCGACAATGCAGCTTTAACCTGTGCTGCAGTAATGCTGGGTGTCTGGTAGCCTTCCGGTATTGAGATTGCTCCTTTTCGGGGTTGGAACGAGGGGTAAAGTTGGCACTGAATCTGTCACTGTTGGCAATATCTGTTGGCTCAGTATAGGAGGTACCATTGGCAGTAACTCAGAGCAAATCTGGGTATTGTCATGGAGATTCTTGATATAACTATAGAAGGCTTTGTGGTTGTTTTTAGTGTCTGCCACAATTCTGCCTTCATAACTGGCTTTGGAGGTTTTGATGAGGGATCTCAACTTTTTGTTGAGGCTAATAAGGGAATTTTTCCAGTATTGGGACTTCATCTTTTTTTGCAACATTTCTTCCTTCTGTTGTAGAGTTTATTAATGGCAGGGGACCACCAGATTGGCTTCCTTTTTTTGGTTCTGTTGGGTATGGCTTGTTCCATGCATTTATGTACGTGTTTGTGCAGTGCATTGGTGTATAATTTGGTAGTCATGCATCCATTTTCCATTGGCATGGGTACTGTGAAGTTAGCCACCTCTGTTTTTAGGAGTCCAAAGTCAGCTTTGGAGAAGATTTTCATGGTGGATACCTTTGTGGGGGTGTGGGTGAGATGTGGGTTTCCATGGTGATTAGTTTGTGGTCGTATCTAACCAGGGAGGAATTGACTATTGGTGTAGAGCAATGGTTGCCATGTTAGCAATAACCAGGTCAAGGATGTTGCTTCCTCTAGTGGGGGTAAGAATGAGCTGGTCCAGGGCATTGGAATTGATGAATTCCAGGAAGCATTGGGCCAGTGTATTGGTGCATGAGTAGTTTTCCCAGTTGATGGAGGGGTAGTTGAAGTCGCCTAGTATGAGAGTTTTGGGTTGGATCTTAATAGTTTCCAGGGTGCTTAGGAATGTGGAGTGAGAGTCTTGGGACATGGTTGGAGACGTATAGCAGTCATTGACCTGAATCGCCGTCTTACGCAATGTTAGTTGTATCTGGAGTATCTTAGATGCATTATGCTGGGCTACTAATTTAGAGGTGTGCATATCCTTTATGAATATAGAGACATCACCGCCTTTGGAGCTTCGGTCCATGTTCTAGGGCCAAAAGACATGGAATGAGTTATAGCCTGGTAGAGCAGGGGTGCTTTCTGCTGCTTTAAACCAGGTCTCTGTTACAGCACAAATGTCAATGTTATCCATTTTGAGGAATGCTTCGGGCAAGTGCATCTTGAGATCTATACTTTTAGCATTGAGCAGCATGACCCTCAGATTGCATTTATTTATAGCTGTTATGGTGGTAATTTGGTCTCTGAAACACTGCCTAAAAAGGCACTATAGGGGGTGGAAGAGCCTTAGGCAGTACCTGGAAACCCAGGGGTGACAGAGCTCTCTGGCAAAGCATCAGTGTTTGTCAGTCATGGCATCCCAATCAGTCAGATACTGTCAGTCATGGCATCCCAGTCAGTCAGATACTGGATCCCCTTAGAATGACACCAGAAGCTTAGCTAATTGTTGAGGTCAATCATTTTCTGTTTGCACTGCAGTATCATTCTGGGTGATAGTAGGATGCTGTTTAGGGCTAGGGTCATACCTGCCTGGGCCACATAATCCAAGAGCTCCACCATGTCTCTTTTCAGTAGTCCAGGGAGGTGTGTCTTGGGTCATTCACACCCACATGGACAATGACAGAGTCATACTTGTACTTGTTGTGGAGTGGCCTGAGTGCATGTGCTATGTGTCTGATTCTAGCACCCGATAGCTGACTGTTACCTTCTCCTTATTCAACCTAGTGAGTGATACATCAGTGTGCTTCACTATTAAGTCATCTATGATTATTGTATTGAGCAAGCTGTTTTGCCTTAGGGGACTTAGATTGAGGAGCACACTGTGTAGGTGAGCTATGTGTCTTGTAGTTTGTGCTGTGTTGTGGGGGCTGAGTGCATTTCTGCCTTGCAGGTCTCTGCTGTTTGGGTAGATTTCTATTGAGAGCCTCCACAAAGGTTGGTGTGTGGTTTGTTTTTTTATGTCAGGGCTATGAAGGTGGGTGTTCTAGAGGGCTATGTGTTCCATTTGGTGTGGTTCAGGTGTTGACCTTCTCTTGACCAGCTATTCTGGTCTTGGCTGGAGTGCATGCTTCCAATTTGGAGATATAAGCCCAACTCTCACAAGTCTAAGTGTTGGGAAGTAAGAGGAGAGGGTTGTCTGTGTACATGAGGCAGCTGATACACTGCCTCAGAATGCCCAAGTTCACCAAATTAATAGGAGAAAGCACAGGAAACAGACATTTACCTTTAGACATGCCATGAGGGATGGTCATCATTAAGTACTGGAGCTGTTTCCTTTATAGGGCGTCTAGTGCTGAGAGCACTTGTGTGCTACAATAATTGCTACAAAAAGCCTGATTAGGTGCTAGGTAAGTAAGCTAATTAACACACAAGAGAGAAGAGATCTAGCAAGATATAAGGGAAAAATTGAAGAGAAGACTTTCTGGCACTGGTAATATACTTTAAATGCAGTGCAAGCTAACACACTTGAGTGTGTAGCAATATTAAAACAAATACAGTTAAAATACATGCGGTTAAATGAAGAAAAAACACTTGAAATCAAAATGGAGGCACTTAAAGTCTCTTTCTCCTTTCTGTTGCTCTTGTAGTCTACAGGATGCCAAAACAGGATCCGCGGAGCTTAAACAAGCGCAAACCTGAGCAAACATGGGCTTTTAAACCAGAAAGTTGAAAGGGATAGAAAAACTGCCCAAACGGCCAATGAACTACAATTTCAGAGCCAGAAAGAACTTCTCTTGTGGTAGATAGACAACTTAGTGCTTACCACTCCCACTGATAAGCTGGAAGGTTTTCTTCTAACACAAAAAGGTCCGAGGAACTCTGAAACTTACAAAACAGTCCTGGATACAGCAAATCTGTATCTAGACTACTCTAGTAACAGGAAAGGCAGAACTTGTACCCGGAATACCTGAAAAAGGGTTTAAAACCATGCAGCTGAAGCTCTGGATGCTGCAGACCTGTATCTACACTATGGTACTCAAGGTTAAGAGCTCAGTAAGAAAAAACTCATAATGAAGCACAGATTAATTTATAGTCAAAAGAATAGGAGTTGCAGTATAAAAATACAGTTTAACTGCATTTTACTGCATTTCATTAGTGTTTAACTGCATGTCATTATTATTTAACTACATTTTACTGCATTTCATTACTGTTTAACAGTATTGAATTGCAGTAGGTAGTAATGAAATATAGTTAATCAGTAGATTGCTTTGAAACAATAGCTCACAAATCACAACAGTAAGACAGCACTAATAAAGCAGCGATTCAGTAGAATACTGTCCTCAATTTAGTAAGGCTACCATCAAGCAGTAATAAATATGGCAAACAGCAAAATGAAGTAGGAGGTGCAGTTTTTTTTGTAGAAAGTGAAGAGACAGAAGATAATGAGATCATTCAAGGTTCAGAAGCTAAAGGGGTGGGCCTTTACTGAGTTCTCACTATAAACAGTAGAATGAGCTGATGTAATGTGACTGGGGGGGAGTGTCCAGTATCAACTTTATACCAGAGGTGGGCAACTCAAAGCCACCAAGATTTAAGACTGCCACAACAACTGTGTAGGTGGGTGGGAGAAAACAGTTGTACAGATTACAGAGATATACAGAAGTGCAGAAGACAATTGAAAATAAACACTTATCTTTTTCCAATTTCACAGCAGGGCAAAAGACAGCAGGCTAGTCTCTCTGCAGCTTTGAACAGCTTGAGCAAAGTATTTTTGGTTTAAAACATTGGCTATTAAAGGCAGACAAAAAGAAACCAGCCCAATTATCCAATCTAAAATTTGTAGGAATGCTTTTAGCTAGATTAAACCAGACTGATTTACTTTCTGCTACAAAGAAACACAGCTAGGCCTCTCTAGACAAAAGATTTCACTACAAGCTGAAAGGGTCACACACAGTAACTTAATAGAGATAGATAGACATATTAAGATCAATGAAAGAAATAGACTGCAGAAGGTCAATAAAACCCCAAAAGTCAGAAGTTTGATAAAGCAAATGAACACAGTAATTGGGACTGTCCATAGATTCATGCGATGTAACAGAAGTAAACAGGATATATTATTGTGCAGCTAAATTAATAACTGATAAAGTTCTACCACAAAAACACAGGATAGTGAGGGAGAGAAAGGGGAGAAATCGATACCATCATGGAAGTACTGAATAGAGAAAACCACAAGGCAACTAAAACACGTGTCACTATTAGAAGAGTATAGAAGATGGAACAGATCAACAAAAATACTCAAAGATAGACATGCTAAAAGCAATGCGCAATATTAAAACCGATCAGTATCTGTCATGCACTATTGCAAATAATAAACTAAAAATCTCAGCACAGATGGAAACACTTAGAAGATACGTAGACAAATATAAAGGAAAAGTACAAAATAAGCAATTTATTGATGACCCAAAAGTTTGAGAATTGTGAAATAAGGTAAAAGTAATTTAAAGACCACCAAAAAAAATGAAATAGATACATTTTGGATAAGTACTTATGAAGATCCTGTGGAGCATAACAAAGATGCTAATTGGATAGAAGAAGTAAAAGAAAGAATAAGAAGTTCAAAGGTACAGGATATGAAATGGGATGAATTAACAACCAAAGAGATTGAAACAAAGTTAAGAAAAGCCTCTAATTGGAAAAGCCCAGGCCCAGATGCAGTACCTAACTTTTGGTTAAAAGTATTAACATCTTTGCACGAAGATTTAGCCATGAGTAAGAATTATTTATATGAGCACCCCGAACAGACACCAATCTGGCTAACAGGAAAAACTATGCTCCTACTTAAGAGTGAACCTGCAAGAGACCCTAATAATTATATACCAATAACTTGCCTTCTGATGACATATAAACTGTACATTGGAATTGATGCTGACCAAGTTTATAGTCATTTAGAAGAAAACTCAATTATGGCAACAGAACAAAAGAGCAATAAAAGAAAGTCATACGGGACAAAGGATCATTTGTTGTTAAAGTCATAGTGGAGAACTGTAAAAAGGGGGAAGAACATGAGTATGGCCTGGACTGACTACAAAAAGTGTATGATAGTATCCCACATTCATGGATAAAAGTGTTTAGAGATGTGTAAGATACACCCTACACTGATCGATTACATTAGTGTCCATGAAACAGTGGCAGACCATGTTGCAATTAGGCCATGATAAAGGAAAACTTATTATTCCAGTGATAAAAATCCAAAGGAGGATATTTAAGGTTGACTCATTGTCACAGCTGCTATTTTGCCTTGCCCGTAATCCATTAACCTGTCTACTTAACAGCTTAGGTCATGGCTATAATTTGGCTCCTAGAAAACAACAAAGTGCAAAGACTTCTCATCTTCTCTTTGTCAATGATTTGAAACTGTATAGCTCATCAGATGAGGAACTGAAAATACAACAGCAAGTTGTCAAAACGTTTTCTGATATAAGAATGTCATTTGGTCTTGATAAATGTGCAAAAGCAACCTTTAAAGCAAGAAAACTGTAGCACCAAGAAAATATCAGTTTGGGACAAGAATGTGTGATATAAAAGAACTTGAGCAAGCAGGAGTGTATAAATATATGGGAATGGATGAAGGATCAGTAATAAAGCATGAACAAATGCAAATAAAATTTAAGGAATGATTTAGAAGTCTAAAATTAATCCTGACATCTAGGAACAAAATCCAAGCTATAAACCAATTTGCTCTTCCTGTCCTAATTTACAATTTTGGAGGGATTGACTGGCCCCAAAATGTGCTGGATAGATTATATAGGAAAACAAGAAGGATGCTTCATGCTCACCAAATTATTTATTTATAAAAATCAATGCATACCAAGATTATATTCTCCCCATTCTGTAGGAGGGATGGGCCTCCTTGAAAATGATTACATGTATAGATCTGCAGTCGTGGGACTGCACACATCTACTGACCTCACAAGACCCAAATGTAGTGAAAGTTTTGAAACATGAGGAGAATAAATCTAACGTGACTTCCTTGCTTAGGCTAGCAGAAGCATAGCGGTGTCCAGCAGGAATGGAAATCAAACCAGAAGTAGATAAAAATCAGACAACTGAATGTGCTAAACAAAAGAAAGAATATAAGGTGAAGGAGCAGATGAGAAAGCAAGAAATGTGGAAAAAGCATAAATATAGTTGCAAGTATAGAAAACTTCTGGAAAAACCTCATGTTGATCAGGAAGGAATGCAGCAATGGTTTAAGTAGAGGTGAATTTAAACCAAGAGATTAAAGGTTAATATTGGCGGCCCAAGATAGTGGGCTACATACACGCTGGTTTACAAAGTCCATTGAGCACGTGGGAGAAACAGACAAATTTAGGTTTTGTAAAACAGAATTGGAAATGGTTGCACACCTTGTTGCTGGTTGTGACATACTAATGGCCGAAGGACTGTATACTGAAAGGCATAATAATGTGGTGAGACTGTTGGACTGGGGATTGTGCAACATTATGGTACTGAAGTAGCTGAAAAACACTGGAAATATGAGCCACAGCTAAAAAGCATCATAGAAAATTATGAAGTCTGCATCACATGGGATCACCCATTACCAACAGTTCAAAAGATAGCTGTTAGAAAACAAGATATAGTGGTCCAGGAAAAGAAGACAGAAGTAATATTGATCATTGAAATTGCCACACCCAGTGACCACAGTGTCCTGCATACAGAAAGACACAAAGCCATAAAATATCAAGATTTGCAAGCAGAAACAAGAGCAATGTGGAAGAAAGATACCCAGATAGCTCCAATAGTAGTAGGTGCAATGGATATTATAAAAAGAGTCTACAATCCTATTTAAATACGCTACCAATACATGTAACTCCATACAAATTGCAGAAGGAGTCATTACTGGGCACATTGCGGGTGCTGCAAAGAGCACTTTTGGCGGACATCAAAGAGTGAAACAGTGCTAATTTCATGAACTTTAGTCGTACTTTGACTTAGGAATGAGGTCCATTCCTGTCATGGTATTAGAAACCCAAACAATTTGGAGAAATTAAAAAAGGGAAATAACATAAATGATTGTCTAATTACAACTGGGATATTTCTGGATGACACTAGCCTTCAAAAACAGTAAACTAAAAACTGCTTCTCATCTGGTTACTGAAATTTAATTTTGGTCAGAATGCTACTAAATAGTTCCAAAGCTACCTTCCAGGAGAACATTTCAAGTTACTCCAACCGCCATCTGTCTTCTCATAGAACCCTTAATACTGGGGTTATCCAAGGCTTTGTCTTAAACACTTTACAGTTTTCTTTATTCATCAATTATCTCAATAAGCCTCCCTCAACAGTCTCACTGTATGCACAGATGCCATATTATTTCTTCAAGCAAACAGATGTCCCATCATAAATTGGCAGTTTCAGCAGTACTTTTTTATTCAGTTCTAATGGTCCAAATTGAATATTTTCCTGATTGACCATAAAAGCACAGTATTATGCTACTGCCCACCTGTCACAAAGCTCTTCATCTCCCAGTCATTTCCATCAGTTTCCACACACACACAAAACGATATTTCATATGTAGAACCAGAAGGCAAAAGCAAACCACAAAATGTAAAAAGTCTGGCAGATCAGGTTCCAACAAGCACAAAATCCAAAGCACGATGATGTAAAACAAAAGTTTTTAATGTAGAAAATATATAAAAGATGTAAGCGCTTTCATTTAAAACCATGTAAACTTCTTCAGACAAAGCTGTAGGACAAGGCAAACATTTAAATAATACACAGATGCATCTAACTGGGCACAGGGAAACAACTAGCACAAACATCACATGAAAATTAACCATTTAGTCTCACAATTCATATTGTTGAATGTGTGTTAAAATGCACTATTTAAAAACATTATATTTAAACCAAAACCTTGTCAAATAAAAATGTTTTGACACACTAAAATTCAGTATTAACACTTTAAAGCTTAATGTTTGTAAATATGTTATTAACAACGTACTCTAAGGACCAGTCAAAAAGCATGTTACTTTGCTTCATGCAATTTTTTTTCTTTTCAGGGCTTTAAGCTTTAGGACAGGAGAGAGAGAAGTCCTGTCATTGATGCCAGGCCATTTATCTGCATGTAGCAAGATCTGCCATCTAAGTTCCTTTAGTTCTAACTGTGCTCCCCAAACTCATGTTCTCCAGTTCTTGTTCTTTGGCCTGGCCCCTTGAAACCCCAAAGCATGAAACCCTGCTTGGGCTTATTGTCTGCTGTTGTAGTAGGCCTTATTTTTGATCCTTTCACGCCTCCTGGGATCAGAGTACTCTTCCTCATAGTTAAAGTAACTTTGATGGCAGATCTTGCTACATGCAGATACATGGCCTGGCATCAATGACAGGACTTCTATCTCTCCTCAGGATGTCCATGTGAATTAGGCTGGCTGGAGAAATATTGGGAAACTGACTGTCCATAGTAGCAGGTAATTCTTAAGGGCAAATTAGATCAGCTGTTCCTCTGGGATTAACAAGGGGAATTTTCTATAGAAGATCAGGGATGGAAAGTGGGGCGACACTACTCAGTGTTCAGCTGTGTTGCCCACAGAGCATCAGGGATCCTGGGAGGATCTCACTGACTGATATCTAGGGAAAAAATAGTTTCTAGGCTTTTGCATCTATACAAGGCACCTCTAACCCCTGATGTTTGGTTCACAGCTACATGCAAATGCAAGGCTTATATACAGGTAAAATTAAACATTTTAAACTAGTCTGCCAATAGGAAATCACACAATGATCCTTCCTCCAGCAATCCCCAGCTCAGACAAGGCTAGATCCACACTCTTCTGCCACAAGGGTGCAGAGGAGCTCTTCATAATGTAAGATGGCTGGAACTGAGTTTGTGTATGAAACACTGGCTAGATTTAGCATGTCTGGATGCAGTCTATGCTAACTAGGCATCTCATCCAAAGGAGGATACAGTTGGACTGCGGCACCCCCCCCCCCCCAATCCTTATGCTGCAGAGTATTGTCAGCAATCAATCCACCTGGTGTGGGAAGAGAGCCCACAACCTTCTGCACCAAAGGCAAGTATGCTGCCTGTTATACAACTGACACTGCCATAGGTCAATACTAGGCTAACTGACTTTGTGGGTTATTTGAAGCTTAGCCAGTTATCTCACTTGAGAATCAAACCCTGTACTTGGTGTTTATAAGTCAAACACCTTAACCAATGTCCCTTTCCCCCAGCTCTGGCTGTCTAACCAAACACAGATTTGCAGACCTTTAATATGTTTGACAAGCTGTCCATTCAAAGTATACTAGGAACATTTAACTTCCTCCATCTTAATACCCTCTTCAAGACACTGAAACAGAACAGGTACAGTCTAGACACACAATTTTCTAGACCTTTAATATGTTTGAGAAGCTGCCTCATTTGAAAGTAAACTGGGAAAATAACTTCCTTATTGATTGTTTATACCTGCTGCAAGGCCCTGAAACATGAATTTCTTTGGAATGGATTAAATGAGGCACCAGTCACAAATACCGGAGTATTAAAATTGCTATGTTTTCAGTTTTGTGATTCTTGACCGTGTTAACTGATGTCTCCAGGATTCCTGTAAGCAAATGAATATTTCAACATCTATATATACATTTTCTGATGTTGGCAACTATTTCTGATATGAGAATGTTCTCTTTGCCAGACATAGCTTTCCTAGGAAAGGGACACGATAGTCTCCATGTTATAAGCTTTTGTTTCCAACTTCCTTTGTGATAAATCAATCCCTAGTATGTCTAAAAAAGAGAACTTTCAACTGCCCTGATGTCAGGAGTCTTGATTTCCCAGATTTAGACAGATATGCTGATGCAGTCCTGTTCGTACTTTAAGACGCATCCTATATTGGTTCTGCCTGAAATGGTGTTAATATGCAGTTTTCCCTGTGATGCTCCTTATGCAGAATGTCAAAAAACCTGGATCTCTGGCTTGCAAGAAGCTTGAGTTTTAAGATATTTGCAAGTTGCTGAGGGCTTATGACTGGGGTCAGTTCTCCTGGAAAAGAGTTTGGATAACCCTTAAATAAATTTGACAATAAGACCATTTCCTGGTCTAACTGGCTGAAGAGAGGCAAATTTTTCTGAAGGTATTTATATTACTCTTTGAATGTAATCATTTATTCTTTAGTTAGTGTAATTATGTGTTGTGCGGGTTTTGGTTTCTGGTAGTGGCAGTACCTTCAGATTACTAGTGTGGGGAAATAACATTCAGCTCTTGTATTACTATTTGCCTTTCTTACTAGAAATATATGCAGGTTTCTGTGTAATTTTCTTGATTGTATATAAAGCCATAAATGCGAAGGGTCCCAAGCTGTCGTATAAGGACCAAGCAAAATCGGAACAGTGATTGAGGAGAACAAATGGTTTTGAGACTGCTCTTTAAGTAACAATCCAAGATGCATGCCTGTGGTTATCTAATTCATGTTTGGAAATTATTCTGCTGACACCTTAGTCCTGCTATGAGTGCTGAGAGAGGCTATGATCCTGGGAAATGCTGAAGATGCTGAACCAAATGGAACGATTACATACGCATGATCCGGGCTTATCAGGATAGCCGGAAATTGTGGCCGAAAATCCACAGTGCATGCTGCTTCCTTGTATGTAGTTAAAGCAGTATTTCCCTCATCACTGATATGTCACTCTGAGTTTACAGAGTGACCTATTCAGCTTGGCTACCCTGAACTACATGTTACTAATACTTAAAGAACAATTGTTGCACGTATTCAGAGCTTAGCTATCAGAATACAACTCTACCAACATTAATGTTTAATGGTTTTGCCTTAAGTATATCAACATGCTTCTTCAGGAGAAATTTACAAAGGTAGTTACTTATATAATAATTAGCTATCTAACATTCAAAAGTAACTAATGAAAATGTGCCTGTTAAAATCATAAAAGAGATTTGTTATAAAACAAATGTCACAGAAAATTTCTAATTCATAGGTAGATACTAGGCTATCTGCCCTAGGGCATTTATAAGCCTAGCCAGAGTGTATTTGGCTTCCGCCTCCCTATTAGATTAGACTACTGTGCCTCTGTAAAGTAGGTCACAGAAGGTACCCTTTTAAGATTAGTTTACTGTGTCTCTGTCTAGCAGGGACATAGAGATACCAGGGGTGAATTTGCGATTTCCCATCCACGCGTCCGGATTTCGCTTGAAGAGGGTCAGCGAGGGGCTATATCTAACATGAATTGGGATTCTATTCCAGAGTGAGGGGAGCCTCTGGGAAATGAATCTGTCCCTCCAGCATGTCCTATTTATTTTTGTGCTGAGGTTTAGGTCCCTGGAGCGTGTAGCTCTAAGGGACTTGGATTTTTTGAGGTGGAGCATGTCCATTAATTCTGGGTTTGACATGGCTTTGTACGTCAGGCATAGATCGCCTCTGAGTAGGTGGTAAGCAACTGAGTAGAGCTGGAGTTTCTTTAGTCGAGCTGCATAGGACATCTGTTTGTAGCCCATGATCCTCTTGGTGAGGTACTTTTGAGGTCTCTCCAGTTGCTGCAGGTGTCATGTAAGGTACATCCCAAAAGGGGCATTGTATTCAATTATGGGCCTGATGAGTGACGAGTAGAGGGGCACAATGACCTCTCTTGATCTAGATGCGAACCCTTTCGTGATAAGGTGGGCTATATAGAAGGTCTTTCTAACCACTTTGGCAACGTGATTATCAAAGGAGAGATTACTATCTACGTTGGTCCCCAAATCTCTAATTACTTCTTCCGTACTTAATGGATTACCACCTATGTGGTAATTTGTGGGCACCTTGTTTTTCCCAAAGGAGATGACTATGCACTTTTTAAGATTTAGCTTGAGGCCGTGGCTCTGGCACCAAGCATCCGTCTCTGTGAGACCCTTTTGGAGGATGCTTGTGTCAGCTGGAGATTCGATTATGGCCCCCAGTTTGCAGTCATCTGCGAACTTTGTCAGCCATAATCCCCCCGTTAGCATGAACCTCCGAGAAGTATATACCGAACAAGACAGGTCACAGAACTGAGCCCTGTGGGATGCCACTTGTAACTGGTTTGGATTCGCACATGGCACCTGCGATTCTGACCATGTGGGTTCTATCTCTATGCCAGTTTGCAACCCATCTTGTGATATAGGGGCTGATATTTAAGCTGGTAAGCTTATTTATGATGTCCGAGTGGGGTATTGTGTCGAAGGCTTTTGCGAGGTCCAGGTAGGCTGTGTGGACTACCTTGCCCTCATCTATGGCTTTGGTAACTGTTTCAAAGAAATCAACTAGGTTTAAGAGGCAAGATCTGCCCATAACAAAGCCGAATTGGGTAGGGTCCAGTGTCTGGAAGCTCCCAATGTCATTGTTTGAGTTCCATGATAATACGCTCCATAGCTTTACAGACCAGACTAGTCAGGCTTATGGGGCGATAGTTTCCGGGGTCCGTTGTGGCACCACCTTTGTGGAGTGGGACTACTGTAGCTGTATGCCATTCTTTGGGTACATATCCTGTAGTAAGGCTAAGTTTGAACAGTGACTTAATGTGAGGGTTCAGTTCTTCTTGGAGCTCATGTAAGACACAGCCTGGGACACCATCCAGTCCCATAGATGCTGTGTTTTTTTTGCTTTGGAGAGGGGAGCTTTCACCTGTGCATCTGTGATGTCAGGGAGGTGACATTCAGTTGGGATAGGCATTTGCTCCTTTGGGGGTTTGCTGAATCTGTCTGCCAGGATGTTGGCTATGTCTGTAGGTTCGGTATATTTTGTACCGTTATGCAACAATTCAGAGCATATCTGGGAGTTTCCGCCCATGTTTCTGACATAACTAAAGAAGGCCTTGTGATTATCTTTAGTGTCTAGGGCAATTTTTCTTTCGAAGCTGGCCTTTGATGATTTTATGAGGGATCGAAGTTTCATGCTAATACTGATCAGAGATGCCTTCCCTTTTTGGGATTTTGCTCTGTCATGTAGTAGCTTCCTCCTTCTGTTGTATAGCTTATTTATGGCCGGGGTCCACCAGACCGGTCTCCTGTTTTTGGAGGAGTGAGTCTTGATTTTATTTGGGATAGCACAATCCATGCATTCCTGCAGGTGCTCATAGAATGCATTTGTAAAGGATTCTGCGGATTGGGCTGTATTATCCTCTGGCCCAGGGGCTTTGAAGGATTCCACCTCAGTCTTGAGAAGTGCAAAGTTGGCTTTTGAGAAATTCTTTACAGTGATTTCCTTGGCTGGGTGTGGGGATGGGATATGGATGTCCAGGGAAATTTGTTTATGGTCTGATCTTACCAATGAGGGGTTTACCACTGGTGTGGAACATTTATGTTGGTGATGACCAGGTCCAGTATGTTCCCTCTTGTGGGAGTGATGACCAGTTGTTCCATTGTGTTAGAGTTTATAAATTCAAGGAACCGTTGGGCGAGGGTGTTTGGGCTTGAGTAGTTTTCCCAGTCAATGCTTGGGTAGTTGAAGTCACCCAATAACATAGTGTTTGGAGAGACTTTCATATTCTCCAGTGTTCTCAGGAATGCCAAGTGGGGTTCCTGTAATAGGGAGGGTGTTCTGTAGCAGGCTACAAACTGAAAAGCAGTTTTGCCCGCTGTTAGTTGCACATGGATGGTTTCCGATGCTTCGTGCAGTGCCACTAACCTGGAGGTGTAGGTATCTTTGAATATAGATACTCCCCCTCCTTTTGTGCTTCGGTCCGAGTTTTGGGGCTGAAACGCATGGTATGAGTTATAACCTGGTAGTGCTGGGGTGCTCTCAGGAGCCTTGAACCAGGTTTCTGTTACTGCACAGACATCGATTTTCTCCATACTGAGGAGATCCTCGAGTGCGTGCATCTTGAGGTTTAGACTTCTGGCATTGAGTAGAATTACCTTGAGTTTTTTTATCCTTGGGTTGTCTATGGAGGTGGGTTTGTCCTTTGAGCCTTGCCTAAAAAAGGCACTATGGGGTGGCAAGAGCCTTGGCCAGTATACGAAAGCCTAAGAGTGACAGGTGCAAGCCGTCCCTAGCGAAGCAACGTGGCTTGTCGAGCATGTCATCCCAGGCTGACAGACACTGGATCCCCTTTGAATGACACCGATACTTTAGCCAATTGTTGAAACTGATCATTTTGTCTTTATACTGTGGCATCATTCTTGGTGAGGGCAAGATGCTACTCGATGTCAGGGTCATACCAGCCTGGGCTACATGGTCAGAGAGCTCCTCTGTCTCTTTTCATGTAGTCCAGGGAGGTACGTCTCAGGTCATTCACACCAGCATGGACAATGACGGAGTCATACTTGTACTTGCTTTGGAGTGACCTGAGTGCTTGCATTGTGGCTGATCTTGGCACCCGACAGGCAGCTTACAGTGACCTTCTCCTTGTTCAGTCTGGTGAGCGGGACGTCAGTGTGCCAGACAATAGAGTCCCCTATAACAAGTGTATTTGGTGTGTTGTTTGGCCTTAAGGGCTGTGACTGTGAGGCACACTGATTTTGTGAAATATGTGATTCGTGGGTATTGTTGAGGGGTGGCTGTTGCTTGGATATCTGCGTAGGAGGTCTTTGCTGTTTAGGCAGATTTTTATTTAGAGCCTCCGAGTATGTTTTTGTGTGTTTATGTGCTGGGTATGCAGATGCAATAAGTCTGTGTGAGACTGGATTTGTGGTGTGGGTGGTTACCTTTTCCTCCTGACTGTGCCAGTCTTGGGTTGAGAGAGCTCTGCCTCCAGTTTGGCTGTGTAACTGCATCTCTCACATGTATTAGAGTTTGTTGGAAGGAGGAGAGGGTTGCCTGTGTACATAAGGCAATTGTAACATTGCCTCAAAATTCCCAGATTCACCAGCTGGACTGGAGAGTAACATTGAAACTGGCCTTGGACATACCAGATTAGTATAGGGAACTGTTTTTTTACTGATCAGATTAGGGAAGGGAACTGATTTTTCACTTGATCAGGAAGGACCAATCAGGAGCCTAATACTTATGAGAAGTCAAGGAGGGTGTAGTGCTTTAGTTCGATAGTGTTTCCTTATAAGAGCTGAGCAAGTGCAGGGCTTTAGAAAGAGAATAGAGTGATTACTTTGAGAGTTTGAACAGTTCTAAGGGAATAAGTGAAGAGCAGACTTTGTGGAGCCTGGAATAATTTAAACCTGTTTAGGCGGCGCTGCCCGATGCTGCTCAGTGCACAAAACTGTGCAAAAAGAGAGTTGTAGGGTTTTAAGAGAGAGAGATCAAGGAGTTTAGAATTGACCCAAAATGGCCAATAAAACTACAGCTTCTAGGTAGTAACCACTCCTCCAGGGACAGGCAGGCTGTTCAGTGTTAACCACTCCCACTGGTGAACACAGAGACTTCCCTTCAGCCCAAGCAAGCACTGTCCTTTTAGAAACTTCCAAACAGTTAACAGCAAATCTGTAACTGAACTTTCTTAACTTTCAGAAAGTGGGAAAAAAGCAAGATTTTTTTGTTTTTTGTTTTCTTTTTGTTGTAGTTTAAAGGTAGCAGAGATACACAAGCAGCAAAATAATCACAACAGTGCAATAAATGACCCCACACTTGAGTGCTAGGCCAAAATCAGGTAAAATGCAGTTTTTAGAGGAAAAAAACACTTTTAAATTAAGTGCAAGACAGGAAATGCAGTAAACAGGCTCTAGATCTGTTCCAAATACTGTTACTGTTACAGATATAAACTTTAGCAAGCCGGAAAATGCCAAAACATAGGTGGCAAAGCAGTAAAATTTAATGAAAAATCAGAAGAAAATACTTAAAATCACAAAGTGGCTGCTTTTCTTCTCTCAGCATTTTCTCCCCATGGTAGGTGCTTCACCAACAACTAGCAAGCCTGAAAAGACACCAAAACCACAAGGCAGCTGGGTTTTAAGAGAGAGAGAGAGATCAAGGAGTTTAGAATTGACCCAAAATGGCCAATAAAACTACAGCTTCTAGGTAGTAACCACTCCTCCAGGGACAGGCAGGCTGTTCAGTGTTAACCACTCCCACTGGTGAACACAGAGACTTCCCTTTAGCCCAAGCAAGCACTGGCCTTCTAGAAACTTCCAAACAGTTCAGAACAGCAAATCTGTAACTGAACTTTCTTAACTTTCAGAAAGTGGGAAAAAAGCAAGATTTTTTTTTTCTTTTTGTTGTAGTTTAAAGGTAGCAGAGCAGCAAAATAATCACAACAGTGCAATAAATGACCCCACACTTGAGTGCTAGGCCAAAATCAGGTAAAATGCAGTTTTTAGAGAAAAAAACAAATTTAAATTAAGTGCAAGACAGGAAATGCAGTAAACAGGCTCTAGATGTGTTCCAAGTACTGTTACTGTTACAGATATAAACTTGTTATAAAAGTTACATAAGCAAGAAATAAAATCATATCGTAAGTAAACTAATGGTTTTTTTTTGAGATTTTTGTAAAGTGCTTCCAATGGATATGGATTCATTAGGACCAGGAAGAACTGAATTTAACTTCATCTGCCACTCTCACTCAAACTTTTCTAGTATGGAAACCACATCTCCTTCTTGAATTTCCACTTACTCACTATAGTTTTAGTTTTTTTTTTTTTTTAATATCTAAAGGTGTGCCTTTATAAAGCATTTTGCTATGCTTTTTTAATGGTGTACTAAAGGTTTATTTATATTGACCTTTAACTAAGCATACTGGTCTATGGGCCCAAATCCTTCAGAATGCTTGGCACTATTCACAACTTGCCAGATATATTACTCCATACAATGTACATATGTCCCTTCACAACCTGTTATTACTTTAATAGTTACCTGTTATTATTGTGTGTATGTATACATCTATGCTAATGACCAAACCATAAGCATATGCACTAGAACTTTCTTCTGAGAAAACACTTTATTTTCCCTCCATCACTGCACTCTAAACTGGACGTCTAACTAAACAGTCATGTTTACACACTGGGGATTTTCACCCAAATGTCTGAATACTTCATTCTATACTTTAAGGTATTCCATTTGTTATTGATTATATTTTGAATACCCAAGATTCACTGTAACTGATAGCAGGTGCTGAAGTCCATTCAGTACATGTGTTTAATCACGTTAAGGATTATGCTCAGTAAAAGTGGAGGCATATTTGTTTTTCTTGTACTTGACTTCAGAAATTGCTGTAAATGGTATGATGTTTATATTCTATCTGAAAAAATAGCTCCTTTGGTATCCTCAACTCAAACTTATCGGACACTAGTTTTGATAAATAATGTCAAAAGTCAAGAAGTAAGGTTATATAGGTGTAAGTGCGTGCATGTGTAAGCATATATAATGGATGCAGCTGTTGGCGTGTAAACATGCATTAGTGAAGGTTAGCTATTTTTTATAAACAGTGGATAAGTAACACTTGGTGTTATTTAACTAATGTGTACATTCCGTCAGCATTTTTAGATCATTTTTATAAATAAGAATATTGTCAACAAATCTAAACACATGTATATTGCTTAAACCTTGAACTTGTATATATGTTTATCCCAGGCTTTTAAAATTACATTTGCAAAAGTGGAGGGCAACAAGCTTCACCTTTGCTCCACCTATAACCTAATGGTAGCACTCCGGCTCGAACACAAAAAAAAGTTATTTTTGAACATAATTTTCATAAAATAACACACTTTCTCCTGTAGTGTCAATTAAGTTGCTGTTATATGTTAACATTCTATTAATGGTTCAGTCCTGTACTGTTGCAAAATTGCATTATATGGATCAGTAATCTATGCAATGACAAAACAACAAACATTCACTACAAGCTGAGTATGTTTCAGTTTACACCAAAAGTGCAGAGTCCTTAAATGGCTTTCTATTTTTGATTTTAGACTTTAATACCTGGTCCAGAAATTGATTCAGTCTTTATTTTTTATTCTAATATAATTGGTCTGAAACAGGGCTTGTTTAAGTCATTACGGATTTTTGTAGTCCCAAACAATATAGGTATTTCTAGAAACTCTTAAATTAAAAAAATATACTATTACCGATGAGCATATTTACCAAAACATCATCTATAGATTTGTAAGCTTAGTTAATATTAAATAGAGATTTGTAGTAATTTGGCATGTCAGATTATGTACATTATTTTTGTTCTCTGTTTTATTGAGATGTCTTAGAAGGTGAGGACAGTAGGTGTGTTCTGTATAACTCGAGAATATTCTTACGCATCCAGAGTGTGGGTTTTATCCGTATTTCAAGAGTAAATACGGAGTGCTTTGATTAAATCTTAATGATTCCATTCCAGGAATGGGAACTGATCAGAAGTAACGAAGTGCTCTAGATTTTGGTAATGGAAACTTGGAGCTCTACCACATTTTTGAGATCACATCTAAGCTGTTTCTGTTTTGCTGCAGTTAAGGTTAGCTGTGTGATGTATTTCTCCTTTTTTCATATTAGAACAAATGGAGCTGGGAGCTTGTTTAATTATATGCCCTATATTAGTTGCTGTTGGGCTCTTTACTACCCCCACACTAAGTTAGAATGAGATAATATCAGGTGGGGAATAGCCCTGAGTGAAGTTACTTGACAGTAAAGATAGTAGGTGTATTTTGACGTTTGTATAGAGTCTGCGCAACTAACTGACTGAGCAATGAGGTGAAAAGTGCAAAAATAAAATACTGTATGTAAGACTTTACTGAGGATACAGGAACTCCAGCAGCAGAACTCTAGTGGATTTGCATATACCGAATCTAAGTTACTCATCGCGGTCATGTTAAGTATTGTACATATCTGTATTCTAACATAACAAAAAACCCATACAAATGAAAACAA
Organism: Protopterus annectens; assembly: GCF_019279795.1. Lineage (NCBI taxonomy): Eukaryota > Metazoa > Chordata > Ceratodontiformes > Protopteridae > Protopterus > Protopterus annectens. The sequence continues at coordinate 661,007,695 of NC_056726.1, read as the reverse complement.
GAACTTGAATTCAGGAAATGAAAATACTTAATATCCAATGTGCTCAACAACTGAGGGACTGTTAGAATAATGCAAATGTAACCAAGACAAGGTACTCATTTATACTGTTTAACAGTATTGAACTCTCCCACCATTTACTAACAATAGTATCAAATCTCAGGGTACAGACCACTGAGTGAGGAGAGATGCCCCCCCCCCGTGCGACTATATACTCATTTTCCAGTCTGGTGCAACCTTAGAGTTAGAATTGTATATTAGTTGTGTTCAAGGGGTGCGGTTGTGCTGCTTCTAGTGTCATTTCTATTATTCCTATCATTAACATTACAGAATGAACAATTCTCGTCTATACTATAAACTACTTTGTTTGTATGAAAGTAGTTTACGCCTAACATACAGCAGAACCACATCGGTGTGAGACTTGAACAATGACAGAAAAGGTATATAGTTAAATGACTGCCTGTTGTAATTCCGAGCCCCTGAATTACAAAAAAGAAACAGTGAGGAAAACACCAAAAATCATTATTCTTCTTTAAAGTTGCTTTTATTGCAGGAAGGCAATCTCCCCTACACCCCCAGTGTGGGGGTCTGTACCTGAATCAAGGGAATACTCCATGACATTGCAATCTTAGACTTTGTATGCACGTCTGATCTTCACACATTTTCATTTTTTAAGAGATGTACTTTCCAAGTGTCTGAATTAAAAAAAAAAAATAGCTAGGTAAACCAATATTGGTAATGCTTCCAATGAATTTTGATAATATCTAATTTACTTGTGATTTACAGTTATGCAGCCTTTATTAATTATTATATTCTGGATGGTGGTGCAGCGGTTAGCTTTGTTGCCTCACAGCAAGAGGTTCTCCGGTTCGATTCTCGGCTGGAGAGCCTTCTGTGTGGAGTCTGCATGTCCTCCCCATGGTCGTTTCAAGACATGCAGGTAGGTGCGTGCATGAATGGGTGTGCCTTATTTGAAGGCTGTGTGTTGGGCTGGCACCTTGGCACCATAAAAATCCACTACCAATCATTAGCGGACCGGAGTTCTGCTGTGGCAACTCCTAACCGGGAAAAGCCAAAAGAGATTAGTATATTCTGTTGTAAGATTCTCATTAAAATAAGGTAGCATTTTTAATATGACCGCTGCAGTTCATTTGCACTGCTTGGCAAAGATGATTTGCATTGTCAGCCCATACACTTTGCACTGAGCTAACCATCAAACAGATAATGTCAGCATTGCTGTGGCCCCCCATTCTCTCTTACAGTCACTCACATCCCACCCCAAACTGGCTTCTCCAACTCCCGAGTCACTGGTTAATTTTGGATCAAGTAGGCTACATCGAAGCTTTATATGTATGGGCTGCAGAGCATGTGGAAATAAGAGGTTTTGAGGAAGTAGAAAATGGAGACCTTATCAGGAGTGAGATAATGAGTTTTAATAGGGAGGTAGTTGTATCTGGGTGGAGTTTTTATGATAAAATGAAAAAAACTGTGGCAAGGAGACTTTTTTACAGGTGGGCATCACTCTTGGGAAAGGGAAATTAATAGGGAAGTGTAGGGGTGACTTTGAATTACAGAACAAACTTAGGAGAGGTGGAAGCATTGCAAATTTGAGAATGTTATTAATCTCTGAGGTGGGTGTGATAAGATTTCAACCTGTATAGTGGATGTTGGACATGCTGTATACACTTGCTGGAGTGGCTGGGGGAGAGATACCGTGTACCATATTTAACTGTTAGGTTTGTTAATTTTGGAGAAAAAGTAGCTAGAGCTCCTCAAGATGGACACAGTTTTGGTTCTCGTGGACTTTTATTTTACTATAGTGACTGGAGAGGAAGGGGAAAAAATAGGAGTTTGGTACAAGAACAAACATTTCTTCTAGTTCTGCTAATTGTCAGGACAGGGCAGTGTGCATGTAGGGTGATAAAAGCTGATTTTTTAGCAGCATACTGATGCATGTGGGTACCAGTAAATTTATTTTTGGGGATATTTTTGGATGAACTCTAATAAAAGATGAAGTGACACAGGGAAGTGTAATACGATTCAGAATTTTCTTTTCTTTGGGGTATAGAGGTACTTGTAGTGCCAACAAGTCAGTAGTATAAGAAATTAAAGGACAGAAAATATAACTATCGATGCAGAGAGTGGAGTATGGAAAGGAGGCAAGTGATTGTGATGAAATGTGGAACAAATCAAGAGGCCGAGACATTGGTAGAGATTGGTTTCATCACAGCAGAACAGTGATGGAAGTATTATTCGTGGGGGACTTAGAGCAGTACACTAAGGAAGTGTTATCTTTGAACTGAATACAAGGAGTATGAGAGTGTGAGGGTAATGCTTAGGTTAGGATTGGGTGGGTATAATGAATTCAGCATTTCTACAGTGGAATGATGTAGAGGGGATAAGACTAAAAGACAAGGTAGGGAAGTACGGTGGACACTGTGATTAAGCAGAAGCAGGTGCCAAGAGTATGAATATGAAACAGAGGCTCTCAAATAAAATTGAATTGTTGATTTAATGATTATCAAGTGTAGGCAAACATCAAATGGAGATGGGATATTATCATTTTGTGAAATCACTCCCCTTCAACTATTTAAATTTATTGGTCATGCTACTGTATTCCATAGTACCAGAATAAAAAAGTGGCCATCCCTTTCAATCTATCTTGTTGTTTTAAAAATAGTGACTCTCCGCTAAAACTTAACTTTTTAGACAAGTAAAACTTAAGTTACCTACTTTCACATCTAGCTCCTCTAGTGCACACTGCAGTGTTTAGGATAAACCATTTTTTTTCATCTTACCTTTAAGCATCTTTTGCAAGACAACGAGTTATTGCGAGCCCACATTCTGCCTCTCAGTAGCCATGTTGGGATTAGTGCTTCTGTTTTCTCCTGCTGAGAGAAGGAGTGCAGTTACATTATTTCCTGGAGACTGCTGATCACCAGAAAGCTTAACTGTTTTATAGGTAACAGCTTGGAATCTGTGCTTATATTTTGATCCTGGTGAGAGTAGGGGCAGAGTGCATTGATTCCTGACTCTTTCTGGTTAGAAAGTGAGTGTCTGTGCTTAACATACCTGATTGGTCTGGTTGCTATTCAAGGCATCTACCAGAAAAAGGCTACAAGCCTGCAAGAAGCAAAGGAGTATTGTATCCCAACAGTGTGAAGCTATGCTGAAATCAGCATTAGTAGTAGTCGGGTAGTAGCCATTTATGTGACACCCTCTTCTCATCATTCTTGACAAGCTAATTATTTTCAGTAAGTACTGCTTGATTTCTTCCTGACTTTAGAATATCTGCCTAAATACTTCATCCTTAAAGTTTCAGGGTGCCACTCAACCAAAGCCCATAAGTGACTCAATAAAAGGGCAAACTGATGTCCCATTCACTAGCTGAATAAGGAGAAAGTTATGGTAAGCTGTCTGTTGGGTGCCAGAATCCACCACATAATGCACACACTTAGGTCACTCAACAAGAGGTACAACCTGAGATGAACCTCCCTGGACTACATGAAAAGGGACATAGAGGAGATCTCGGATCTTGTAGCCCAGGCAGGTATGACCCTAGCTCTGAGAAGCATCCTACCATCACCCAGAATGCTACCACAGTACAAGCAGAAAATGACTGAATTCCAACAATTGGCTAAGTTTCTGGTGTCATTCTAAGGGGATCTAGTATCTGTCTGCCTGGGATGACATGACTGACAAACCTCAATGCTTCACCAGAGACGGCCTGTACATGTCACCCCAGGGATTCCGGATACTGGCCAAGGCTCTTGCCACCCCTATAGTGCCTTTTTTGACAATGTCCTGAAGACAAAATTACCACCATAACAGCTACAAGCAAACAAAATCTGAGGATTATGCTACTCAATGCTAGAAGTCAAAATCTCAAAATGCAGTCTCTCGAAGCACTCCTTAAAGTGGAGAACATTGACATTTGTGCAGTGACCAAGACCTAGTTCAAAGCTCCAGAGAGCACCCCAGCACTACCAGGCTATAATTCTTAGCACACCTTTCGGCCCCTAAACCTGGACCGAAGCAGTAAAGGCAGTGGTGTCTCCATATTCAAAAAGGATATGCACACCTCCAGACTAGTAACCCAACATAACACATCAGAGATTCTTCAGCTACAACTAACACTGGGTAAAACTGCAATCCAGGTTGTAGTCTGCTATAGATCCCCCGCCATGTCCCAAGACTCCCACTCCACATTTGTAAACACACTGGAAAATATTAGGGTACAATCCAATACCTTTATACTGGGAGACTTTAACTACCCCTCCATTAACTGGGAAGATTACTCAAGTACCAACACACTTGCTCAATATTTTCTGAAATTCATTAATTCCAACTCCCTGGACCAACTCATTCTTACCCCCACCAGGGGTAGAAACATTCTTGACCTGGTCATTACTAACATGGGCAACCGTTGCTCTACACCACTAATCGACTCCTCCCTGGTCATATCTGACCACAAGCTAATCACCATGGATATTCACATCCACCTTCACCCCCCCCCAAAGGAAATTGTAAAAAGCTTCTCCAAAGTCAATTTTGGGCTTCTAAAAACAGAGGTGTCTAACATCCCGACACCCATGCAAATGGAAAATAGGTGCATGACTGCTGAATCATACACCAATGTACTGTATGAGCACATACACAAGTGCATGGAATGGGGCCATACCAAATAGAACCAAGATGCTCTCCTCCAAAAAAGGAAGCCAATCTGGTGGTCCCCCACCATAAACAAACTCTGCAACAGAAGGAAAAAACTGTAGCAGAAAAGGGGAAATTCCCAAGACTGAAAAAACTCCCTTGTTAGCCTCAGCAAAAAATGAGATCCATCACCAAATCTTCTAAAGCTAGCTACGAAAACAAAATTGCTGCAGATTCTAAAGACAACCACAAGGCATTCTATAGTTATGTCAAGAATCTACATGGCAATATTCATACCTGCTCTGAGTTACAGCACAATGGCAGTACATATACAGAACCAACTGATATTGCCAACATACTGGCCGATGGGTTCAGTGTGAACTTTACCCCCCTTTCACCCCCTAAAGGGCCTATCACAATACCTGAGGAATGCCAAGTCCCTATTATCACAGCTACACAGGTAAAAAAAGCACTGTCCAAAGCCAAGAATACAGCTTCCATGGGACCTGATAATATCCCTGGCTGTGTTCTACATGAATTACAAAGTGAACTGGCACCACATCTGAGTACCCTGTTCAGTCACAGCCTCATTTCAGGCCTTGTTCCTACCGAATGGTGCACTGCTACGGTCATCCCACTGCACAAAGGGGGAGTGACTACAGACCCTGGGAACTACCGCCCCATTAGTCTGCTGAGTCTGATATGTAAGGCTATGGAGCGCATCATTATGGACCTTATAAATAAGGACATAGGGAATCTCCAAACTCTGGACCCCATGCAGTTTGGGTTTGTGAAAGGTAGATCATGCCTGCTTCACCTGATAGACTCATCACCAGAGCTGTGGATGAGGGCAAGGTAGTTCACGCAGCCCACCTAGATCTTGCTAAGTCCTTCGACACCATCCCTCACTCAGGAATCATAGATAGACTCACTAAACTAGGCATAAACCCCTATGTCATAAGATGGGTTGGCAACTGTCTCACTGATACAACCGACACTGTGAAAGTAGCGGACTCCAAATCTGTCTACATACCAGTTACAAGTGATATCTCATAGGGATAAGTCTTAGGTCCTCTCCTGTTTGGCATCTACTTCTCTGAAGTTCAAGCCAACACAAAGGGACTCTGGCTGACCAAGTTTGCAGATGATTGCAAACTGGGAGCCATTATTGATTCTCCAACTCATGTAGACATTCTACAAAAAGGCCTCACTGACACCAATAACTGGTGCCAGAACCATGGCCTTAAGCTCAATGCCAAAAAGTGCATTGTCATTTCCTTTGGGAAAAATTGGTGCTCGTGAACTACCACATAGGGGGTAGTCCACTAAACACTGATGGTGTGATAAGAGACCTGGGGACACAGGTTGATAGCAACCTCTTCTTTGATAACCACATTGTCACTGTAGTCAGAAAGTCCTGTCACATCTCATTACAAAAGGTTTCTCATCTAGGAAAAAAGAGGTCAGAATCCCACTCTACTCATCCCTCATTGGATCTATTATAGAATACAATGCCCCATTTGGTATGTACCTCACTAGACACTCACAACAACTGGAAAGGCCACAAAAATACCTCACTAAGAGGATCTTAGGCCTTAGACACATGCCCTATATGGACAGACTCAAAAAAACTGCAGCTATACTCTGTCTCATCGCCTACTTAGAGGCGAGCTCTGCTTGGCCTACAAAGGCATGTCTGATCCAGAGCTGCTAGATATGCTACAACTAAAGAAATCCCAATCACTCCATTCCACATGCTCCAGGGACCTAAACCTCATTACCACAATAAACAGAACATGCTGGAGGAATAGGTTCCTAACCTAGAGACTTTCCATACTCTGGAACAAACTTCCCATTCACGTTAAGCAGAGCACTTCACTGGCCCTCTTTAAGAGAAATCTTGATGAGTAGATGGGCAATAGGAAGTTCACCCCGGGGATCACTTCAGTGGCCTTGCTTGACAGGGGCACTGGGAACTAACTTTGGGTAGCATGATGCCAGGGAATCTTCTTGGGCTAGGCTTATATAGGCTCCAAGGCCGTTGGCCTAGTACACACCTATGAACCTATGATATGATGGAAGAGAGTTATTTGGTAAGGTAGCTAAGCATGCATTTTGCCAGTTAAGTGCAAGTAATAAATGTATGAACCATTAACAAGCTTCATTATGTGTGTTTGATGCCCTCTGTCACCATTTGCCTCCTGTGTGATTCTTTGCAAGTTTCTTAACCAGAGGTTTCCTGAGTCATCCTAAAAAAAGGCACTTTTGACCGTTATTCCTGGTTAACATATAAATAAATAAATACCAGAGAAGTAACCATTTCTGATGGAGCTCAACACAATACAATACAACAGTGGCAGATTTATAATGGACTGGGGCGGATGTGGTATGGCTGAGTGAGATTAATTTTTTACCCGCTATATTGAAGGAGGAATCGGGCAGTATGGTGGATCAGTACTGTTTATACATCTCAGAATGTAGAGACAAAGGGTGATGAGTGATTAGGACATGTAGACCATTCAGCTGAGACAGGATAGCTGTCTGCTAGAGAAGTGTAAATTATACATTTGTGTTGCAACAGAGGTTGCAATACATGGGTGTAGCCAGTATTCCCCAAGATGCAGTAACCTCAAAAATGATTGTATTAAATAAGGTGTCATAGGGGAGGTATGGGTGTCCTTCCCTTAAACAGTGTTGTGAATTCCAGTTCACACTATTTGCTGATGGATATGGTAGACATTGTTGTTTTCTTTAGAACCTGACCTGATCCCTAGGACATGTTTATAAAAAAAAAGACTTAGAAGCTGGAATGAGGAAAAATGTGTCATAACAATGAATTACACAGAGTCCAAATCTGATTAGAATGCATCTGTAATGAAGGGAGACAAAATAAGATCATTGAAGTAGTGCAGTACAATGGTTTCACCCAGCAAGATGGCGAACCATCTTGGAAAGGGAGGATGTTCAGAAGTTTTAAAGATGGAAGGGGGAGGGATCTGCCTTGTCCTTGTCAGTAATGCTGAATTTGACAAGTCATCACCTGGGTTACAGAAACCGAAAATGAGACAATGTGGTCACGATAGTGTACTTGGTTCACATCTAAGAAAGGATGGGAGTCTTTTAGGCTTTTTTAATTTTATTTTTTTTACATGTGCCTATTTCTTAAATGTACTAGAGCTGTTTCCTGTGTCCATTAGATTTTGGAAAAAATAGAAATGAATCAACTTGGAGAATTACCAAATCATCTTGTATGGCCCATGGCCCATGTGCCACCGTACCATTGTGGAAGTACCAGAATTGCACCATTTACCAGTAATGATAATCCCTGCTCATTAAATTCTCTAAATTAACCTATATTTTATTTGTCTGGTGTTGGTGTATTCTGAAGTATGCATTAAAGCATCTATTTAATGTAAGTTTCTATTAAGTTATGTGATAGCATACAAGTTATTATATTTTAGCAATCTGTTTTAATTCCTCATACTTTTGTCAGATTGCACTCTTGACACTTGGCTTTGTTGTATCATTATTGTATTGTACAGTTTGTATAATTGTGTACTTATACCAAGAGTCTCTGTGGGAAAACATGCTGATTAGACCTATTGACATGGATTGGTTTATGTCATTTTAAATAAAAAAATGTTAAATATACTGTCGGCATATTTCTTTTACCATTTGTCTCCCTAAGAAAAATGGCTCTAAATATATTTTATGGAAGCTTCCGATTAATTTAGATAAAGTCAGTCTTTGGCAGTTGGATAGAGTGGGGTCTAGAGTCTGCTGGCCAATAAGAACTACTAAGATTAATATTTCCGGAATATACTCTGGGGCATTGCTTATAAACACTGTGACATTACTGCAGAGGTATTTCCTGTAAAATATTAAATATACTTATTTGTTTATTACGTTTGATAATGGTGTATGTAGGCTGGTCCTCAGACCATTTTCAGCCATGACCCAGGCCCATATGGCAACAATTGTAGTAACAGTGTAAAACTGAACAGTGGAATAAATAGAAAGATATTTAAAAAAAGATGATAAATGACAAAATAAAATTACAAACATATGCAAATTAAAACAAGTTACAAAATGTATACAGATACGTACATGTTCATATTCTCAAAGTTTGATATACAAAATGAGTTCCAACACAGTGTACAAACATGAAACCATTCCAGACATATATTTAGGAAGGTATATTACATGATATGAAAATAGGTGGAGAGAACAGTATAGCAATAACCCACGCCTGAGTGTGGCTAATGCGGGATTTACCCATGGTTGGCGTGGTTTGGTCCCGAGGGCGAAGCCCGAGGGACCAAACAAAAACAACCGTGGGTAAATCTTGCATTACCCACACCCAGAAGTGGGTTATTGCTATTATACTATGACATTATTTAAGAAAAGAAATAATTACTTTTCTTAAATAATGGCATTGTATAATGCCTCTTTGCTGCCCTTCCACAGCTGTCTGGTATCTGTGGCAGTTCTGATGTACTGCGCATGCCTACGCAGTACATCAGAGCTGTGGCCAAAAGCAACGGAGAAAGCAAGATCTCCGTTGCTTTTTGCTGTTTTGCTATGTTAAATGGGTTTAACATAACGAGACAGCTTTAAAATAAGCAATGGAGATGTCTGTTGCTTATTTTAAAGCTGTCTCGCTGTGTTAAACCCATTTAACATAGCGAAACAGTAAAAAGCAACGGAGATCTTGTTTCCTCCATTGCTTTTTTTTTTTAAACCTGTCTCGCTATGTTAAACCCATTTAACATAGCGAGACAGGTTTAAAAAAAAAGCAACGGAGAAAGCAAGATCTCCATTGCTTTTTACACACTGTGTCTCTATGTTAAAGGAGTTTAACATAGCGAGACAGCTTTAAAAAAGCAACGGAGATTTCCGTTGCTTTCTTTAAACCTGTGTCGCTATGTTAAACTCTTTTAACATAGCGAGACAGTGTTTTAAAAGAGACTTATACTAATGGAAAAAGTCCGGGCGACCGGACCTTTTTCCATTAGTATAAGTCGATTTACAACGTGCACGCTGGCCAATCAGCGTGCACGTTTTGGAATATTAATGGGGGGTCATGGTATAATAACATTTTATTTGCACATAATGAGAACAGAGCTTTAGGAGAGACTGTATTTACTATGCCAGTTGCTACCCTACTCTACTATATAACCAACTCTACTACATGCCCTTTAATACCATAACCTACTGTTTTCATCCTCTATGTTTGCTTATTAATCTTCTTCTATGTTTGTGTTTGTTGATTCTATAGCATATACCAAGGCTGATACTAGCAAATTGTAACAAACTTTTATATTTTGCTTATGTTCTTTTACTACAATGTACCTAGTAATTATTGTCAAATGGTAATGTACATTTATTCTTTTTTGGAGCTTTTCTCCCCAGGACTCCATTGAAAACGGGTTCTTCGTGGCCCAATGGACTGTCCTGGTAAACCAACTGCAATAAATAAATAAATAAATAAATACCCCTTGGCATACTTTCCTGCTTGCTTGATATGATACAGCCTTAGACTTCCCTTTTTCTTTCTTACAGGAGCAGGATTCTTCTTTAAACAAGCTCTAGTTCAGAATAGCTTTAAAACTCTGGTGCACCTTGTTGTCTGGTGTCATATTGCAGATGATTTCATGCTGCCTGGGCCAATTTGGAGAAGTTTCTTTCACCAGTAGTAAATTTGGATCTGGGTGCAACTAGGAATTTAGTATTATGCTCATGTCTTGGGGAGTAATGTTTTCATCTAATCTGTAGTCTGGACCTCAGTGGAAGGTAGTATCCTTGACTGAGAATTTTGAAAACTACTCTGGAAATAAATGCTTTTTCACTGACTGGTAGCCATTTGCAATGTTCCAGTAGGTGGCACTTGTGGGTTCTTTGAGCAGTGAAGAGAACAAATCTGCATATTTTATTGATTGATTTGTAGTTTTTGAATATTTGTACTAGACTGGAATGTTATTAAAGATTCTATATTCTAGTTTGGTTATTAATGCATTTTTGGCTAAGGCTTTGCAGGTTGCTGGAGTTAGCAGATTGGAGATTTTATAGCAGAGCTTGGTTTGGATAAGGTTTGGTAAAGCTGCTGTCAATGTATTTGATTAATGAAAGTGAGGTGTTTAGTAGAAGTCCTAAATCATTTTTTCGAAGACTATGTGGAGAATGCTGTCATTTATGGTAGCTATACAGAAGGGGATTTTGTGGAAGCTTTTTTGATGTTCCATTGATCACAGTTCTAAATTTTAGGGTGCTAATATGCAGTCTGTTTCATTCAGTCCAAGTGCATAATTTTGTAAAAGTAGTTTTATGTTTGTTTAATATCAAGCAAGATTTAAAATCCCATCAGTTTCACTAACTAGATATCCTCATGAAGGCGGTGGTTGGAGCAAGCAGAGTAGGATAAACTGTACTTCCCTGTCTCCTACAGAACTACTCCAGAGGATCCCAAGACACTCCTAGGTAAGCGAAGAGACATAATCTCACCATTTTGTCCTAACTCATCCCTGGGACTTCTTCTAGTGGACTGTACCTGATGCATGTTTTGCTGGAGGTATCCCAGTGAAATCCTCACTACATGACCAAACCATCTCAGCTAACGTCCTCAACCTGGAGGGGAAGTGTCTCTATTCCAGGATAGACCAAGACTGCTGAGCTCCTCACCCACTCATGGAGATTGAGACCACCATTTCTCTGAAGGAAAGTCATTTTTGATGGTACTTTTCAATTAACTGGGCAACAGCCATTGCCCAAAACGTACTGCACATTCATGTATACAAAAGAATAAATAGTTGAAATGCTACTTTTCAAACAAAATGGTGGCATTGATACAACAATACTTAGTAATTAATGATAGCAATCATTACAAGCTTTTAATGTTTGGTTTACTCTTTAGACTCTTGGTTGTAAAATCCTGGCCTAAGCCTACATTACTCCGTTTAGGTCACTGCTCTACACTGGCCAAGGCAGCAATCGTTACGCGCTCTTAATGTTTTCTTCACTCTTCACACTGTAGGCTGTAAAATCCCGGGCTAAGCCATGATTGTTCAATGTAGGTCACTGTTCTACACTGGCCAAGGCACAAATGTGCCAAAAGGGAACACCATGACACTTGCATCATCGGAGAAACTGAGTCTGTTAAAATACAAGGGCAAAGAAGCACTCCAAACCTAGCCAAATCCTACTGTTTACTCAATCAACTACTGTAATAAATCTCCAAAAATCACTCAGCTAAAGCAACTGACAAAACAGAGTGCCTCTTAATCAGGAACACATTACATTTATGTCCGTTACTGCAATCTTTGTGTGCCACACAATCTCAAGCTATAACACAAACACAGAAAAAAAAAACATGTGGCAGTTAAGACATTTGGTCCTGTGCATCAGATTTGGTGTGAAAACTGCTGTATTGCATTCAGCATGACTAAACCTCTGAAGACACCATTCACTTCGGAAACTACATGTTTCTCCACCCAACCGGTCCCTAAGAAATGTGCTTTCTTTTTGGCTTTGTTATCTGACTGTTACAGATGTCCTCCGAAGTCACTGACGGTTACACAGACAGTCGTATAAACATCCACTGTTACCTTCATATGACTGTTGCCTCGTTAACGGAAAAGTACCTTTTTGACATTCATTCCTCTGATTGTATCATTTTTATTACAACTCAAATGAACTACTTTAATTCTGTAGCTGTGATTTCAAGCATAAATTAATGCCTTTCAGCAGTCAAATAATTGAATGACATTTCTGACTGCCAGCAGGCTCTATTGCAAATTCCTAGACATCTGAAGAAGAAAAAACAGTTTTTATTTACACTTTGTTGACCTGGTTAGTCCTATGAGGCTAATGGCCTCTTTTTAGGGGTGAACTGGTATAGTATTTATATTGACTATGGGAAAATTGGTTAGGAAACTAGAGAATTTTTCCAGTAACTGCCATAGGATCTTTTACATCCACTTAAGCTACCATCAACTACTCTGTGTGGGAATAGAACCTGCAATCTTCTGTATTAATGCCAATTTGCTGCCTGGTGAGCTATTGAGATGATTGAAAGGGAGGGAAAATAAAGGATGTATATTTTCTTTTTCAGCTGAAAGTGATTTTCTCACATTTGGTGTGCTTGATGATCGCACCTAATATCACAACTTCAGTACTGTGACTAATATACAGTTAGAAAAAAAGTGCTGTGTGTGGTTTGCCTTTCAGGTGCTCTTACCCGAAAGGGACAAGATAGTTTGCATAGTTAGTGCTACCAATGTGATCAACACCACAGCACCATCAACACTGACATCGCATGTCAAAAAAAATGTCACCCTCCTATCTCTAAACTGAATACTCCCCAAACCTTAATGGCACCTTTGCATTCTGCTCATCAGATGAGAACAAGAGACAAAAATGCATTCTTAATATATTATGCCGAACATTTAATGAACTCCACTTAACTTTGGAGATGTGGATGCAGTTGTCAGTTCTCAAATAAAAGGATCAGACTGCATGCAACAATACCCCTGGAACCAATACTGCTATATAATTTCTCACAAGAATTCCCAGGGTGCAAGAAACAACTTAAGGAGTAAGAAAAAGGCAATGGTGGTTTGATTTCTACTCTCTTTAGTGCATGTTAGGCTCCTCCCATCCATCCATTTATCCATCCGTCCATCACTGTCATGCCACATCGAACTCCTGCAGTGATCCCATTAATATAGTGGCACTTGAGAAGATGATTCTTTAATTAGTGATTATTCTAAGTTATAAAATATTATACTTGACAAACCAATGTCGATTTACTGCGTTAGACAACTTTATAATATTGGTAACAGTTAAATATAACTGCACTGCTTCAAAGTCTCCAATCTCTCCTTCACAATGTTCCGGTGTGTTGTCTATTTCAGCTGATTAGATGAACACTACCGCCAAGGCATTCTCCATTGTTGGTCTTATTTTTAAAATAGTCATTCTTTTATGCCTCACTATTGCTCCAGTTTCCACACTGAGTAAAACATCTGTTTGCTGCTTCTTCCTGCTTCCCTTCTTTCAGTGCTACTCAAGTATTATTTGTGAATACAAAACAAATCAGTAGAACAATGAGGTTTTTATGTTGCTCAGTTACTGCTGAACAGCAGTGATGTGTATGAGCTTAAAATATATCCTAGTACTGAAAATGTGTATATGTAAAACTGAAAACTTAATAAATGACTTGATTCTGACTTCTTGATTTCCTAACTTAAACATCCCCAAACAGATAATAAAAACACCATCATCTGTGGTCAGAATCTCTGCTTTCATATCACAAAACAATTTCTGTACTAGTGACAGTTGGATAAAGACCTCTTACTGTTCAAGTTTTTTGTACATTTTATTTTGCTGTTCATATTACCATCAGATTTGTTAAGCTATCTAGTTTCCAGTGTTTCCTGTATTTTTTTTTTCATTTTGTCAGGTTATGCATAAAAATTGGCCATATGCATGACTGCACTCCTATGATGTGAAATGTAAACCAGAAATAAGAAAATGATGTATGCTTGAATTAACGGTTTGTATGCCTGTTTTAAAACCAGTGGTGGTGCTGCGGTAGCGTTGTCGCCTCTCAGACGTTGCCCGTTCGATTCTCAGAGCGTCTTCTGTGTGGCGACATGCGTGAATGGGCGTTCATTAGCGGACCGGAGTTCTGCTGTGGCGACCACTAACCGGGAAAAGCCGAAAGACACAACAACAACAACATGCCTGTTTTAAAACAGAAAGGTACCATCATAGTTAGCTTGCTAGAAATTGTTTTCTTTCAGTGTGAAGTTGTATCGGTTGTTCAATTTAATGATCATATGTTAAGGAAAATTCTATGACTTAAACATTGGTTGAAGGAGTGATACTTGGAGAAAATGTAAGTCATTAGGAATAAATTAATTATAAAATGTTTTCTGTGTTGGCTCCATGAAACAAATTAAAAGTCCCTGATTGTGACCTGATATTGATTAATGAGTGGGTGGGGCATTAGTGGAAATGATGTGGGAGAGTGAGAGTGAAAGATGACAAACGTGTTCATCCTGTCTGGATGGAGGCAGTTTGACTTACTGCAGTGCTGACACCTACAAGAGAAAGAGGTGCATGACATATTGAATGGATAGGAGCTAGAGCTGGCAATGCTAAGCTATGTCCCTATTGCAGTCTTCATGGAGTAAGTACAGACATATGCACACTTGTGGGTGATGGCATAACAAGCTGTCTCACCTGAGAGTGTGGTGTGCTTGTCAGCCACTAGAACAGCATTATGATCAGATAAAAAAGCCCTTATAACTGCCTTGGTAACAGCTGTGCCACAATCGTCACTTCCTGGTTATAGTGAGCAAACCAGCACAGTTCCTATAACAGCTTGATGGTCAGTTGAACAGGGGCATAAAAAGAATATAAAGTTTTTATTTGTCAAAACTGAATTGTCTTAGGATTGATGTTGTGTCTTGAGCAAACGTTTCCACTTATCTTGTGAATTTTTTTCTTTGCTTCTTTGTTTTGTTGTAACAATGATGGGTCTGATACAAAACTTCTGATAGGTGTGAATCTACTCCTTATGAGGCAAATAGCCTGCCCAGCAGAAAAGGAAGTAATATGCATCAGAACTACTTTGACACATATTAAGGTGCATTATTACAAAGATTGTCTTTTGTAGTTATAAGGGGGTGATTGATATGTCAAGTACGGAGTTCATCATTACCGCATATAAACATCCAGAAGACAACAGAATATTGTAATACATTTTTTCTTTGTCCTATGACCATGACCTTTTTAATTAAGCTCTAAAAACAGTATGGACATCAGCGACAGGTAATGTAACAATCTCCAAATTTTACACTTTTACAGGTCACCTACATAAAAAAAAAAAAAATGGACATATTTTCTTTGTGATTTATGTTCAGTGACTGTTACTGTTTTAGTAGTTTTAATTATGCTAATACAGACCTGGCACACCTTTTTAATGAATTAAACTTTTGCCAAGCATTTTCAAGTTTTATTAGAACAGGTCTGAATAGCTTGTTAAATGTTATTCTGTACTAAGCTAGTCAAGACTTAACAACAGATGTTTTTCTGAAATGTTCTGACCCTATAATTTTGGGTCTATATCAGCATATCGACTGCTGAAAACACCGAATGCAATTTCATCAAACTGAAATGTTCAAAATCTCAAAAGAGCGAACTGATGGAACATCGATTTCTTTCCCAGGGAAAGAAATCGGTGTTCCGTGCAAAAAGACAAAAAAAAAATTAATACTTTAAACTAACAGAAGTGGGGGGCTTCACACCCCCAACATGGGGGGCTATGCCCCCCACACCCCCCTACTTAAATATACCAACTCCGAGACCGCACCACAGTGGAGGAAATAGCAAACTCTGATGATGGCAAACCGATTTCTTTCCCTGGGAAAGAACTCAATGTTCTGTCAGTTCGCTCTTCTGACATTTCGAACATTTCATTTCGATGAAATTAAATTTGGCGTTTTCAACATTTGAAATGCTGATAGGAACCCATAATTTTTCACTTCCGCTTGGATTTCCTCATCTCGACTCCTTGATATTTAACATTTATCTTCATTAATCATTTATTTTTAATGTTATTTCTACTAATTATACTGTTGCTTGCTAATATCAAAACATGAAATTAACTAAGCCTTTGCTGTACAGGTCTCCATATAATCCCTGAAACAATGGGTAAATGCTTTAAAAATGCCCTTTGTAAGATAATTTCAGTAAAAGTAAAAAGACAGGTGCTTATATGAAATCTGACATAATCCTTATATCTCAGAGGGAGTTGAGATTAATACCATTTCTCAGCTGCAGATTTACAGCATTATTTTACTAGCTTGTACATGGGGAACTTTGTTTATTGTGATGTTAGAGAATATACTCTCATATTAGAAAAGTTATATACAGCTGCATATGGTGGCTGGTGATTTCAAAGCAGGAGGAAACTACAGAAAGCATCTGAATGGGTGGGGCTAATTAGAATGGGGTGGTGCTCTGCTGTGGCAGGTCAGTGGGAATTACCTACAATCAGATGACAGATATGGTCATTCACTTTCATACACAGATGTGTGTTCCTACTCAATACAGCCACTTGACTGACTATATGTACTTCATATGTCTAACTGCAATTAACGAGGCCAGCCATAGGTAAAATGGAGCTCTGTACTTTTCCGTTAAACCCCTACCACTTCGCACTGCTGTAAATAGAGGAGTAAGAGCTACTCTTAAGAGCACAAGTACTTGTTTCCCACCAAGTACATCCTCAAAGTGGGAGGCATAATGGTCTGTGTTAAACCCCTACTACTACGGAGACAATGCCCCCGAAATAGGGACCATTTTAAAAATGTTGCTATTACAAACTTACAGTTGATAGAATGGCAGGTTTTGCATTAACAATGATTTACTGAAAGGTATGAAATCTGAAACCGTGCTGTGTTTTGCCAGTATTTCAGTACCGGATATCACTTCCACCGTTCACTTGCAAGAAAAGACGTAGTCTTCCGTGGGTGGATTTCTCCGTTAAACCCCTACTGCTACCAGTTCGCGCTGCTGACAGGGCACCGGTGGCTGTGAAGGAGGAGACATTAGGTGTTCCCCGGTTGGTATGCAAGACTAAAGCAGTATATATATAATCGGAAGGGGGATTACACAGACAGAATTCCCATACATACGAGCTAAAAATGTGAACATTTTTCCAAAAACCAGACAGTTGAGAGGAATGGAGTTATTTAGGACCACACAGCTGCCTTTTGAATGAGAATGACACTGGATGAGTAGGAAGAAGGTCATGCTCAGTCTTAAAAGTAGAGGAGAATGCCTTGTTCTATTCTGTATTGTAATCAATGTTGATAAATCCACCCACGTAAACACTGTTTCTTCTTCCAGGTAAACGGTCTAAGTAAAACCTGCTACCAAAATACCGCCAAAACAGAGCAGCGCAAAGTGGTAGGGGTTTAATGGAAAAGTACTAAGGAGCCCTATAAAAATGACTGCATGAGCCCCCATTACACACTAGTCCCACCATACATACTTAAAAAAAAAAAAAAAAAAAAAAAAAAAAAACTTTTGATCTAATGATGGCCTGAAGAAAATATCACGAGGAAGGAAAGAAGTTTGGTCTTATTTTTTTCAAGTCAACACTAACAAAATAGCAGTTTCCTAGTACACTGCACAGACAAATGTTTCCAGAAGCATACATTAGACAGACAAGAATCTGAGAAGAAACTAAAGCTCATAGATAAAACATACACAGAGACAGGGAGTACATGCAGACTGTACACAGTAGGAAGCACAGCCAACAACTCAACTAGAAAATCAAGTGCTTTTAGATGGCAACCCAAATCACTGATCCAGTGATCAGTTGCTATCCTGTTACATCCTGCCCAGTCTAATGCAGACAGACACTTGTCTAACTTTCATGAGAAGTGAAAAAAATATAGTCATCTTGCTACTTTTAGAAACAATGCAACCCTTTCTTCCCACACATTTTCATCACAGTTATCTTAATTATAGAGTGTACACATCTAATGAATCCAATTGTTAGAATACTTTACTGTGTGATATTTTATCTAATTTCACACAGATGCACAGTGCATCTGTAAAGCCAGAATAATGACTGTTTAACTTGAACAAAATGATGACATTGTCACCTTGATCCACAGACAGCCCCTGTACCCAGCAAATAAAGCAAATGTTATTGACTGTGTAAACCTCAGATATCAGATTGTAATAGACATTACAACTGGCCACAGTAATTTATTTTACCCCCCCCCCCACACACACACACACACACACACATGACCATCAATTACAGCCACTTGCATGATTGGGACTGTACACCTGAGATGCTTGATAGTAATCAATTAATACATATTTTCTGTGGCAGGCAATTATGAGCTCACTACTGTCAGAGTACAATGTGCAACCCACTGCACTACACCACACACATACCCATCAACATCTTAGCACAAGAATGAAGAAGAAACCTAAAATGTAATGGTGGACAAAAGATAATCAAGGATAGTTATTGCCTTTATATACTGAGTATGAATAAAAGGCTTTTGCATTAACATGCATTTTTGAAGACTATTAAATCTAAAACTGAAATGTTTGTCATTGCTGGTCACTACACACATTGATGGGTAGAAAACACAAACCTTGCAAGGAACAGACCAAAAAGCTGAGAGATTCTGTGAAATTGGGACAGACCCCAAACACACGCGTGCACACACACACACACACACACACACACTCTTCAGTAAATTAAGTACTTACCTTCCTACATGCTGGCAGTAGCAGGTGTATTGCCAAAATATATAAATATAAATACACACACACACACACACACACACTGTACTTTAAAAATGCTTCTTCATGGTATCCCTGTCCTCTCACCTTAACTCTTTTTTTTATTTAACTTTTAGTTCCAGGTTGTCTCAATCACCTGAAGCAACCTGAGATAATTGGCATGGCTACTCTCTGCTTCATGTAGTAGTCTCATGAGATGCTTCTTGAGTGATGTTTTAAATGTTCTCAAATGGAGCAAAGGTGTATACCAGTTGGTGGAGTAAGTGTAATGCTACGCTGTTTTCAAAACAGCCTGAAGAGTGGACTAGGCATTTGTTATATCCCTGGTTTTCTCAGAACTCTGTGCACCAAGCAAAAAACAGAGTTGACTTTATTTTTAATTTAAAATTAACAGTCAACTTTCTGGCTTCAGTAACAGCATTTTTTTAATGGGGGAGGGAGACCTGCAGCCCAGCAGCAAGTGCCATGAGCTGGCCTTACACATACACATTTAATATAATAAGATTGTGAAAATGTATTAAGTCAGTTCAAGCAAGGGATTATTGAAAGACTGCAGAGAAAGAAAAAAATAAAATAAAACACCTTATAGTTTTCTTCTGGTATAATTCAGTGGGCATATTACAGACCACCACTACTCCCACATATCAAGGAAAATTGTCTCAGTAATTCTAAGAAACCGTTAATACTGCATAAACGGATAACAGAAATCAGTATCACTGGGAGCTGTAAATGGAAAGTTAACTACATCTGTCTTGATGATGGAAAAAAAATCACCATGGCAGAGCTGTATTACCAGATCGAATTATCAGCATGCCAGCATCAGTGAAATGCACCTCCCTGATTTAAGGGAGTACACACTTGTGCAACCAGCTTATTGTACATTTATTTTTTTTATATTTTTTTCCCCTAACATATTTGTTTGTTTTTCAATTGCATTGTACAGGCTATAGGTGACATTAAAGGTGGGAAAAGTTTTGAAATGTTTTATTGTGGTCTCATTTTTTTATATCACAAAAACCTGGCATTTTAACAGGGATGTGTACACTTTTTATAGCCACTGTATAGACATCGTGAGGAAATTCTGAGGGTTGGTGGGGTGAGTTTGATTATTAAACAAAGTGTGCTGCAGTCAGGAAATAAATTATCTCGCATACAACATTTAAACTAACAATGTGTGGCTCAACTCAGATTTCCTCTGGCAGTGGCTACCCAAAAAAAAAAGACAAAAAGTGTTATTTGAGAGTCCCACAGAGGCTGAAACAATTTTTTTTTATTTATTTTATTTTACATTTGTTGACCGGGCTAGTCTAACTGGAAACACGTCCATTTTCAGTAGAAGCCCGGGGAGAAAAGCTCCAAGACACATACATAAATACAATATAGTAAGTTACAATAGTCCAAGTGTATAACAGCTGCTGTTAGTAAAATACAATACTCCTAGTGAGCATAACACAAGACAGTACAAGGTAATGTGCAAGAGATATTACTATATACATATATACATGTTTTAAATTGCAATAACATGGTATTTGGTTGATTAAGGATAAGTCAATAAAGATAAAGATTATTGAAACTAGTGTATAGAGAGAATGTTAGTCAGGTTTAGTGAAACAAAATATCATCCTACATTGTGTGAAGAAAGGGGAGCGTGTAGATTAAAAAATCTTCCACTACCATTCTCCAAATGTCCCATTAAATACCCCAGGAGAAAAGAAGTTGGAGGAAACTGTAGTAGTAGAGAGTACACATTGCACCTTTTTGCATCACCCCATAGCATGTTTGAAGATGGTCTTTTCTTTTACCAAGAACCTCTTCCAGCCCCTAGAGTTTCTTGAACATATTTTCCTGAGGATGAAATGGACTTTGTGAGCACCAATCTCTGACCCATTGAGCTAGAGCAATTTTAACGAGCTGGACTGAGGGACACTGGTGCACACTGTAGCTGCATTAATTGTTGGCTTGCCCTCTACTCACTCCTATCATGAGTGACAAAATGTGTGGTTATTTTCATATACCCTTAGCTGTGATTCTTGCAGACCCTTCCTTTTCTGTCAGTGTTGTATTGGTCATGTCTGTGGGTACTCTGAAAGTTGCCATTGTTACCTTTCATCCATTTCATGCATGGTTAGAGAAGGGTCAGTTTCATTTCATTACAGTGAGCTGGGAGAACACCCCATGCTCTCAGTGGGAAGAGGGCTAATAAATCTTTGGTTGAAATTAATCTTTTTTGGTCTGGGATACTGCGATGCAGTAACTGCCGTGATGTGCATTTTATTCTGCTGGCAGTGTTGCACATACTCCTTTCAGCGTTATTCATAGGCTGTTACTAGGCCAACGACCCAAGGAGGGGGGGGGGGGGCTTTCTAAGCCAAGCCAAGTTTGCCCAAAAGAATGTCTTGTATTCAAATAGGACACTTGAGGGCCAGGCATTTATAAACTACCTCTGTCCATAAGGGACATTGTTGCCAGGCCTCGTGCAAATGTTTTGCTCCCCATCTACTGGTCTAGGTTGCGCTTAAACTGGGTAATAGACAAAGTCAGCTTCACATGGATGGGAAGCTTGTTCCATAGGAGCGGCAGTCTCTGGGATACACATGTCTCTACAGCATGCTCTGTTTAAGTCACAGACAAAATTTAGGTCCCTAGACCTTGTATTTCTGGTACTCTGACTTACAAATATGTAGGAGATTCACAAGTGTGGGGTTTGCAGATGCCTTATAAGCCAGGCATAGATCACCCCCCCCCCAGTAATCTATAGGAGACTGAGTAGAGGGTAAGGGCTTAAGGTGCTTTGCACAAGGCAGGTTTGTTATGCCTTGTATCCTTTTGTAAGGAACCTATGAGGTTGCTCTAGTTGCTGCATATGTTAGGTCAGGTACCTACCAAAGGGAGCATTGTACACCACGATTGGTCTTATAAGGGTAGAGTACAGTGGGATAATGGCGTCTTTGGACCTAGATGCCATGCCCTTACTTAAAAGTTGTACAATATAAAAGGATTTCCTCACCACTAGCCACGTGGTGGTCAAAGGTAAGGCTGTCTACATGTTTACCCAGATCCCTGACCACTGGGTCGACTGTTAGAGGTGTATTATCAACATGATAATTAACTGGGATGGTTGACTTCCCAAAGGGTACAGTTAGCTATTTCTTAGCATTGAGTTTAAGACAATGGCTTTGGCACAATTTTAGTCACAGGTAGACCTTCTTGAAGAATGCTAGTGTCTGCAGGGGAGTCAATGATAATCGCCAGCTTGCAATCGTCTGCAAACTTAGTCAGCCATAAACCTTCAGAATTTGCCTCCATTTCACAGAAATAGATGACAAAAAGGAGCAGACCCAGTACTAAGCCCTGTGAGACCCTGCTAGTGACTGGCCTTTTGGTGGAGGTGGCCTCACTTATTTTGACCTCTTGGGTCCTATCAGTGAGCCAACTGGCTATCCAGTGGGTGATAAAAGGGTTTATAATTAAATTAGTGAGCTATGAGCTTGTCTATAATGCCTGACTGGGGTACTGTATCAAAAGCTTTAGCCAGGTCGAGGTAAGCTGTGTTGACAGTCTTACCTTCATCTAATGCTTTGGTGACTCTCAAAGTCCACCAGAATTAATAGGCATGACCTCTTCTTAAAGCAGGATTGTGATGGGTCCAGCATTTGCAGGTTACGTATTGTCGCTTTCATGTTAGGACATGAATAAGCAAATCTTCATGGGTTCTGTTCAAGCAGCTTTATTTCATACAAACACATTACTATTGTTGACTATTGACTGTAACTTAAGTTACTTATATACAAACTAACAACTGTGATCATGCATGCTCACTCTCTGGCTGCTTCTACAAAATGGCACTAAGGGATTGCACGTGTCTGGAATTTATATGTGCATGTACAGCCTTGCATGCTTCTTAAAGATATAGCACACGCACTTTACACTCTGATCTACAGCCTCCCTGTTTGAGAACTAGATTGTGCAGTTTGTCATGAGATTATTTGGCATGCAGAAATCACAAGTAATCTATAGACATGCATTATACAATACTAAATACATTATGTATATATATATATATATATATATATATATATATATACCCTATCAAGTCCACGTTGCTGCATATTTCACACTAGGCTTAGAAATCCATCCATATCATGTGACATTTAGATTTAGCAACTGGGACAGTTTCTGCAAAATGGTTGACTTGTGGAATGTTCATATCACTTTCTAGAATATAATCAGACTTTTGAATACATTCTGGTCTGGAAATGTCTGACTCATTCTTTGATTTAGAGTTAACATCACAAATACAATGTTGTGACTGCAATGATGATGGTGGTGGTTCTAAAATAGGAAGATGTCTGCGATTCCTCCTATACTTTGCACCTTTGGAATCTACCAAGTAAGATCTCTGCTCAGCACAGATGCCTGTAATCTGTCCTATTCGATCAAAACCTTTTGATTTATGGATTCGTATCGTCTCTCCTTCCCTCAACGGACAAAATAATCTGCTCGATCTATTGTGACTAGATTTCTGGATATTACACTTCTTAAACAGTTGAGCTTTGATAGTTTGTGTTCTTAGGCTTAGGCTGCAACAAACTTGAAGAAATAGGTAGTGTAGTTCTATTTTGCCTGGAAATTAGTCTTGGAGTAGGTGAGCCAAGACTATCATTATGGGGTATGCTTCTGCGATTAAGCAAATTCAAGAATGCATTGGTATTGTCATGCTCTGACTTTCAAGTACTTGCTTTGCACTCTCCACTGCTCGTTCAGCTAGACCACTGGACTGAGGATATTCAGGACTACTAGTGATATGTACAAAATCCTATTCTTTTGCAAATTTCTGAAACAACTGGCTAGGAAATTGAGTACCATTGTCAGAAAAAAGTTTGTGTGGACTACCATGAACTGAGAAATGACATTTCAAGTTAGTAATAACAGCAGGTGAGATTAAGTTTGGTAGAAGATAAATCTCAAACCAATTTGGAATAAGAGTCTACCAAAAACCAAATAGTGTTGATTGTTCCACTCAGAGATATCAGTTGCTACAGTAGACCAAGGTTGTTTAGGAATTTGACTTACCTGAAGTGGTTCTCTTTGCAAATGCAGTCTAGTACTATTGCATACGGAACAAGACGAAAGAACTCAATGTCTTTTGATAATGAAGGCCAAAATACCAATTCTTATGCTCTTCTCTTAGTAGATCTGGATCCTGGGTGACTACGATGCAAAATCTGGATGTATCCTTGTTGTAAGGAAACAGGAACAACAATTTTAGGACCTTTGAAAATGATGCCATCTTCCATCAACAATTCATCTCTGTAAGGAAAATACGCTTGCACTTCAGGTGGTACATTAGATTGCTTTGATGGCCAGGCATCCAACATTAATGTAGTGATTGAGCTTCTGTGAAATTGGATCAGTCTGAGTGTGATCTCTTAACTCATAAAGTCTGGTGGTGGAAAAATTACACACTGACATCACATCTAAGTCAAAATTCTCTGCATCAAGCTGTTATGTTGTATTTCTGTGAGATCTGGATGAAATAGCCAGATAGAGCAATTTTCCTTTAGTGCAGACCATTTAGAAATTGTACTTTTGCAATTTGATCATCATTCTTTGTAATCTCGCTGGAGTGGAATGCATAGGCTTCTTTAGAATAGTGACTAAAGGTTGATCAGTTTCAATCTGAATATTTCGACCATAAATATAATCATGAAACTTGGAGCATGTAAATACCATAGCCAAAAGCTTTTTCTCAATTTGAGCATACTGCATCTCAGTTTGGGTTAGTGTTCTAGATGCATACGCTACTGGTCTGCAAATATAACTGCACCTAGGCCAAATTTTGAAGCATCACAGGAAAGAATAACTGGTTTGTTCACATCATAGTATCAATGTAGGTGGGGGTGGCAATTTTCTGCTTAAGCTCTTCAAATGCCTTCTGATGATGTTCCAAACATGACCGTGCAGCATTTTTTGCATGTTAGCTCTCTTAAAGATGCTGTAAACTCACTGAAGTCTGGTATAAATTTGCCTAAATAGTTGACCATGCCCAGAAAATGCTGTAAACTTTGTATATTTTCTGGTGCTGACGTTTCTAGAATAGCTGCTTTCTTGGTCAGGTCTGGTCTCAAGTCTGTACTTGTAAACAAATGACCTATGTACATAACTTCTGGAAGTCTGAATTAGCACTTCAGAGGATTGAGCTTTATGTTCACTTCACGGGTTCTTTCTAGAATTTTCTTGAGATTTCTGTCATGCTCTGCTTCACCATTGCCTCCAACCAAAAGAGTCTACTATTATGGCACAAGGATAACAGGAAAAAATTTGTTCCATTGCATACTGAAAAACTGAATGTATGCAGAATTTATTCCAAATGGCATCCTTACGAATCTGTATCTGCCAAACGGAGTACAAAAAGTAGTTAGAAATGAGGACTTGCGATCAAGCATCACTTGCCAAAATGAACTTGTTGCATCCAAAACAGAAAATACAGTGGCATTTAGTATTAGAGCTGCAACTTCAACTGTGCACATTAATACTTTGTTCAAATCTCTTGGGTCAGTGCATATTCTGATTTCATCTGAGCCTTTTTTTTTTTTTTTTTTTTATGAGCGGCTGCCTTGGACGACACCCATTCAGTTGGTTCTGTGACTGGACATATCACCTTGCTGCACCATTTTGTTCATCTGAGGTTTGACTTTATTTTGCATAGCTATCAGAACTCTTCTTGCTGGTCTGACTACTGCAGTGGCCTCTGTGTCTAACTTCATGGAATACACAACTGAAAGTTTGCCTAATTTGTCATCGAAAACATCAGGATACTCTGAGAAAATAGCTTCGGAGAAATTGGAACTCGGAACTGCACTATTGGTATTGTATGTTTGAGGTGTATTTTATGTGAATGCTGAATGGTTATTGCTTTCTGACATCACTGTTAGATTAACAGTCTTCTGGCATTTGTATCAATGGTCTAATGAAGCTACAGTTAAAAAAAAGTTTAATGAGGTAAGCGCTTTTACTTTTTGCATCCCTCTGTGTGGTGGTTGGATTGTTGGACTGCTCATATTCTCTACATTGGATTTTACAATTCCAACTTTTACCTATGAGCTCTGTTTTGTTTCATTCTTAAACTATGTTTGAGACCCAATAAAGATTAAACTGGTCATCAGAGTACATAGAACAACAAGTTGTAATAGTTCTCGGCCAGATAACATGAAAGTATCACTGAACCTTCGGTTTTAATTTCTTCACCTCCATAAGCAGCAAGTCTCGCACTGCTGGTTACATTGAGTTGTTTATTTCTCACTCTTGCAAATGTGTCTGCTGATATAACATTACACTTTGAACCAGTGTTTACTTTGAACTCTGTGGATTTTCCATTGAGCTGGACAGTACAAAACACTTCATTTCTCGTTAATAAGTTTACTGCATCAGCTCTTTCACCAAGCACTGATACACCATCTACATAGAAAGCTGACTATTTTGGCTATTCTTGATCAACTTGCTTTTTTGTGTAACCTTTCTTTAGAACTGTGTGAAGAAGCTTACTTGATTTACAAAACTTTTGGAAATGGTTCCATTTTTTTACACTTGTGACATTGCTGACCAAATGCTAAGCACTTCTCTGTTTAAGACTCCTGATTCGCACCACAATTACGACAGTTAACAATAAAGCTAGATTTGTGTTTTGCTGATTCATGCTTGTGTTGCACTGAGCTGGCAGTGGAGCTTGCACTTTCCTTGTAACCTTCTAGAAAACCTTGTAGCTTCTTTGGAAACCCTGTAGCTGCCACGTGCTTAGGACTGTTCTTGTTTGCCACATGTTGCATACTATCTACATGTGCTCTGGAGCCAACTGAAACCATGCTCTTGTCACTCGCAAGCATACTTGTGTGTTTCTCTGTCACCTCATGGATTTGACAAATTTTTATGGCTTTGTTCAACTTTAAATCACTGTCACAAAGTAAAATCTTTCTCACCGCAGCACTATTAATACCACATACAAGCCTGTCCTTTATCAGCTCATCTTTTAGATTGCCAAACTGACACATTTTAGCTCTGTTTCTCAAGTCAGTTATATAAGCTGCAAATGTTTCCCCTGGTTTTTGATCTCTTGTGTAAAACAAATGCCTCTCTAATGCAATATTCATGTGGGGGTTGTACATTTCTCTGAACTCTTGCTTCAAACACTCTGGGTCTTCTCTTGATTCAGCTTGTACAGCAATATGGCGGTCTGCACCTTCTCCTTCATATATTGCTAGTGCATACAAACATGAACACACTCTTTCTATGGCCTCTGACCCTGCCAGGTTTAGCAAAATGAATGCCCTGGTGCATGTATCTCTATCTGCATAAGCTGCTTGCATGAAAATATCATACTCTTGCTCAAATATTCTCCGGTTTTCTGCAATATTCTGGTTAAACACAAGTGGTAGGGTTTTCAAAATCCATCTGCCATATTAACACATACCCAGAGAAGGGTTTTGCAAATAAGCATGAATGTGTACACATACACATATGCAGAAGTTTCTGGCATAAACTGAACTTGTCCAATGCCTTCATGCTGTGAACTTAAACTTTCATTGAGCTTATCAGAATTATGCAAATGAACAAACTCTTAGTACTTTTGAATATTTGGACTATGGAAAATAGATTTTTCGGGCTTTTTGATGCTTTCGGAATTTTATTGGTAAAGGCAGAAATGTTAGTCATTTATCATTTCTTACAGTCATCACTTTAAGAAACGTTTGAGAACTTTACGATGCAACTGAGTAATTCACGAGCACTGTAATACTCTTCTAATGTTGTCTTTTGTAAGAAAACACCTCTTATCAGTGTAAGAAACATGTCAAACAACATCTGTTGCCTTAAACTCTAACCCTTCAAAGTAGCTGCACTTTGCGAATAACTGCATACAGCACACTGAGATGTCCCCAAAAATGGTGGTACCTTACTAGGCAACTCTTTACAGTACAAGAAGCACTCTGTAATGGTGGCAAATGGCCACACCCAGCTTTTCGAAATGGCTATACGTTGGCTGTATTATACAAAATAGTTGCACTTTGCACACAATAACCTCTGTGAAGTACATGCACAGTAATAAGCACACACTGTAAGCACTTTTACACACACTGAGATACTTTGAATACCTCTAGTTATGCCCTTGATACAATATGAAGTTGTAGTTATGCCCAAATACAGCACTTTGCCAAAACACAGTTGCCTCTTTATTTTCACTTAATGTGTCCTTTTCTTTTCTCATTATAGTCGTTTTGCTCATTCAATCCCTTTTTCATGCCCAATGTACTTTTCTTTTGCTTGTTTTACTCTAAACATGCCCAGCTTTGCCTTAAACACACACTCTTAGCTTTAAACATGCTCGTTTTTGCTTTAAACATACTCGTTGCTTTACAGTTAAGTAGTTTCATCAAATACTTTTATCGTAAACATTTTCTTTAGTTAAACTTTTTTGTATTTTCCGCTTGCCTGATATTGTGGTTTGTGCCCTTGTAATTCCCCGTTATTGTCTTTCACATCGAGTTTATAGTTCATGTTATTTCTCATTACCTTTGATTCTTTCTGGCTATGTTTGTGCACTTTTCTCTCTGTTTTATCTTCACTGTCATCTTTGCACCCCATGGCTCCACATATTCTTTTCTCTTCTGTCCCAGTTCTGACACCATGTCGCTTTTGTGTTAGGACACAAATAAACAAATCTTTGTGGGTTCTGTTCAAGCAGATTTATTTCATACAAACAATACTATTGTTGACTACTGACTGTAACTTAAATAACTTGTATATAAACTAACAACTGCGATCTTGCATTCTCACTGTCTGCTTCTACAAAATGGCACTAAGGGATTGCACGGGTCTGTTATTTATATGTGCATGTACAGCCTCGCATGCTTCTTAAAGATATAGCACACACACTTTACACTCTGATGTACACCTATGTCCCCATTTATCATGTCCATGATTATTCTTTCCATGGCCTTGCATATAAGGCTGGTAAGACTTATGGTCCTATATTTACCCAGACCAAATGGCTCAACCTCCTTTTTGCGGGGAAGTGAATGCAGCCATCTTCCATTCCTTGGGCAGAAAACCTGACTGAAGGCTGTAGTTAAGGATGTTATCAGGACCCATGATGCAATGTTTTTATAGTTTTGGAAAGTGCACTGATGACCCATTCCTTAGTAATGGTTGAGGGTAGGTTGTGTTATGTGGCATTTCCTTTGGACTGTTAGGGAGAGGGGGAAATTTGAGCTGAACCTGTCAGCCAAAAGATTAGAAATGGCCTCTGGTTCATTGTGAGTGATGCCATTTACAATAACTTCTGCACATCGTTGTGAATTTCCTCCGAAGTTATGGAACATAGTGTAGAAAGCTCTGTGGCTGTCCTTTGCCCAAGAAGCAATTTTTTCTTCAAATATAGTTTTTGAAGTATTCACTAACCCTCATAGCTGCCTGTTTAGATTGGTCAGGGAGATTTTAGTATGTATGGCTTTGTTCTTCCTATGCTTGGCCAAATTTTTTTTCTTTTGCTGTATAATCGATTGATATTGTGATTCCACCAGGGTGGACTCTCTTTTGAGTTTGTCTTATTCTTAATAAAAGTAAGCACAGGTTACTCTATCCAGCCATCAATATGACTGTAAAGCGATTTTGAAAATCGCTGAGTGTATGCTATGGTGTTTGCTGGATTTGGGGGTGCTTGGAATTTAGCCAAGTTGTTGCTTAGTAGAGAGAGAGAGAGGTCAGCATTGGAATAGTTCCTAAAAGTTTCTGGTTTCACTGCATGCCCAGATTTTATTTTTATTTCATGTAATACTGCCTTATGGTCTGATCTGATGAGCAAAGATATTACACTGGGTGAGGGAACACCCCTGTCACCCCATGTTCATGAATACAAGGTCAAGGATGTTCCTACCCCTGGTAGGAGATGGACCAACTGTTCCAGGATGTTGGTTTTAAAGTTTAGGAATCACTAGGCTTGTGTATTATAAGTAGTGCAGTATTCCCAATCTATAGAGTTGAGACCCCATGAATACCATGAATATTGTATTGGGTTGAATGGTGAGGGACTCTAGCACATTGAAATAGGTAGTATGGGTTTCCTCAGACATGGAGGGGGACCTACAGGTTGTAAGGATATGGTACAACACCCTGTTTATGATGAGCTGCACATATAAGAGTTCCAATGAGTCATACATGTAAAACCAGTCTCACATCCAGACTAGTTTAAATATAGACACTCCTCCTCCGTTAGTTCCCTCCTGTGCAGTAGCTGGTCTAAAGGTGCGAAATACATTATAAACAAGCACTGCTGGGGTACTCTTAGCAACTTTAAACCATGTCTCCATTACCACACAGATGTCCACACTCTCCAGGTAGAGGAAGTTTTGCAGGGAGAAGAGTTTTGTGTTAAGACTTCTATCATTGAGCAGTACCACTTTTAGATATTCCTTCAGACTGAGTTTCAGTTAGGTTGGTAGGTTTATCAGTTTGGCATTGTATAAAAAAGGCACTATGTGGGTGGGAAGATCTTTGCCAATATCTGAAAGACTAGAAAGGATACGTGTAGACCATCCCTGGCAAACAGCATGGTCTGTCAACTGTATCCCCCAGGCTGTTAGATATTGTCCTCCCAAGCTTGACACCAGAAGCTAATCCAATTGTTAAAATCAATCATTTTCTGTTGGTAATATGGCATTATCCTTGGAGAAGGTAGTATGCTGCTCAGTGCTTGACTCATACCTGCCTGAGACACATTATCAACAAGCTTGATCATGTTTCGCTTCACATAGTCAAAGGAAGTATGTCTCAAGTCATTAACACTCACATGGACTATGACAGAGTCTGGTACATGTGGTTCCATGACCTGAGTGCTTGTGTGACTTAACGGATCCTAGCCATGGAAAGGCAACTAACTTTGACTCTCTCCTTATTCAGTCTGGTGAGGGAGACATCTGTACTTCTCATTATAGTTATCACCAATGACCAGGAAATTTGTCTGTGTGCTGGCTTGCCTTGATGGCTCAGCAGTGGAGGCACTGGATACAATGTTAGTATGTGTAGCTGCAGGTGGTGTTCTAACGGAGTGTTTACATGATGGCTGTGGACCTTTTCTTTGATTGTAGTGTGCAGGAGGTCTTAGTGTTTTACGAAGGATACCTCCAAGTGTCTCAGCATAAGTAGTTTTATGTGTAGGTTCTTTACTCTGTGCAGTAGGCATGGTGCAAGTTTTTATTAAAAATAAGTCAGTATCCATGAGGCAACTGCTGCAATGCCTCAGAATACCCATCTCAACCAGACTGGCCACAGAGAGAGTTGGGAAATGAATATCCATGGCTACTGATGTACTAGGGAGGAGTGAGGAAAACTTAAATATTGAACTAGTCAATAAGACAAGGAAGTCGATGAGCAACATTCAGCTATGAGCAAACTAGATGCTCTAGTAGTTAAAAAAAAATCTACATAGACAGTAATTTATGCATTTTTTTTGTCTTTGTTTACCAGAAAGTCCAACTGAGTAATACCCATTTTCATCAGGGGCCTGGAGAGAAAAGCTGCATTTGCTATTAAGTTCAAGTAAAACACAGAGTAGTTAAAATTTCTATTTACAAACAGTAGTTACAGTGGAAGTTACTAGAGAAAACACACATGTAACTTAGTGGATTGTACAGGAAGCAGTTATGTATAAAAATTGTTTCGTCATTTCAGTGAGAGGTTAGAGTATTATGTTTAAGGAGAGTATCTTACAGTGAACACAAAGTTTTAACCTTGTGATGAGCATGTACAAGACCAGGACTGGTTAAGATGTTTAAGCAGTGGTTTAAAACTACTTTGAGAGTTTTGTTTGCGTGGGGATACTATTCCAGAGTTTAGCAACACATTGGGAGTAGAGTGACTCTCCAGCAACATTATTTTCCTTATTTGTAAGTAACAAGAAGTTGTTACTAGAGCAGAGGCCCCTTTCTGGACAGTAATAAATTTTGTAGTGGAGGACATTTTTCTGGATGATTGCGTTTGTGTGCTGTAGTTAGTGTGAATATTAGACAGTTGTACAGTTCAAGCAAGTTTAATCGCTTTAAGCTAAGACAATGGTTGGTCCTATGAGGGAGACTGGTGGCAAATTTAGCTATTTTATTGTAGTAGGAGGCAAGTTTTTCTTTTGAGTATTATTTGTTAGGATAGGAGCGGCATATAAGAGAACTGGCAGAAAATAGGTGGTAGTTAGAATTTTTTTGCAGTATCTGGAATCCGTTGATCCTATAAAGGGAGCCTAGTTTCTGAAGTGTAGATTTAAAGTTGTGCAGTATATGGTGGTCATATCTGAGACTGTCCTAGAAGTATACTGTGAGTTACAGTTTCAATGACAGAATTATTTGCCGACCTTATGGTAAATGATTGCTTTTCATTTTAGCAACCTTTTGAGGTAAAAAGCATTAACGTAGTTTTCTTGGAGCTGAGTAGGAAGTTTGACTCTGAGCCAGGTTTCTACAGAGAAATATTTTGAGCTCATCTGTTGTTGAGGCAGCACATATTAATGTTAAGCCATCTGCATGCTGAACTAAACTAGCATGGTGAGTGGAGGTCATTTTATATATTTATATATATATATATATATATATATATATATATCTACATAAATATATATACATAAATATATATATCTATAAATATATATATATATATATATATATATATATATCTACATATATATATATATATATATATATATATATATACATATATATATACATATGCATATATATATATACTGTTAATTCTGCTAGAGAAATTCTGTACTACAGCCAATATGTGCCCTGAATCTGTAGATTTTTGACAGAATACAAATTCAGTTTGTGCTGCTGTGAATCTCCTGATTCTCTTAATTCTGCTGTGGACCCCACTGACTTTGTTGAACTTACCAGGGAATTGTGAATCTGTTTGTCCTTCTGATTATATTAGCCTGATTTGGTTTTCTGACTTATTTCCGTTGAGATTCTCCTACACTAATTGTGTTGGCAGTCTGATAGAGTTAATATCAGTGCCTCAAATGCCTCAACTGTTTTACTTTATCTTGCTTATGCTCTGACTGTATTAATTCAGTGGTAGGCTTCTAGACTTTTTTTTAACCCTGATGCCCTCCCTAGCTGTATTTATGCTGTTAATTTCATCTTCTCCTCTAATACTGCTGTGAGCAGACTGATTTTCTTTCTGTTGCAAAGACATCTAAATCCTTAATTTCGGTGCCTGTCATGATTACTTTAATCCTACTGTAGCTGTACCGATTCCATTAATTCTTGCTGTCATCCCTGTAACTTTAATTCATTTGCAAGCCCTGACACCATTGGTTATGCTAGGATCCCCAGAATTGTAAAATTGTCCCTGCTGCCCTGTCACTTATTTGATCTGAGAACATAAAGTGAAATTGTGCTTGACTTGCTTTTATAGTCTGAAACTTTGAAAATGTGCCTTTAATTAGTTAGTTGACTGTAGCTAATATATTCTGAATTACCTTGCCTGCATGAATAAATCTACACTTAATCAGGAAGTGATTACTATTGAATGATATAATTATCACTGACTTTTTCACTATATTAAAATATATATGCTACCACATTAAAACTAAATTTGTATGAGTAGGAAGCTGTGTGTGTGTGTGTGTGTGTGTGTGGGGGGGGGGGGTTGAACTAATTTACTCACTTCCTTACTTCACCTTAGTTTGTTGAACCTGTTTTACTTGGATTGGTCGAAATACATTACATTTTTGTTCATGGACTGTGTATTTTTCCAACACCGGTAGTATGGGGGTTATGGGAATATGCTTGTGTTGGGCACACACACACAGATATGTGTATATATTTGTATGTATGTATATATATATATATATATATATATCTGCCCTAGGGCATTTATAAGCCTAGCCAGTGTGTTTGGCTTTCGCCACCCATTTTAAATTCACTTTGCTATGCCCTTTTTCGAGGTTAGTATACTGTGCCTCTGTCTAACAGTGACACAGAAGTGATACCTGGGGTAAACCTATGATCTCCCATCCACTCATCAAGATTCCTCTTGAAGAGAGTCAATGAGGGACTCTGCCTAACCTGGACTGGGATTTTATTCCAGAGTGAAGGGAGCCTCTGGGTTATGAATTTGTCCCTCCAGCATGTCCTATTTATTTCAGTGCTGAGGTTCAAGTCTCTCGAGCGCGTAGCTCGATGGGTTTTGGATTTTCTGAGGTGTAGCATGTCCATTAATTCTGGGTTGGACATGGCTTTATACGTCAGGCACAGATCGCCTCTGAGCAGGCGGTATGCCACTGAGTAGAGCTGGAGTTTCTTTAACCGGGCAGCATATGGCATCTGTTTGAGCCCTTTGATCCTCTTGGTGAGGTACTTTTTGGGTCTTTCCAGTTGCTGCAGGTGTCTGGTAAGGTACATCCCAAAAGGGGCATTGTACTCCATTATGGGCCTGATGAGGGATGAGTAAAGAGGCATGATGACCTCCCCTGATC
Source organism: Protopterus annectens (assembly GCF_019279795.1). Lineage (NCBI taxonomy): Eukaryota > Metazoa > Chordata > Ceratodontiformes > Protopteridae > Protopterus > Protopterus annectens. The sequence goes on along the minus strand of NC_056726.1, from coordinate 660,973,188 downwards.
TAGATGTGAATCCCTTCATGATTAGGTGGGCTATATGAAATGTTTTTCTAACCACTTTGACCACGTGGTTGTCAAATGAGAGATTGCTATCAAATTGGGCCCCCAGGTCCCTAATTACTTCTGTACTTAATGGATTACCACATATGTGGTAATTTGTGGGCACTTTGCTTTTGTCAAAGGGGATGACTATACACTTTTTGGCATTTAGCTTGAGGCCATGACTCTGGCACCAGTTGTCTGTTTCTATGAGGCCCTTTTGAGGGATGCTTGTGTCGGCTGGAGAGTCGATTATGGCGCCCAGTTTGCAGTCATCTGCGAACTTAGTCAGCCACAGTCCTTCCGTGTTGGCCTGTACCTCCGAGAAATATATACCGAACAAGAGAGGTCCCAGGACTGAGCCTTGTGGGACGCCACTTGTAACTGGTTTGGAGTCTGACATGGCTCCAGCAATTCTAACCATGTGGGTTCTGTCCTTGCACCAGTTTGCAACCCATCTAGTGACATAGGGGTCTATATTTAAGCTGGTGAGCTTATCTATAATGCCCGAGTGGGGTATTGTATCGAAGGCTTTTGCGAGGTCCAGGTAGGCTGTGTGGACCACCTTCCCCTCGTCAATGGCCTTGGTGACTGTTTCAAATAAATCAACCAGATTTAAGAGGCAGGATCTGCCCTTAACAAAGCCGAACTGGGTAGGATCCAGTGTCTGTAGGTCCCCAATATCTTTATTTATGAGGTCCATGATGATCCTTTCCATAGCTTTGCAGACCACGCTAGTCAGGCTTATGGGGCAATAGTTTCCAGGATCCGTTGGGACACCACCTTTGTGGAGAGGGACCACTGTTGCTGTACGCCACTCTTTGGGTACATATCCTGTAGTAAGGCTGAGATTGAACAGTAGTTTTATGTTTGGGTTTAGCTCTTCTTGGAGTTCATGTAGGACGCAGCCCGGGACACCGTCTGGTCCCATTGATGCTGTGTTTTTTGCTTTGGAGAGGGCAGCTCTTACCTGAGCATCTGAGATGTCAGGGGGGCAGCACTCTGCTGGGATAGATATTTGCCCTTTTGGTGGGGAGGAGGAGGGGAGAGAAGTTTGCGCTGAACCTGTCAGCTAGGATGTTGGCAATGTCTGTGGGTTCGGTGTATTTTTTATCATTTTGGACTAATTCTGAGCATATCTGGGAATTCCCACCCAGGTTCCTGACATAACTAAAGAAAGCCTTGTGATTATCCTTAGTGTCCTGTGCAATTTTTCTCTCGAAGCTGGCCTTAGACGATTTTATGAGTGCCCGTAGTTTTTTGCTAATACTGATCAGAGATGTCTTCCCTTTTTGGGATTTTGCTCTATCATGTAGTAGCTTCCTCCTTCTATTGTATAGTTTGTTTATGGCTGGGGTCCACCAGACAGGACGTCTGCCTTTGGAGGATTGGGTCTTGGTTTTATTTGGGATCGCATGATCCATGCATTCCTGAAGGTGTTCATAGAATGCGTTTATAAAGGATTCTGCAGTCTGAGCCGTATTTTCCACTGGCCCGGGGGCTTTGAAGGATTCCACCTCGGTTTTGAGAAGTGTGAAATTTGCTTTAGAGAAGTTTTTCACTATGGTTTTCTGGGCAGGGGGTGGGGTTGGGATGTGAATATCCAGTGAGATTAGTTTATGGTCTGATCTTACCAGTGAGGGATACACTTCTGGTCTGGAGCATAGAGTCCCCATGTTGGTGATGATCAGGTCCAGTATGTTTTTCCCTCTTGTGGGAGTGGTAACAAGTTGTTCCATAGCATTTGAGTTTATAAATTCTAGGAACCTTTGGGCTATAGTGTTGGAGCTAGAGTAATGCTCCCAGTCTGTTTGGGTAGTTGAAGTCGCCCAATATAATGGTGTTTGGAGAGACCTTCATATTTTCCAGTGTTCTCAGGAAGGCCGAGTGGGGTTCCTGGGTTTGGGAGGGTGGTCTGTAGCAGGCTATAAACTGGAAGGCAGTTTTCCCCACTGTTAGTTGCACATAGATAGTCTCTGATGCTTCGTGTATGTATGTATGTATGTATATGTATATATATATATATATATATATATATATATATATATATAAGGAAGAGAGCATAGTTGGCAACTAATTAAACATTTGCTTACCTTGTGCATATGAGGTTACTTGAATCGCTGTTGCTTTGATGAACTGGTCAGTCAGAACTAGACAATGAAATATTTTAACAGGTACCATTATGAACAATATTTGAGCAGAGCGTGGGTTTGTTCAACCTGACTTTATTGATGCCAAATATGGATGCGAATGGTTGTTATAAATAGATCTCTTTTGCACTACTCAAAGTTTTTCGCTGTGTGTTTCATTTGATAGAGAAACTTGATGCAGGACCCACTTAAAGCAATGTGACATGTATATATTATGAGAAACAGAGCACTGAGCCAGATTAAGGGTTGCATATCGTGTGTTACGTTTTGATCAGTCAACAGCAAATTTATTGAGACTGGACTGTCTGACCAACTCTATCAACTAGAAACCTGATATTGTAAATTAATGGCAAGGTATATAAAATAGAATTCTGGAGTCATAGCCTTTTATGTCCCTTTTATTATAGATCATTAACTCTAGCTACAAGTTTTTTTACTTCATTGAAATTTCATCTCATCATAGACTGAACTCTTTGTAAATGTGCCCTAAAATTAAGTGAAAGTTTCTACAGGCATCTAAGTCTTGCTTAGCCTTAAGGCAGGACTTCAGCCCACATGCTCTGATGGTGGGGAGGGAGTATGGGAGACTTGGACTCTGTCAGTGAAGAACTTCAGCTGTTGATGTTTTGGTAAAAAGGTGATGACAAACTTAATACCCTTACATGGCTACATGAATGGTTGATGGCAAAGAGAAATAGGGTGAAAAGTATATAAGTGGTTTTGATGTGATTTGCTGGTATGAGCAGACCATGGGCTGGGCTGGATCAGTTGGAGTTTATTAAAACCCAATACAGGTGCGAATTAATGGACCTCTAGGAAACTGGCTACTCTAGCTAGTTTGCGGTGATTCAGAAGTTTATAATAACAATACAGTTACAGGTTGTGCTGTCAACTTCTGGATTGTGTGAGTGCTACCTAAACTAAAGGTGAGAAAGAAAACAGAGAAGTTGTGACAAGAAGAGAAACAATATAGAAGAGCAGGGTGGAGAGATAAAATACTGTTGGGGTATCAGTAATCCGTAGCAGTATGATTTGTGTGTGGGGTAAGGGGTCCTGAGGATGAAAATAGCTGGGGACCCAAATACCTTAACACCAAATCTGTAACTTATATACTGCAACTTTGATAAAGAAGCTATCAAGATTCCACTATCACAATTGAACTGAGTGTCAAGAAAAGATATGACTCACAGCTGACTAAAGAGCATTTAAAGAATAGGTTTGTGAAGCTGTTTTTCAAATACAGAAACTGCAAAATGCTAACTGATTGTAATGAATGCCACATGTGCTTGTGCCAGTTACAGAAACTACCAAAAAAGTACGTTAACTGAGTCATGAGGTGAAAATGTTGAAGGAGAAATAATCTGGTATTGGAATCAATGCATTAGAAGTATATAGGTACTTCTATTGACCATTTCTTCCTACTGGTCATGATGTTAAAATGCTGAAAAAGAAAATAACTTTGTACCTAAAGTAATGTATAATAAAAGCAAGCGAACATATATTGACACATTTTTTCATGCCTATCTGTGAGGACTTTTGATAAGTAAGCAACAGCAAAATACATACTTTATCAGGGTAACAGGCAGAAGAAAGATCTGCACATGCTGCATTACGTTGGGCATTTTGTAGGACTGCAGTGAGTAAATGAAAATATCATGAAAATGTAATTATTTTATTGGAGGTGGATAGTGTGGAAAAAGAGTATGTGTTCTGTATCTTTAAAAAGCTTTTCATGGACTGAACGTGCATATAAATAGCAAGCATGTGCTAGCTTCACTGCCATTTTGAGAGTGCAGCCAGAGAGTGAGTTTATCTAAGTTAGTTCTTATGCCTCAACCCTGATGTGTTTGTGGGTTCTGCTTAACCAGCTTTATTATTTACAAAGTCTTGTCTATTACATCCTGAGTGGATGAGTGACATGGTGTCATAACCGGGATTCCAGAGACTGTTTTCCAGAGCTATGAAGTGCAGAGTTAACAGTTGACATAAACTAAGAGAAATAAGTAAGAAAAAAAGGCAAGAAAAGAACCAAAGGTAATAAAAGCTTGTACAATTATTTTCTAAAATAAATAAATAAATGATAAAACTGAGCATTACAAGGGCACAAACAGCATTATTAAACAGGTAAGAGGCACAAAAGCTTTGTTGATTTAACAAAATGTTTAAAATTAAGAGATTTGATAAAAAACCAGTATAAGAAAAGTACATAAGGGGTTTGGAATTAACTTGAAATTGCAAAACGGGCATGTTTAATGCAAAACAAGCTTGTTTAAAGCAAATTGGGCATGTTTAGATTAAAACAAGCACAAGAAAAATAGAATGGGTAGGAAAAGAGTTTAAAAGAGCAAAACAAATATAATGAGGGCAAAAAGGGCACACTAAGCATAAATACAGCAAGGCGACTGCAGGTTTTTTTGGCAAAGTGCTGTGTTTTAGCGTAATTACTACTTTGTATTGTATTCAGGGCATAAATAGAGTTATTCAAAGTGTCTAAAAGTGCTTAGTGTGTGCTTATTACAGTGCATGTATTCTGAAGAGTTTATTTGTGTGCAAAGTGCAGCCATTTTGTGAAGTACAGTCAAAGTACAGCCATTTTGAAACATTTCTTGTGATGGGTGTGTCTATTTGCAAAGTGACGCCATTATGGAGTGTTTCTTGCACTGTAAAGAATCATCTAGCAAAGCACTGCCATTTTAAAGAAGTTTGTGTGCCGTGTACTGTTTATTCACAAAGTACAGTTATTTTGAAATGTTTCTTCTGAGCTTCTTCTGCCAGTTCATTCGCACACTGGAGTTATTTTGAAATGCTTCTTACACTAAGAGGTGATTTCTTGCAGTAGAGTAATTTCAAGAGTATTACAGTGCCCAAGAGACTTTTGCAAAGTTCAGTTATTCAGAGGCTTGTTGTACTATCAGGCATAGTTATGAATACTGGCAAAAATATATGGCATATGTATATGTGTGTGTTCATGCATATTTGCAAAATCCTTTACTTGTATGTGTTAATATGGCCGATGCATTTTGAAAGCTGTCATCACTTGTATTTGATCAGAATATTGCAGAGAATTGGAGGATATTTGAGCAAGAGTATGAGATTTTTATACAAGAATCTTATTCTGACAAAGATGTATGCACCAGAGTATTCATTTTGTTAAACCTAGCTGGGTCAGAAGCCATTGAAAGAGAACATTCATTTGTGTATGCACCAGCAGTATAGGAGGGCGAAGGTGAAAACCGCCATATTGTTATACAGGCTGAATCAAGGGAAGAACCCAAATGTTTGAAGCACAAATTCAGAGAAATGTGTAACTTCCAGACAAATATTACATTAGAGGCATTTGTGTTAGACAAGACATCAGAAACCAAGGGAAACTTTTGCAGCTTATATTTCTGATCTAAGGAACAAAGCTAAAATGTGTCAGTTTGGTGACTTAAAAAATGAGTTGATAAAGGACAGGCTTGTGTGTGGTATTAATAGAGCACCTGTGTAAGATTTGCTTTGTGACAGTGATTTTACATTAAGTAAAGCTATTGAGATTTCTAAAATCCATGAAGTTACAGAAAGGCACACAAGCACAATTGCGAATGATAAGAGCATGGTTTTGGCAGCCTCCAGAGCAAATGTAGATAGCATGCAACATGTGGCAAATAGAAACATGCCTAAGCACGTGGCAACCACAGCACCTGTGGGTTCTCTGGGGAAACCACTAGTTTTCCAGCAAGTTCTAAGAAAGGAGCATGCTCAGTGCGGTTTAAGCATGAATCAGCAAAACCCAAATCTAGCTTTATAGTTGACTGTCACACAAACCTCCCAACTGTCCCGAATTACTCGGTTTTTACTCGGGAATCGTGGCACCCCTTTAGTTCCGATTTTCTTTCACAGTGTTTTTATTATTTTTTTTAAGTTTTCGCGCTGTCAGCTGATGTCATCATGCGCGATGACATCAGCTCCGTCAGGGTTGCCAGCCTGTCAGAATTGAGCTTGCGTACATATTCACACATATTTCCGGCTCAAAATTAAATACTTTCTGAGAGGGAATGGTTTGTTTGCTGATGCAAGTCGTAGTCGCGCCTGGCTGATCATTACAAGTGCTCGTTTTCATTTATTGTCTGGACTCTGGATTATTTATTAGCTTCTAGTTCTGGCTGCTTGTTTGAGGATTTAAGGCTGATTTTTGTGACTGAATTAGTGAAGGCTCATCAGCTGCTGCAATGCCGATGTATTATCACCACCTGGCTGCAAACAAAGTAAGGTAGGTGTGTGTGTGTGTGTGTGTGTGTGTGTGTGTGTGTGTGTGTGTGTGTAGATAAGGATGTAGTGTTACTATTTTCTAGCTAAATTAGTAATTACCAAGGTTAGCTTGTTAGAGTATGTAAAAGGTTTAGGCAAACATTTTTTAAACTACATTAAAGTAATGTACTATGGTCGCTCATGTGTGTATGTGTACATTAGCAGAATGCCATATACCTTACAAGAACGTTAGCTTGTTAGAGTATGTAAAAGGCACTTCAAAGCCTGTAAGTTAGTTGGCTGGTTCTAGCCTATCCTTTCAGAACTGAGAATGCATTGAATATTGCTGGCTTTGCATTTTGTATTAAAAAAGACACTGGATTTATGAGATTAAAACAGTCAAGTTTTTATTTATTCCAAATCAAAATGAAATCTAAGATGCTGCTTTCACTTTGCACAATTGTGTGTGTGTGTGTGTGTGTGTGTGTGTGTGTGTGTGTGTGTGTGTTGAATATTGCTGGCTTTTTTGAATTAGTATTACTGCATTTTGTATTAAAAAAGACAATGGATTTATGAGATTAAAACAATCAAGTTTTTATTTATTCCAAATCAAAATGAAATCTAAGATGCTGCTTTCACTTTGCACAATTTCTGTGTGTGTGTGTGTGTGTGTGTGTGTGTGTGTGTGTGTGTGTGTGTGTGTGTATGTGTGTGTGTGTGTGTTGTGTGTATGTGAGAGAAGGAGAAGAGTGAAGAACAGTTTGCAAAATGATCGAATGAAATCAGAAAGCATGCAGTGGTTTAGGTGTATGAGATGTCTTTGCTTTGTATTAGAAGCTCCATCCTATCAATGTATCATACAGATGTAAATAGATGATAGGAACCAAGACTTTTACTGCTATGCTTAGGCAAGTACTTTAGTTGTTGGGATTATTATATGTTTAAGGAGTTTCCAAATGAAAAATGAGTACAAAAAATGATGACTTCTTTCCAGACACACTAGCACATAAATACTTTGGATCAGATTTTTCCTGTAAGTCTGCATTTGTTATAGTGAATAAACATTTTTTCCATGCAAATAGATAATTTACTTAATATATTTATTATATTTCAAAGGTTAGTGAATTGGACCATGAGGGTCTCTTTTCAGTCATGACCTTGTTATGAAAACAAACAAAATATGCATAAACTGAATAACACACACACCGCACTAAGATATTATTTAGAAATGATAGTTTTAATACATGCTACTTCATAATTCCTTTAAAAGCATCTCTTAAATAAAATGAGTAATGCAGATTATTAAAAATAATCACATAACCTGCTCACGAAGTAATGACCCATGTAGGTAAAGATGCATGAAAAAACAGTGGTTGGTCACCACCCTTCTGTAATTAACAGCCAAACATTTTTACAGCTTGCTGGCTTTTAGCATCAATGCTGGCTTCTAGCTCCTCTGTGCTGTCAGTCATTTTCATGTCTCAAACCCTGTACCTTGGGTACAGGGTTAAAAGAGCCTAAAGTCTCTAGCCACCACCAAATGTGAACTGTGTCCAGTTTTTTTTTTTTTGTGCTAAGAGGTTGAGAGATACGGTGAGAAGTAAGAAATGAATTCACGAAATGATAGCCATTAAGTTTCAGTCTTCCTATTTTTCAGGAAGCTGCTGATTTGGCATATTGGTATGTTGTTCTGACCCTGGTCACTGGTGCATAGGGCCCTGGGTTCAAAACTTGTCAGTGAAATGCATGGTGGTAGCACAACATTTTATTCTAGCAACTTTACAAAATTATACAAGCAATGTTTAAAATGTATCCCTGTTTTTTTACCTTTTGCCCCCCCCCCACCAAAAAATGAAATTGAAAATAAGTGTGAGATGCTGTGCAAGTTACCTATGGCTTACACTACTGTCATTCTATTTATAGTGTGGGTGTGGAAGTAGACTTTTATGATGGAAATGTTCTGAACTGGACAGTTTTGTCATTATTGGTTCATGCGTTTTGTTTCACTGCCTACAGTACAGCCTACTACCGGAAAAATGTTACAATAAATTTTAAAATGCGCTTTGTCTAACAAGTGTGTTGTATTATACAAGGAATATAATTTGAAACAAGTGTGCTGTATTCCTTGTATTATACAATGAATATAATTTTAATAAAGTCAGGAAGGTGTATCAAAGAAAATAACACATGTATATTTCTTTTGTGTGCAAGGGCCAATGATTTGAAAACAGCCCAAAGGTGATCTTTATCCACCCCTTAGCCAGATGCATTTTCTTTGGATGTGGTGTGGGTTTCAATGTTGTTTCAAGGGCGGAGAAGTTTTAATGCCAAGCCTATTTTCATTGTGAGACAGTAACAGTATTGCTTTGTTTACCAGATGTCTGAGTGCTTCTGCATTGTTGTGCTTTAGAATGTAAAAATAAAATCCAAATCATTGTAGAAGTAAAGCAGTATGCATACATTAGTGTTTATGGTAAATGGGATGAAATAGCCAGGTAATGGGACATTGGAATGGCTGCAGGGGGACTCTGGTACCATATTTTGGTTGTCTGTTCTTCAGTTTGTGTTTGAAAGTTGGTATCCCACAATTCCATTGGAGTGGGTGGGGTTACATAATTATGTATGCAAATTAGATGTTAATCAGCGTACAGATTTGTACCTATTTGTTATGGTCCTTGTCCAGATTTTTGATGTTACCAGGTTGAGAGGTATGCTGTCACAATCATGGTGCAATCATGAGTCTAAAAGAGAGAAATGCTTGGCATTTGGTCAGCAGTGCCACAGATGTAAAAAATGGAACCATTCTGAAAAGTTGTGCAAATCAAGTAAACCTCACACAGTTATAAAGAATGGTCACTCAAAAAAGCAACTTCATCATATAGAGAGCTGCAATTCTACTTTCTATGTCTATAGTGTATCAGTAAATGGTGAAAAGGTTGATGCAGTGAATTTGTTGGCAAAGAACAAAGTATTTTGTACTGTCCAGCTCAATGCTAAATCCCCCAAGCTCAAAGTAGACTCTGGTTCAAAGTGTAGTGTTATGTCAGCAGACACATTTGCTAAAATGAGATCTGGTGAATAACTCAGTGTGGCTAGTAGTGCAAAACTTGTTGCTTATGGAGGTGAAGAAATTCAAACCGAAGACTCAGTAGTGCTTTCATGTTATCTGGCTAGCAACTGTTACAGCTTGTTGTTCTGTGTAGTCAGAAGACCTGTATAGTCATTACTGGGTCTCAGAGACAGTTTAAGAATGACTCTGCTTTCTTTTACTAAAGAAGTTCATATCAGCACGTATCCTAGAGTATGCTGATGTTTTTGATGACAAGTTGGGCAAACTTCCAGTTGTGTATTCTATGAAGTTAGACCCAGAGGTCAGTCCAGTGGTTAGACGAGTGGGAAGATTTCTGTTAGCTATGCAGGATAAAGTTAAAGCTCAGTGGGATAAAATGATGCAGTAAGGTGTAATTTTTCCAGTTACAAAACCAAATGAATGGTGGTAGCAGCCACAAGAAAGGCTCAGACGAAATCAGAATATGTATTGACCCAAGAAATTTGAACAAAGCATTAGAGACCGCATCTTCCAATGCGTATAGTCAAAGAAGTTGCAGCCCTAATACCAAATGTCACTGGGTTTCCTGTCTTGAATGCAAAAAGTTCATTTTGGGAAGTGATGCTTGTCACAAATCCTTATTACTGACTATTTTCAGTACCCCTTTTGGCAGATACAGATTCCTAAGGATGCCATTTGGAATAAATTTTGCAAGTTAAGTCTTTCTGTGTGCAATGGAGCAATTTTTGTAAGGTTATCCTTGTGTCATAATAGTAGATTTATTGGTTGGAGGCAATGGTGAAGCATAGCATGACAGAAAACTTACAGTTCTAAAAAGAGCACGTGAAGTGAACATAAAACTCAATCCTCTGAAGTGCAAATTCAGACTACCAGAAGTTACATATGTAGGTCATTTATTTACCAGTACTGGCTTGAGACCAGACCGATCCAAGCAATCAGCTATTCTTGAGATGCCAGCACCTGATAAAGTTCAAGCTCTAAAAAGTTTTCTTGGCATGGTCAACTATATAGGCAAGTTTACACCAGACTTCAGTGAGTTGATAGCACTTTTGAGAGAAGTGATGCACAAAAATGTTACATGGACCTGGTTGAACAGCACCAGAGAGCATTTGAAGACCTTAGGTGGAAAATTGCACCCTAGCTACATTAAGATACTATGATGTCAGTAAACCAGTAACTCTTTCCTGTGATGCTTCAAAATTTGGTCTTAGCACAGTTATTCTCCAAGAAGGCAGACCAGTAGCCTATGCATCTAGAACCCTTACCCAAACTGAAATGCAATATGGGTAGATTGAAAAAGAACTTTTGGCAATAATATTTGTATGTTCACCGTTTCATGATTATATCAAGCTATTCATATTGAAACTGATCACCAACCTCTAGTTACAATTCTAAAGAAATCTATGCATTCAGCTCCAACGAGATTACAGAGAATGATACTCCATTTGCAAAAGTACAACTTCAGAATGGTCTCTACAAAAGGTAAACTTTTTTATCTGGCTGATACCTTATCCAGATCACCCAGAAATACAATGGAACAGCTTGAAGCAGAGAGTTTTGACTTTGATGTAATGGAAGTGCACAATTTTTCTACCATGAGACTTGATGAGCTAAGAGATCATACAAAGACTGATCCAATTTTGCAAAAGCTCAACCACTACATTAATGTCGGATGGCTGTCAAAGCAATCTAGTGTACCACCTAAAGTGCAAACTTATTTTCCTTACAGAGATGAGATGTTGATGGAAGATGGCATTATTTTCAAAGGTCCTAGAATTGTTGTTTCTGCTTCCTTACAACATATATCCAGATTTTGCATTGTGGTCACCCAAGTTCTGAATCTACCAAAAGAAGGGCAAGAGAACCAGTATTATGGCCTTCTCTAGTAATAAACATTGATAAAGTTATTTCTTCTTGTTCAGTATGCAATGCAACTAAACCACATTTGCAAAGGGAACCACTTTAGCTAAGTCAAGTTCCTGATCTACCTTGGTCAACAGTAGCCACTGATATATTCAAGTGGAACAATCAACATTATAGTACAGGTGGGCTCTTATTCGAACTGGATTGAGATTGATTTACTACATAACCTAAAATCCACTGCTGTTATCATGAAGTTGAAACATCATTTCTTGGTCCATGGTAGTTCACACAAAGTTATTTCTGACAATGTTACTCAATTTACTAGTCAGTTTCAGAAATTTGAAAGGTCAAAGCGTGGCAATACTGGTGTCTTTTTGAATTAAACCATCTCAGAAACATACCCTGTGATGATATACTTAGCTTGCTTGCTTGGAGACTTCTATCCAGGCAAAACAGAACAACACTGCCTATTAGTTCCAGTTTGTTGAGGATTAAAGCTAAGAACAGAACCATTAGAGCACAATTATTCAGGAAGCATTCTTTCCAAAAGTCCAGTTATGATACATCGAGCAGATTTCTTCATCTGTTGAAAGGAGAGACAGTGAGGATACAAATGGTGAAAGGTTTCAACCGGATTAGACATGTAACAAGTATATGCAACAAGCCGAGATCCTACTTCGTAGAATCTGAGGGTGTGGAGTACAGGAGAAATAGCAGACATCTTCTTCCTGTACCAGAATTGATATTGTAGCATTGGTCGTGTGATACAGACTCTAGATCTTAGAGCAATCCAGATGATGTTCCTGTTGCAAAATGTGTCAACTTCTAGTTCCATTCCTGATGATGATCCTGATGTTCCTAAGGTTGAACATTAAGCAGAGACAGTCCCATTTGCTAAATCCAATTCTAAATTTTTTGTCACATGTTTTGGTCGTATTTTCAGACCTAGTGTGAAATACACTGCGACCTGGACTTGATTGCATATATGTGTATAGTTCTGTATAATTGCATGACTACAAATTATTTGTATTGATCGCATATCAGCTGATATTGTCAATATCGCATAATCTTTTTCTCAAAGAGGGAGGATGCAGAACAGAACATCTGTGCTGTATCTTTATGAAGCATTTCAAAGACTTGAACGTGCATGTAAATAGCAAGCACGTGCTAGCCTGAGCGACATTTTGAGAGTGCAAGGAGTGAGCATACATGCGTGTAATAGCTAGTTTGATTATAAGTTTACCTAAGTTAAAGTTATTAAGCCTCAATCCTGATGTGTTTGTACATAATAAATCTGCTTGAACAGAACCCACAAAGTCTCATCGATTACATCCTGACTAGATGAGCAACATGCAGTATAGGCAATTAAGCAAATAAAAGATGGTAGTGCAATGAGCACAGATGGACTGCTCAAAATTATGCAAATGTCCCTGTAATTAGATTTTAGTGCAGACTTTCATAATATCATATTATGGCAGATAAAAATCGTTTGTAATGATGAAAGTTATGAAAATGAAAAATTTAAAACTCAGTAACTACAGAAATTAGTATGTTGTAACATACAAATAAGTTTTTGATTACAATCTGTACATGTTTTTACATGCATTTGTGTATGTGTGTATATCTGTCTGTATCTGTGCTCATGTCTTTCTCTCTCTCTATACCTACATATGTGTGTGTGCGTGTGTGTATGCGCATATGTATACATATATGGTGTGTGTGTGTGAATTAATTACACACGTTTGTATACAATAGGAGACATATTGGCTTCAAAAACAGTACTATGTATAGCAATGGAGGAACGGCAAGATACTTTGGCCAAGATTCAGAGAGATTCTGTTTACCAGTGCTAATTGGCTAACACAGGTAGGTCAGTTAGTGAGATCGAAAGTCTTTTTCAGAGATATGGTAAAGCTGCATAGAAATGTACCCCATTAGCAGCTCATTACTATGTCTATGTGTTGTATGCTGTACCATCAGTCCTGACTGTGGTAATGTTCTATATACAAACCTATAACGTATGGTATTATAGGCATCCTTTACATACATGCACCCCGCCTCCCACACACACACACACACACACACACACACACACACACACACACACACACACACACACACACACAGTCTGCTTCCCCTACCTAACTCCTGTAGTGTGACCACCCAGGCAAACAGAGGCACACAGACACACACACTCACAAACACTTAGCCTGCGCCTGATCAGACTGTTTTTTCACTTTCTCAGCCTGCTACTTGTTGTCCATAACTCTGTGAAGGGCTTCACTGTCCATTTTCCAGTCTCTTGTCTCTCTTGCTAGAAAGCAACTACCACTTGCTGCTGTACTGCATTCACTATGATTCTCCTCTGAAATTTCAGCCTTTAGTTCTGAAAAATGCAAAAGAAATGTATTAACTGTACACCATATTATAATGCGATGCAGGTGTGTACTTATGAATACAATGATATTCCTAGCATTTGCACACATGTGCAAGACAAATGCATTAAATAGCAACTTAAAACACTCAGACCTGCCTAATATGCATATAACTGGACAACACGTGCTCGTGAAGGTATAGGATGTCTACAGGGCAAACATGTATGTCATTCATACATAGACTCACCAGTATTGTGTGACCTGTCACACAGCAATCTATTAATGGACATGGCAAACACAATGCAGCATGCTCTGTGTCTGGGCTGTGTGCATACCTACCAACACAGACAAATGTGGGCTGTGAGTCTCTGTTGTATCCTTCATATGGGTATGTGGACACATGTATGACAGCCCTTGTTTAGCCACACACTGGCATGTCATTAACTCCAGACCATTTCATGTATACACGCATTAATATCTGAAAAGCTAAATATTCCACATACTCATAGGTTTGTAGGTCTTTACAAGCTAACAATCAACTAAGGCACTTAAAAGCCTAGTCGTGCAACCCAAATTTGACCCACACATTTGGTTTATACAAGGGTTTTTTTTACTGACTTTCTCTGTCCCTCAGAGACATGGGCACCAGACCACAGTTGAATTTCCGATTACCCAGTCATTGGTCCAAGTGAGTTTAAATAAGGTTATGGAGGAACTCCATATACATGTTCTATATACCTTTATTTTATGTATACTACATGGACCATATGTAACATGTTAATGAATGCCACCATCAGGTAATGTTGGTGTCAGCCGAGCAGGTGTATTACTACCATCTCAAATATAGACCTGTGTATAATTATGCAGGTATATCATGCATGGCTGAATCTCTTGGATGTAACAGGACCACACTGCAGTGCGTTGCACACCTTTCAGGAATGAATGATGAATGTATATTGTGTAGGGCTGGGACCACCAAATATAATCGGACCTCACTGCACAGCAGAAGTACTTAAGTACTATGCTGGCCAAACGTATAAGATGTTATTAGTCCACACTGCACCACTGACATACCCATCAATCGACAAAATACTAGGAGTTCTTAAGCCACTCGAACCCCAGCTGCTCAAATTTCAGTACCTTGCAGCTATGGATTCAAGTGACTGTTAGCCCGTGTATCTCCTCACACTCTCACTTGAAATTGGGTTCAACCAAACAATTTTCATACGCAATGGCTCATATGCTTGGAAAGGAGTGAGGAAAGGCCCTGGGCTAGGTAAATTGCGAAGGGAGACTGGGAGGGGGAGCGGGATTTCAGAGTTATGGAGTGATTGGAAGTTTAGGTTTTGAGAGTGATTGGGAGTTTAGGTTTAGGGAGGGAGAGGGATTTTAGGCTTAGGGAGTGATTGGAAGTTTGGGTTTATGGAGTGGAGGGGGATGTTAGTTTTAGGGAGGGAGAGGGATATTAGGCTTAGGGAGTGATTGGAAGTTTAGGTTTAGGGAGGGAGAGGGATTTTAGGCTTGGGGAGTGATTGTCAGTTTGGGTTTAGGGAGGGAGAGGGATTTTAGGCTTAGGGAGTGATTGTCAGTTTGAGTTTAGGGAATGGGTAAATTTTTAGGGTTAGAGTCAGAGTTCCGGCAGGATTAGAAGAGATTGGGCTTTGGGAGTAATGCTTAGATAACGAGCTCAAGTAGGAGTTGGAGCATTTGCGAAAACGAGCAATTGGTAGTGAAGGCATGTGTCTAAAGCAACTGTCTCAACCATATCTAGTAGACCCAAAAATACTGCACTGCCGTCCTTCAGCCTTTGTTTTATGAAAGTGCTTTATCTAACCAGTATAGACAGTATGAATTAAAGTACTGGAATTCACATACATTTGAATAAACAAATATTTCATAGCTGTAGGATTATTTAAACAGATTTTTGAATATAAACAACTTAATAAAGAGGGATATAATCCTGTCTAGACTATATGATTGTATCAGTGAAATATATAACATGTATTTTCATTTTGTACATGTATTTGAGATTGAATCAATATTTGTATCTGTACATTGTACATGCATCTTTCAGTTATTTATAAATGTATAGTTTTTCTCCCCAGGCCTCCGCTGAAAAAGGTTATTTTGTCCAGTCAGACTTTCTGCAGTAAACAAATGTAAATTAAATAATTAATTTGGAACTGATTAGTAAGCAAGTAAACTTATGAAGCAGTTGTCTAAAAAAGTCCAAAACACTGAAACAGATTAGTGTTCCAGCCAGGAATACTTTATGCATGCCACAAAATAGGTTTCATTAATGTATAGTACCAGGTTATTTTATGTATCCCGCAACAAATCCCGAAGTGTTTTAAATTTATCCTAAAAATGGACATTGATAAGAGGTAGTGATAAAAATGTTTGAGGTAACAAGTATATATATATTTTTTTATTTACCAACACTCTATACACAATCAAGCACGTATAACTCTCTGTGTCATCACTGGCCATTCTATGTAATAAATCACTATAGCTCAATCCAAGGTTGGGAAGTTAGCATAATGGTTAAGGTGTTTACCTTGCAAACACACAAGGTACAAGGTTTGATTCTCACATGGGGTAATTGGCTAAGCATAAAATGGCTGACAAAAGCAGTTAGTCTAGTACTAATCTATGAACCTAGTCACACTGAGAAAAAAAATCAGAAAATACCCAAGCATAGCTCTCTGTACCTAATTATAAGTAAAGTTCCTCATTTTAAACCTTAAAAAAACTATGTTCCTCACACTTGCAGAACAAAAGGGTTTATCATATATTCATTGTTAAGAATTTTTTTAACTTGAATCAGTTAAAAAATATTGAATCATATTCCTTCATAAAAATACCTTTTCATAAATATACATCCTGTGAGCTTCCTTGTTGAAGTTAGTAAGCTGATATCAAGTGTTCCACATTTTGCCCCTTTATTCCTCATTTGAGATGTAGTGTTCCATATTTTAAAGATGGAAGGTTGAGCGCTATACGTACAAATCTAAACATACATAAACATTACAGCTACATAACTCGGTTATAAATAGAATTTAACAAACTTGTGAAGAAGTGGTAAAACACACCCACACAGTTAATTGGAAAATGGCACATGCTAGCAAAATGGACCAGATTCTAAATATCTGCTCTAAATAACATTAAACTGATTAAAAAAGAACCTGTAAAAGTAGTATATCTGAATATAGCTTTCACTGTACTAGTAAGATCAGAAACTTAACATATCAAAAATAAGATGAAAACTTAAACTTAGAACTACAGGATAAAATCAGTCATGATACAACCTTCTCATTAACACCACATAACCTACTTAAGGTCCTGTCACTGCAGCAACAGATGCTTCTTCCGTATCCAATTTAAATTAATGGGAGAGAGCATAAATGAAACTTTTAAAGGTCTGGTGGGTTTTATATGTAATACTTTACAACATTAGGAAACTCTTTTCATAGCTCATGGTATCACAGTACTCCTTCTCTAAGCCTATAGTAAAAGTTATTTTATGTATCATACCAGGCTCCCACATTCATTTAATTTTCCTAGTTAAAGAAATGAATAGTACTCTGTTTTAAGTATGGATTTTAGTTGAAGGTAGATTATTGCATTCACATGTTCTTAGCAGGTTAAACATGATTAGGACATTCACCATTGTTGTATAACATTTCTGTATGTAATTCATTTGATGTGAATTATGCTTTTGTTGAGTAGAAATGTGTAATTCCATGTAATTGTAACTTGCTCATATGGCCCATTTTGTGACTGAAAAGGTTCCTCAGAGCAGACTAAAACTAGGTTCTAAAACAAGCAAATAAAAATGAAATATATTTTGCAGAGACAGGTACATAGAAAGATATACAGTATATAGATTATGGGATTGGATTTCATGTTTAGTTGTTCTATGGAGATGGGGTGGGGGGGGCGGTTTAAGCTCTGTCATGACTTGCATAGACAGGCATGAGCTGTGGGAGCACAGTTGTTTTGTGATGCAGTTGAAATGCTATCCAACCCCAGAATGCAAATATTTTTGTCATTTAACTTATAGGGTAGGAAAGTTATTATTCTTATCTCTTTAACATCGTACATCTAAGGCAAGAAGAGCAAACTGAAAAAAGGGGAACAGGAATACTGATTATTATTTTTTTTTGCATATGTTTGCTCATTTTTAGAAAATACAGGTTGTATTTGCATGGCTTTACATTGTTTGATAGAGACAACATGTTTCAGTCACAAAATATTTAACCCAGATGATTAACAACTGGTTTGCTTATATATGTATATATTTTTTTCATGGAATCACAATTGGTAGAAAACAGCACACAGATAAAAGTGCCTTAAAAGTACTTTCAAAGGTGGCAAGCGTTTCATCAAAACTAAAGCGAGATACTTATTTTACTGTATTAACTTAATGGTTGTACAACCACAGAGAAAAGAGAAAAAGACCACGTGCATTGAATCTCTGCTAGTACACATAAACCATTCCACCAGTGAGTATCTATCTGTAGCACTGATCACCATTTTCCCCAACTACTGTATAAACCTCTTCATTCACACACATGTTTATATTTCTTTGGTACATCACATAACTGCTAATAGTATAAAGTGAAATTTCAGCTAAATGAGCATTTAGCTGTGTGTTTTCCACCATTTTTCATTGTTTTGTGATTCATCCAAGTGTGATTTAAATTAAACATATGGAACCCAGTTATATATAAAGTAGCAATTATTTTAAAGAAAGTTGGTTACTGAACATGTTATTCATACAGTACCAACCTGTAGTGCTTTGTTTTAAAGTTATATATATTTAAGAAATGTAAAACAAGTGTCAATGTTTACTTATTAACAAAAAAAGTTGAATATCCGTGTATATCGTTAATTTTCTACTGATGAGCATACAGCCTTTCCTTTTCAAATGAATTCACCTTTTCCAGATTTTTTCATATCTTCTCTTCTTGTATATATTTTTGACTACAAACAAGAAGATTCTATCATATAAAACAAAAGTTATTGTACAGATGTTTTGATGCTGATTATTTGGTGTTTAAATATATATGATTAGATATTTAAAAGTTCTGAATATAGTGAGTGACTGCTGCAGTAAGCATGGTATATACAGGGATCAGGGATGTAATAAAAGGATTGTTTTCATTTCCCACAGAACCAGATAATTCATTTCTTACAAACATCTAGATATTCAATTCAGCTTATTTACTGCACCACAGGGTACATTTAACTGAATGTAACTGCATTTATTTGGCAGTATCAGTGGTTCCACAAGTAACACTTCCTTTTGGTGGTAGAATATCAGAAGGCTGTCTCCAGGTGATTCATTTTCTTTACTGACACTGCAGTGCAGCATCAGGGGTCATCCACTGGATGAGATATTAAACTGAGGTCCTATCTGTCTGAGTTGGTGGTAGATTGGGTGGATATAAAATATCCCATCAAACTTATTGATAACAATAAAGGGCCTTTATTCATAAAGCAAAACACTTAGTAATGTATGACATCCTAAATATATAAATGCTTGCAATATTTACACACATTTTTCTATACTTCCTTAGTATCACTTATTTCTACCCCCACTCTTTTCATCATATAGTTAACCTCATACTTCTCGTTATATGAGAACTTGTTGCATCTTGCTTTCCAAAAAAAAAAACCCAAAAAAACATGCAGAGACAAGTCATTTTTACCCTACTGGAGGATAAAAATTTAATGCCAGAGCTTCTGTTGCCTGAGGTTCAACCCATCAGAGATTGTACTTCCAAATTAGGAAATCAACGTTGGTGAGTTGTGCTGGCAGTAATACCCTTTTGGAAAGAATTTCCCCCTTCCCCCTTCTTCACATTAATGCAACGGTGGATTTCGGGTATATATGTATGTGATGTTCCCAGGCTGCATTCTGCACAAACTACAGAATGAACTGGCACCCCACCTAAGCACCATGTTCAATCATAGCCTCACCTCAGGCTTTATGCCCACTGAATGGTGCACAGTGACTGTTATCCCACTCTACAAAGGGGGAGTCACCACGGACCCCAGGAACTACCACCCCATTAGCCTTACGAGCCTGGTCTGCAAGTCCATGGAATGATCATCATGGAACTTATAAACAAAGACATTGGTAATCTCCAAACACTGGACCCCACCCAGTTCGGGTTTGTAAAAGGCAGATCATGTCTCCTAAACCTAATAGACTTCTTTGAAACAGTCAACAAAGCCGTAGACGAGGGTAAGGTGGTTCATACAGCGTATCTAGATCTTGCCAATACTTTTGACACCATCCCCCACTCTGGAATTATAGATAAACTCACTAAACTAGGTATAAATACCTATGTCACAAGATGGGTTGCCAACTGGCTCACTGACAGAACCCACACTGTGAAAGTAGCAGACTCCAAATCCAACTTCAGGCCAGTGACAAGTGGAGTACCACAGGGTTCAGTCCTGGGTCCTCTCCTGTTAGCCTGTACTTCAGAAAAGTAGATGCCAAACACAGAAGGTCTTTGGCTAATGAAGTTTGCAGATGACTGCAAACTAGGAGCCATAACTGAAACTCCTAAAAATGTTGACCGTCTACAAAAGGGCCTCACTGAGACAGATGCCTGGTGTCAAAGCCATGGTCTCAAGCTCAATGCCAAAAAGTGCATTGTCATCTCCTTTGGTAAAAACTCTGTACCCATGAGCTACCACATAGGTGGTAGCCTACTTAACACCGAAAGAGTCATAAGAGACCCTGGGACACAGGTGGACAGTAGTATCTCTTTTGATAATCGCTTTGCCACAGTAGTCAGGAAATCCTTCTACGTGGCACACCTCATCACAAAAGGTTTCTCATCCAGGAAAAAAGAGGTCATTATTCCCCTCTACTCATCACTCATTAGACCCATTATAGAGTACAACACCCCTTTTGGTGTGTACCTCACAAGACATCTACAACATCTGTAAAGGCCACAGAAATAACTCACAAAGAGGATTACCGGCCTCAGACAGATGGCCTACACATTCTCAAAAAACCCCAGGTTTACTCCGTCATATATCACCTACTCAGAGGCAATCTCTGCCTAACATATAAAGCTATGTCAAACCCAGACCTGATGTACATGCGCCACTTAAAGAAATCCCAATCCCTCCAAGTTACATGCTATAGGGACCTAAACCTTGTCACCACAATAAACAGAACATGCTGGAGGGATAGATTCCTGTCCCAGAGACTTCCCATACTCTGGAACAAACTACCTATCTCTATCAAACAAAGCTCCTCATTAGCACTCTTCAAGAAAAATCTTGATGACTGCTTAGGAAATTCACCCTGGAGACCACCTCTGTGGCTCTGCTCGACAGGGGCACAGGAAAATCATTTTCTTGTTGGGTGGCAAAAGCCAGGGTACCTTTTTGGCTAGGCTTATATAGGCCCTAGGGCCAATAGCCTATACCTACCTATGAACCTATGTATGTTTGTGTGTGTGTGTATATATATATATATATATATATATATATATATATATATATATATATGTATATAAGTTTGAGGGGTGTGGGTGTTTTGCCCTCCTCATCTCATCAGGGGTGCAGTTGAGCTACCCCTGCAAAAAATACTTTAAAAAGTGTTTTTTGTGTTTTTTTTTTTTTTTTTTTCTTCAACAAATGCAGTTTGGGAATTCTAATCCTCAGAGCATTTGCTTTCATCCACTCATAGTGGAACTTTTATCTGTTAACATTCTTTTATACCATCCCCAATTATTTCCAATGTTACCATGTGAATATTTATTATACCATATTTGATTTGTTTCTGTTTTTTTAACTAATTTTTCCTATGACAGTCTACGGAAAAAAGGCACAAAAAATTCTTAGTGTCCACCTCTTGACAAACATTACATTTTCTTTCATTATTTTGTTTGCATTTCATCAACTGTTTCACTGACAAAAAAGTCAATTACCACAAAAAACAAAACAAAAAAATTTGCCTTTGCCACCACCTTTTAACTGTCTTGTTTCCTCTATTGCTTTTTCTTAAGTTAAAATTCTGTCCATAGATAATTAACATTTTAGTGCTATTGCTATTTTATACTATCGTATTAGGCCATTCTTTTCTGTTTTCTGGAATTTTTTATTTTATTACTTTCCATTCCTATAATATGTTCATTTCCACATTAAACCTTTTTCAAACTCCATCTCTTTCTTTATCACTAGGTAACTTCCTCCCCACAATCCATCTTATCGCAAGGTATAGTTCTTGTAGAGTGTTTGCCTTTGGCTTCTTTTATGTAGAGTTTTTAATATCCTTCTTGTATATGTGTTCATGTGCTCAGAAATCTGAAAGATTCCCCTAGAAGAAATAATGAGAGAAAGGGTGCATAGGACTGCATGGATGCCTAGAAGAGCAGTATGTGGCAGGCCAAACAATGGCAGATATATGGCCTGATATTTTACTTTACACACCATGTCTCAAACATCAGATTTTGATATAGTAGCCCCAATAATAATATATTCCATTAGGGTATCTGGCATTCCTCCAATTTGCCTCTAGGTAAGTGTGCAACATATGTGTTTCTGTGCATCTTGTGGTGGACATGCTTCTTCAGTGGCAGTATGTATGTGCATGTGTGAAAACTGTATAGCTTGTGCTAGACCATTACCTTCAGGAGCAGTGTCACTGTGTGTGCCTGTCTATAATACACACACACACACACATATATATATATATATATATATATATATATATATATATATATAAACAAACAGTGGATATAAAAAGGTTTTTGTGATATAAGAAAATAAGACCACAATAAATCATTTCAAAACTTTTCCCAACTTTAATGTGATCTATAACCTGTACAATTCAATTGAAAAACAAATCTGTTAGGGGAAAATATGTAACCAGCTTATTGTACATTTTTTATTTTTTATAAGTGTGCACACCCTTAAACTAATACTTTGTTGAAGCACCTTTTGATTTAATTACAACATTCAGTCTTCTTGGATACACACTTGCCATCAATTAAAGAGACTCTGATTAACCCCAAATAAAGTTCAGCTGTCCTAGTAGGATTTTCATGACATTTACTCAGTTGCCTGCTACAGCAAAAGACATGGTTCGCAGAGAGCTTACAAAGCTTCAAAGGGATCATTGTTGAAAGGTATCAGTCAGTTGAAGGGTACAAAAAACTTTCCATAGCATTGGCTATACCATGGAACACAGTGAAGACAGTCATCAAAAATTGGAGAAAATATGGGACAACAGTGATGTTGCAAAGAACTGAACATCCCACCAAAATTGGTGAAAAGACAAGACGAAAACTGATCAGGGACGCTGCCAAGAGATGTAGAGCAACACTGAAGAGCTGCAGGAATTTCTGGCAAGTACTGGTTGTTTACCACATGTGACAACAATCTCCCATATTCTCCATATGTCTGGACTATGGGGTAGGGTTGCAAGACGGAAACCTTTTTTTACAAGGTAGAACATCCAGGCCTGGCTAAAATTTGCAAAACAATACATCAAGTCTCCCAAAAGCATGTGGGAAAATGTGTTATGGTCTGATGAGACCAAGGTTGAACTTTTTGGCCACAATTCAAAAAGGTACGTCTGGTGCAAAAACAACACTTCGCATCACCAAAAGAACACCACCCCCATGGTGAAGCAGGGCGATGGCAGTATCATGCTTTGGTGTTGCTTTTCTTCAGCTGGAACTGGGGCTTTAGTCAGGTTGTAGGGAATTATGAACAGTTCCAAATACCAGTCACTTTTGGCCCAAACCCTTCAGGCATCTGCTAGAAAGCTGAAGATGAAGAGGAATTTCACCTTTCAATATGACAATGACCCCAATCATACATCTAAATCAACAAAAGAATTACTTCACCAGAAGAAAATTAAAGTTTTGGAATGGCCCAGCCAAAGCCCAGACCTAAATCCAATAGAAAATATGTGGGGTGACCTGAAGAGGGCTGTGCACAAGAGATGCCCTCGCAATCTGACAGATCATAGACTATAAATGTTACTGCCAGGAGGAAGATGACTAATTTTGAAGTAAAAAATTCAAATGTTTATTTGCATTTTAGAAAATAGTGAAATATTTTATATATGAAGCCTGGAAAATGGTCATGAAATTTTACTGCCAAAGTTCAGTCGTGGACCAATTGTATTTGCAAATTTTCCAGGGGATATACATTCTAAAACTGAAATGACCTCTAACAGAACTGGAGATTTTTCCTAGGTTATTGTACCACCAAAAATTATTGTGAATTACCCAAGAATGTGGATTTGAATGAGCTTTCCAAATTAGCTATCATTTAGTCAACAAATAATGTCTTCAAACTATGTTCAAACACCAAGATCCATATCTTTCTAATTTGCAGTTCTGGTACCAACCTATAAGGCAACTAATAAATTAATTACACAACTACTAACTACAAAGAGATCCCTACTCACCACATTCCTTATAGAAAAACTTACCTAGTCTTTTAAGAAACATGAATACTTTAGTGGAATACAGGAGTCAGACTGTTACAGTTAAATGGACAATGGGTGGATCTATGATCATTTGTTTCATTAGTCTTAATTAGTGTAGATCATAGTGTGTGGGTTGTACCTTTAAAGCCACTGTAGTTCATGGGCACGTTCATATAAGTACTGAGGATGTGCAAGTAGAGTGCCATTTTGTGTAAGTAGCCAGAGTGAAAGCATGTATGTGTGCAGCAGTCTGCAGTCAGTCATTTAGCTAGTTTGTTTACATTTTATGTTCCAGTCATCCATCCTGATGTCTGTGTGTAATAAACATCTTAAACGAAAACCCAAGCCTCATTGTCTTACTTGAATGCACAAAACAAGCAACATGGTGTCAGAATGGGACCCGAAGTCAAAACTGTGAGCCGCACAGTCAATAATGGAGGAATTTACAGGAGGGGCTCAAACAACTAGCAAATGACTTGTAAATAGGTCAGAAACTATTTCCAGGTACTTAAACTTGTTTAAATGATTTTTTACTCTACGAATATGAAAAGAACCATTCAAAATTTTCAAAATGAATTACTGAATAAACAAAATGTTCGAAACTGACATATTGATAAAAGTACTCGAAATAATTATGAAAATGTTTGAAACAATATCCAAATCATATAAAATGTTCGAAAAAGAGAAAACAACCATATTCTTTCACAATGTACTTTTTCACATTAACTAAAGCCACTCAAAGTGTCAGTGTACAAAGTGTTGGCAGTGTGTGCAGTATTACACCACAGTCTTTTCAAAGAGTGCAGTTATTTCAAATATACTGTTGTGCAGTTGAACATTGTTACAAGTACCTAGTGTGTGTTTGAAACTCATTTGATATGGCAGAGGGATTTTGCAGACCTGGTCCGCTTGTGTTTGATAACAATATTGCAGAAAACTGGGGAGTGTTTGAGCAAGAATATATTTTCATGCAAGTTGCTTTTTTGAATAAAGACACAGGTACAACAGCATTTATTCTGCTTAATCTAGCTGGTTCAGAAACCATTGAGAGAGCTCTTTCATTTGTGTATGCACCTGCTGTGTATGCAGGGGAGGGGGAAGGCCTCCATATTGTGATACAGGCTGAAACATGGGAAGACCCTGAGTACTTAAAACATAAATTTAGAGAAATGTGCGACCCTCAAACGAATATTACAATGGAAAGGCACATATTTTACACAAGAGATCAAAAGCCTGGTGAAACTTTTGCAACATATATAACTGATTTAAAAAAACAAGGCAAAAACGTGCAGATTTGGTGATCTGAGATGAGTTGATAAAAGACAGGCATGTGTATGTGTGGAATTAATAATAATGCAGTGAGAAGATTTTGCTTTGAGACAGAGATTTAACTTTAAGCAAAGCCATAGAGATTTGTCAGATATATGAGCTTACAGAAAAGCACACGAACATGCTTATGAATGAGAAGCTGCAAGTAGCTTCTTCCAGCATGAGGTTAAAAGATATAGGCCAAAGGGTGTCAACCCTACGATGAAACCCAGGGCACACACAGCAAAAATGAGGGATGATTTAGTAAAACCCATTGTAAACCTCATAACCAGCTGTCATAATTGTGGAGACGGTCATGAACCCAAACAAAAAAAAGTGCATAGTTTTGGTCAGCAATGCCACTGATATAAAAAGTGGAATCATTTCAGAAAGCTTTGTAAATCTAAAGAGGTGAATTATTTTATTAAGAGAGCATTCAAAGAAGCAAGTTGATCAAATAGAAAGCTGCGATCCTACTTTTTATGTTGATGGTGTGTCTTTGCTTGAGGAAAAGGTTAATGCAGTAGATTTGTTGCAAATTGTGAAGTATTTTGTACTGTTCAGATTAATTGGAGACCTGTAGAATTCAATGTTGATACCGGTTTAAAGTGCAATGTTATGTCAGTAGAAATGTTTGCTAAAGTAAAAGCTGGTGAACGACTTGATTCAGTAAAGTTTGCGAAACATGTTGCTTATGGTGATGAAGAGATTGAAACCAAAGACTCAGTAGTGCTTTCATGGTATTCTGCTGGCAACACCCATTACTTGCAGTTTTACTGAGTCAAAACACATGTGCAGTTACTGTAGACCTCAAAGATAGTTTGAAAATGGGACTGATTTAATTTAATAAGGAAGTCCACCATGTGAATATGAGTGACAATGCAGGTTTCAAACAGAATATTTTTTCTGAGTATGCTGATATTTTCAAAGATGAACTTGGTAAACTTCCAGTTGTATACTCCATGAAGTTAGACCAGAAGGTAAGCCCAGTTGTCAGACCAGCATGGAAAGTTCCACTAGCAATGGAGGGCAGAGTTAGCA
This sequence comes from Protopterus annectens, assembly GCF_019279795.1. Lineage (NCBI taxonomy): Eukaryota > Metazoa > Chordata > Ceratodontiformes > Protopteridae > Protopterus > Protopterus annectens. The sequence continues at coordinate 660,946,641 of NC_056726.1, read as the reverse complement.
GTAATTTTTCCAGTAGAAGAACCAATTGAATGGGTATCTTCCATGGTGGTAGTTCATAAGAAAAGCTCAGATGACACTCGAACATGTACTGATCCAAGTGATTTGAACAAAGCACTTAAAAGACCTCATCATCTGATGTGCACAGTTGAAGTTGCTGCTCTCATGCCAAATGCCACTTTTTCTGTCTTAGATGCAAAAAGTTCATTTTGGCAAATTTTGCTTGATTAAAAAACTTCCTTGCTAACTACTTTCAGTACACCATTTGGAAAGTATGAATTTTTGATAATGCCATTTGGAATAAATTCTGCCAGTGAAGTCTTCCAACGTGCAATGGAGCAAATTATTTCAGGCTACTCCTCTGCCATTATAGTAGATGATATTGTCGGAGATAATGGTGAACTCGAACATGATAGAAACCTCGGGAAAGTTGTAGAACATGCTCGTGAAGTGAATATTAAACTGAATCCTCAAATGTAAATTCAGGCTAAAAGAAGTTACTTATGTGAGTCATTTGTTTACTAATTCAGGCTTATAACCAGATCTGTCCAAACAAAATGCAATTCTTGAGATGCCAGCTCCTGACAATGCCACGGCTTTGCATGGTCAACTATCTGGACAAGTTCATTCCTAATTTGAGTGCACTTTCAGCACCGCTAAGAAAACTGACATGCAAAAATGTAACTTGGCCGTGGTTAGAGCAACACCAAAGAGCATTTGATGTCCTGAAACTGAAAATTGCCAGTCCACCCACTTTAAGATACTACTATGATGTTCACAAACCTTAACTCTTTCTTGTGATGCTTCAAAATATGGAATTGGTGCAGTCATTCTTCAAGAGGGCAGACCAGTTGCCTATGCATCTAGAACTTTAACCCAAACTGAAATCCTGTATGCACAAATTGAAAAAAGAGCTTCTGGCAATAGTGTTTGCTTGTTCAAAGTCCAGTGATTATATTTATGGTCAATCTATCCAGATTCAGACTGACCACCAACCTCTGGTTACTATTTTGAGAAAACCGATGCACTCGGCTCCAGCCAGATTGCAGCTCATGATGTTAAAATTACAAAAGTACAATTTCAATATGGTTTACACAGAAGGCAAACTTCTTTATCTTGCTGATACTTTATCCTTATCTCCAAGACAAACCACTCATGACAGTGAGAAAGCTGATTTTAAAGTCATGGAAGTGAGATTTTTTTTCCACATATCATGATGAGCTCAGAACTCACCCAGCTTCAGATCCAATTCTCCAAAAGCTGACTCATTTTATCAATCAAGGATTGCCTGCAAAACAATCCTGTTTACCAGTAGACGTGCAGCAGTATTTTCCTTAGAGATGAGAGTTTAATGAAATATTGTATCATCATGAAAGGTCCAAAAGTGGTCATTTCAAAATCCTTGCAACAAGAGTACATTAAAATCTTACCCTGAGGTCACCCAGGAACTGATACTACCAAAAGAAGGGGGAGAAGACTAATATTTTGGCCTTCTATGTCAAAAGATATTGAGAAGGACATCTCAGCTTTTTCTGTTCATAATAATACTAAATCACACCAACAAAAAGAACCACTTAAGGT
>NC_056726.1:660847563-660940063 GCF_019279795.1 Protopterus annectens | reverse complement strand
AGTGCTTTCATACTATGAAATGCAGGATTTTATCAGAATAAAAAAATAAAATCAATCCCACCCCTTTTATAACAACCATGGCTTGAAGCTTAATTACTAATCAACCTATATAAACAGTGAACCATTTAAATTTAAAGACACGACTATTAACTGGGAATCCTATACAACACCAAACATACATGTACAAAGATTCCTGGATTTTGTAAACACAAACTCCCTGGTCCAGATAGTCAATACACCATAACAAGAAAAACCAGAACAGCTGAAAAAATCTTCCAATAAGAAGATGAACATAATACAATAAGGAAATTGCCAGATGCATAGGTTCATAGGAGATTGCAAGGTTAATGGCTTAAGAGCCCTTACAATCTTAGCCAATATAACCTGATTTTACAAAATATATGTCCCCTAGCGGAAAAAGGATGCAATGGATTTGTACCTATGCATTGAGTATCTTATAGATTGCCCCTGTCCATAAGGGACATAGGCACTACCCCAGGTGTGAATTTATAGTTCCCCATCGATTGATCCAAATTCCATTTGAAAAGTGCCAGGAAAGGGCTCTGCTTAATGTGAATAGGAAGCCTATTCCAAAGAAGGGGCAATCACTGACACACATCTGTTTCTCAACATGTTTTGTTAGAGCCGCTGAATAAGTTTAGATCCCTAGATCGGTGACCCTTACGCTGTTTGAGTTTTGGATGTGAAGGAGTTCCATCAGCGCTGGATTTGTGAGTGCTTTGTAGGTCAGGCATGGATCACCCCTTGATAGTCGGTAGGAGACAGAGTAAAAGGAAGGGGCTTTTAGTCTGTCCACAAAGGACAAAATACTTTAACATTTGTGCATAAAATGGAAAAGACACAATATACAAGGTAGAAGTACATACAGCAGATAAACTGTAAATATTTGAGGAAGTAAGGTAATTACTGTTACTCCAGACCTGTGATGATCTGTGCATCAATACTTAGTAAGACATGACAAGAGGCACTCTGAATGAATGGTGGGTGGAGCTGCTGAAGTCGGCTATTGTAAAGGACTGTTACATTGTGTTACTTCCAAACCTTACTGTCCATTTCTCCAAGTTACCTTCTTGACAACCCTCTACGTCTGTGGCCGTGGTCTTTGCTGTCGTCCATCTGCATCATCCTTCTCACATAATATAAATGGATAACAGATCTGATATTCCCTTCTAGTCTGAAATTAAATTAGGTTTCCCCACCTGATGAGCCTGCCCAGGAAATGCATGCTATCTCCACACAGACAAACTGGTGAGCGCAGAAGTGCATTTGCAAGTTTATTCATTTTATTTACAGTTTTACTGTAGTTTATTAACATGTAAATAGGCTGGTCTTAATGCCTCATTGTTTTTTGTGTTTTACCTACCAGTAAGGTTCCTTACTGAGCTCCTGTAGAGCACATTCCTCCCATCCTACCCAACACACAAGTGGTCAAACAAAGAGGGAGGAAGGGAGAGTGCACTAACAAGCTATTTGAACCAGGGATCATTTATATTACAATTTTAATTAGTAGTTTTTGGTAGCACAAGCTCTCGTCAAAGCATAGGAGCACAACACTACAGAAGGGTGGGTTTCAACTGGGATTCATACACAGACCCTCAGATTACAATTTTATTTACACTAACCATTAAGCTACTGAAATAGCTGATAACTGGATAAGGTTCAGCTGCTTCAGTAGCTTACAGGATACTTGCTCAAGAAGGTAATCCAGAGGATCTTGGTTCAAGTCCTTATGCAGTGGAGTGGGACGCATCTCATAAGTGACTCACTGCAAAGTACCTACTACAGATTTATTTAAGAATTTCTTTCCACTGAGTTGTACAATTTATCTGCTTGTTTGGTTGAATGGACCTGTGACTGGAAGCAACTGCTGGAACAAGGTTTGGCCATTGTGGCCTCAGTCACATATTGAGAATCTAAATAGCCTCTTGAATGGTTTCCTAATTATGTTATGCTGTAGTTTATTCATTAGAATTATTGTTCGTTACACTGCTTCACTGACCCAGTTGTAACCTTCTGCATTATCAAGTGTTTCATAATATCATGCAATTAGTAAAAAAAGAAATTATGGTAAAATGGAAGCAGAACTGTGGTGTGGTGTATGCTTTTAACTAAGGAGCAAAAATAATAAAAAAATCACCTGAGAATAGGAATATTGATCAGATATTAGATATGTTAAAATATTGATTGTACGTACTTTGAAAGTTGATAAATTAAATAACTGTACATTAACAGGCATTTTCTAAATGAGAACAAATATATAATGACATTGTATATTTAATTTGTGTAAGTCTCATAAATGTGTTCTCGAATTACAATATTGGTAAGGAAGGGCATCAATGTTTGGAAAAGTCGAGAACATCACACAAAATCAGGAGCAGTCAATTCCTATGAAATGGACATGACTGATAAGAGAAATTTTATGCTAAATACCAGCAATTCCGTTAATTTGTAGTCCTGATCTTGCATTTTCAGTTGTGCTGGAGTGTATGAACATTCTCATTTTGCAGGAGATTGGTCTTGAACTGACAGAAGGTTTGATGTCTCACAAGTGTGCAGAATCTAATAACTTGTGTGGCTGTAGTCTACTTTGCCTCTTTTCAAAAGAAAGCATATTTTGTTTAACATCTTATGAAAAGATATAACTGGTTGAAAGTGAAGGTATTATACCAAAGGAATTCACCAGATAAAAAAAAACTGTTTTATAATTCTCATCTGGCCAGTATAACTGGATAGTTTTAAAGAAAATCAAAGCAACATTGTAAAACTGATGTTTTATTGCATAATGCACATTGGCTTACACATTTCTAGCTATCCAGAGAAGGTCTGTTTCTATGATATATTAAACTAGATTAAGTTACATACATAGAGGGGAATTGGACTTTTGAATTACATGTCTGAAATAGTTACGTTTTTCAAAGAGGAGAAGCTACTTGCCTGCCTTGTAAAGCTTGCTGCTGGCTTTTGAAGTTTATTGTTCCACCAATGGAATAAGGAATGTATATGAAATTCAAAATAGATGTGTACTATTGTTACTGTTAGTATTAAAAGTTCTAATCAAGGATATAAGGCACATGATGTGGTGACAGTTATCGTTACTTTAGGATTGTGCACTAATGTATGGGACATGACTACATGACAGGCACAAGGGACTCTGAATAAGGTAAAGTGCAAAATATTTAAAGGAATATTCACATATGCTGCATCACCATTTGCAGAAGAAAAGAATGAATCTTTTTGAAGCAGTTACTAATATATGTTATGGTACATATATATTTTTTTACTTTTAAACATCACTGTATTAAATAAACCCCTGTATAAAGCATTATCATGTTCATTGCAATTAATTCTAATTTGTTTTATAGATACTGCACTGTTCTAATTATTGTACATGAATTGTATATTAAATATTATGAGAATCTCACTAAGACATTTTTGAAACAAAGGTTAGTAATGTTATAGAGTAAACCTCCAATACATATTAGAGAATGTAGAAGTTTAGAGGTATTTAAGAAAAAGTTAGACTTATGGGCAGATGATAAAGTACATGATGCAGATATACTGGAACCAGTGTTCTTAGTTGGCCATTATACCCGAGTGCTGTATATAACTTCTGAAGTTATAGAACAATGCCTTGGTGAATGGGGTATTTCTATATATCAGTGACACACTGCGGTGGTGGTGCTGCGGTAGCACTGTCACCTCACAGTAAGACGTTGTCCCGTTCGATTCTGAGCTAGAGCGTCTTCTGTCTGGAGACATGCGTGAATGAGCGTACCTTCATTGAAGGTTGTGCGTCAGGGCTGGCAACTCGGCACTTAAAAATCTACTGCCAATCATTAGCGGACCGGAGTTCTGCTGTGGTGACCCCTAACCGGGAAAAAAACGAAAGACACAACAACTAAGTGGCAATCAGTGCTACATATTACCTCTCAACTGTACAGATTTTTGAAAAATGTCCAGATTTTTGCTTCATATTTTTAGTCAGTTTTTTCATAAAATTGTGGTTTTCTGGCAAATTAGTGACAAATCATTAAAGACTGAAGTTAGAAAATAATGACAGACATTTGAGTTTCAGACTTCTTATCCTAAAGAAAATTCATGCTAATGCAAAACCTGTTATTCTATCAACTTTTGAAATTTGTAAGGGCAATATTTAAAAAAGTCCCTATTTTTAGGCCTTTGTCCGACTTTTGTTTATGGCTTTGTCCAGATTTCATGCACTGAGGTTGAGAGGTATTGTACTACATAGACTGTCACTTTCATTACTTTGTGACATTTTGATTAAACTATTTGCAGCCTTCCCTGTTTTTTTCTAAATAAGTTGTACATTGTGCACAGCTGCGACTTGGAACATGCCCATTGTTCCAGAAAAAAAAAAAAATCTCTTGAGCTCTATTCTGGCATGTCGTGAACCATTATGTGATATAATTATGTGTACACAGCAGCGGCCTTAGGTCAACTGGTGCCCTAGGCAAAAGGGCTCCACGGTGCTCCTCACCACACTACCTGGTGCCCCCATCCCGGTCTAACTACATCAAATAAATACTAGAAAAGTGCCCCTGCTAGACCGGCACCCTAGGCGGCCGACTAGTTGGCCTATGCCTAAGGCCGGCTATGTGTGTACAGTAACATGAGTATATTTTTTAATGCATTGATCACACCTCTTTAACATTTTTTAACTTCTTGACTTCTTAAAATTTTGAATAATAGTCATCACAGATCAAAAGAAGATTCTGAAACAACTGCGTCCAGTTGTTTTCCACACTCTACCCATAAATGAATAAGACTGAGTAACTTCTCATAGATTATTAATACGACTGTCAGTACACACAGGGCAACCCTGTAGTCTTTCATGTATTTATAGAGATTTTTGTGTCCAAAATAACACATCACAACTTTTCTTTACATTTGACTGTAGCCAAATGAGAAAAATGTATCCTTAGTAATAACAGTGACTTAGTATGACTTGCATTTCATTTAATTTCAGATTATATATCTTTGTGACAGGAAATAGACTTCTAGCCTTATAGACAGATGTACTAGTTTACTTTATGATCACTGCAACAGTTCGATTCTGTCTTTAAGTTTTAATATGACTATTTCATATCAAAATATTTCAGTGTGCTCTTGTGTCATTAACTGTTTTAAGCAGTTCAAATGTTTTTCTCTTGGCTGCTTTGCTGTGCCATATTTTATCCAATAATTCCTTTACTAGCACACACACTTAAGACATATTTGGAGCAAGCATCATATGACCCTGTATGTCTGACTCATCCAAGCTTGCATCACTTTAGCATGTCTACAGAAACTTGTAAATGGCAGCTAAATGGATCGTGTGCACAAGTTCTAATGGATGTGCACAGATTCATCATACTACAAAAGGCAGGACACCCTGCTCTGCTATTTGGGAAAACCAGCCCTTTATTATTCTCGTCCCTGAAAGATGTTACATTGGCTTTCACTGATCACTCTTTCTGCATAAGTATGCAATATTGGATCACCTACAACAGCACTAACCTACAACTATGATACTGCCCTATTGTGAAATGAGTAACTGCCAGCTCATGCTGTTGTGTTAGAAAAACTGTGGTTCCTGCTTGGGTGAATACATGTTAGTATCAAAAACAGTATGTTTAATGCAAGCAGTGAAAGCAACACATTCCCCTCCTTAAAGGCATGATTGGTGATTAACTCTCCCTGTTCTGTTGCTATGGCAGAATCTTGCCCCATTTTTGATGGTACCCTTTCACATTCTGTTGTGGAACAGTTTATTGTACTGCAAAGCTAAATAACTGTCCAAACACTGGGAAGTAGGGCACATTTTACTGGCTAATATGCACATATATTATAGAATTATCATTTCTCCTAATGAATTTGACAAGGGGCCAAATAACATGCACTGATTGTGTTTTAATAACCAAATTCATCAAGACAGGGTCTTTGTCCTGTTCTAAGTTTTTCTTCATCTTCCTGCCTTGCAGTCATAAAAATATACTTGAAACTATCACAAATACCTTATGAGCAAACATCATATGACCCTGTATGTCTCTGACTTACACAGTTGTGTATTTTTTATATGATTTTTCTTTGTTATGCATTGCCTTTGCCCACCAAACTCCCAAGTAACATACATGTGAAGTTTAACTTCACTCTACTATGTACTGATGCAAGAAACCTCAGACATTTCAATTAACGTATCAGCTTAGAGTGGGTTGGCAGTAACAGCTCACTTAGACTTAGGAAACCTATTGCTCTTTGAACTTTTAGTGACTTCCACTCCATGACAAACATTGACATCTCCTTACTGGATATGTGTTCTCTCAATACTACTCTGTGGTACCTGTTAAGCCTTTTTCACTTTTAAAGGAGAAATATTTCCCTGGCTAAAAAGAGGTCAGTCGGCAGTTGGCTAACATTTTGTTTAACAGCAGACATAAAAGGTCAACACAAAAGGAAGCAGGATATGGAGATTGTATATTTATCGCACCCCAGGAAGTTAATATTGATTATTTTTTTGTCCTTCCTATTTTATGAATGATAGTAATCAGGGGAATACAAACCATTATAAAACGTTAAAGTTTATATTATCTGACTATTTATTATTAATATTTTTTGCTATTTTTGCTTCAGCTGCCTGTTAGCCAGCAGACCCTCTTTACATCTATGAAGACCATTTATTCCCTTTCCAGGTGAAGTCTGGCCAGTAGGGGTCATCATTCAGGCAGCCGTCTGGGGTGGTTTGAGGTTTTCTAATTTTTCTACTTACTCTTGCATGTGCACAATCCACAAGACACCAGGAGGTAATGAGCACGGGATGACTATAGAGGCCTACCCTCACTTCCACAAGGGAAGTTGCATCCAAGCAGCCCTGCCTCTCCTCCTGCAGCTTGAGTGGCGGTCTCGCTGGTCTCCATCAGTGTGATAGCATGGCCCAGCAAACCTGCAAGTGCATGCAACCCAAACCCTCCATCATGGAGAAGTGAGCACTTCTATCCCTCCCTGTCTGGCTCCTGCAGTATTAGGGTCAGTAATCTAACCCTAGTCACTCTAGCTGCGGTCAGGGCTCCATTGTTCTATGCCATATAGCCATATGCATTTGTTATTGTTATTGGTGTTACACTGCCAGATGAGAATGAAAGCAAATTAAAGTGAGTGACAACTGAGGTGTTGGTCCACATAAGATGCAAATACAATGCCAAGTTCAGGAATAAATCCCAGTGGTAGAACCTTAGTATAAATAAACATTACAATAGTACGATGAAACTGTTATTCTGTATTCTTAAACTTGATGCACAGTCATCTAGTGGAAAACTCATAAATATACATCTGTGAAGCAAAGGCAAATCCTTCAGAAGATAAGTGTGAACCGAAAATTGCTTCCTGTGCTAAGGACAGCCACCATGCCTTCTTTGCCCATTTCAAAAACCTTATAAGCAATGCAAAACAGTACACCGCACTAATACATAATGACAAACCCTCACAAATTAGCACACTTATGTCATTCCCTCTTAAAACGTCTTGGCAAGTGTTGAGTACTCTCTCTAAGGCCAGAAACACCATCTTCTCAAGTCCTGATTATGTGCCAGGTTAACTCCTTGTAAGTACCAGACACTGTCTTATAGACTTTCTGTTAAGCCTGTTTAATCTTATCCACTGGATTTGTACTAGAGTTATGGAAAACTGGCAGTGAAACGCACCATTATGGAACTTAACAAGGATATAAGCAGTCTACAAGTAATGGACTCAAGCTAGTTTGGGTTTGTTAAAGGCTGATTTTGTCTTCTGAACGTATGGATACATTAGCTGTAGGACAGTCAGTTCACACTACCTATCTACCTGGACCTGGCAAAAGCCTTTGATACCATTCCACATTTTGGCATTCTTGATTAGCTAATCAAACTAAATGTAAACCTCTATGTTACCTGCTGGATAGCAAACTGGCTTATCAATAGAACCCAGCCTACTAATGGTGGTGATGCATTCTCTTTGAAAAGACTAGTTAGCAGTAGTGTCGCCCTAAGGATTGGTCATAGAACCACTTCTCTTTGGTGTTTATTTCCCTGATGTCAAGGCTGACATCAGGGACCTCTGGCTGACTAAGCTTGTGGATGACTGCAAACATAGTGGCCAAAAATTCCTCAACTGACTTTTAGATTCTCCAAGGGAGTGTAACATGGAGCAACAGATGATGCTTGGATGATGGCCTTGGACTAAATGCCAAAAAATGCAGCATTGTGTTCATTGGTAAAAGACACCCATTTGCCAACCTTATATTTGATATCCACATGCGAGTTGATTCGGTCATCAGGGACCTGGGTCCTTTCATTGATGATGAACTGTTCTTTGATCATTATGTTTCCACTGTCATTTGGAAATCCTTTTATTTGGCCTGCCTGATAATTAGAAATGTCTTCAAAGTCCAAGGAAGTTATGTAAGAGAAATAGTATTCTGTCTCCATTTAAACTATTGTTAGCATGATTATTAGCTTGGAAAAAAAGCTGCACGAATAATATAGAGCAAAATGAATATAAAGGGTTAATTTAGAAATAGTATAAAATGCTGAGCAAGTGTGCTGGCAAAAGGAGCTTAATTAGATTTTGGCATCCATGCAGAAAAAGGAGCATGTTATTGAGAAACAAACTTTGTAAAAATAGCTACGGCTAGAAGACGTCAAGATAAGGAGGAACATCAGTAAGATAAGTTGGAACATCGAGTTTTCAGAAGTCTTCCCATGGATCATCAAACTACAAAGAACCAAGGACATATGCAAAGAAAGAACTGTTATACATCAGACTTTGTATAAATATGAGTGTGTATAAATGAGCTTTGGGAATTTGCCAAAGAGAGCTGACAGTATCTGTATAGCATGCTTGTAGAGCTAAAAGAAGAATGTAATAGTAAAAACGTATTAACTGAAGCAGTTTGTCTGGTGTATTCATTGTACTTACTACAGTAATAAGAGTATTTGGTCACAATAAATAGTTAATATACTGTAGTATGCATGGATGCAAATGCAAGTAACAGCAAGAAACCAACAGAGGCAGCATATAATTTTTCAAGTTATTTGCTCTATCTACTCCTCCCTCATTAGACCCGTACTTGTCTAGGCATATGACACAGCTGGAAAGACTGCAACAGTTCCTCACCAAGATAATCAAGGACATTGCTACGTTCTCAGTTCTTGGCTCCTGACATCGTTTTTGGTGGTTATACATATAATCAAGGACATGTCATTAAGCTACACTAATCACCTCAAAGCACTGTCTGCCTTTTTTCTGTTTCCTACAGGCATTTGAGGGAGGCCTTTCTGTATGACCTACAGAGTCACAAAGTTCTAATCCTATGTAACCCCATGCACGTCCACAAAATAAATAAAACCCTTAACACCCAATTAATATAGATAAATTCCTGTTTTTTTAAACAAGAAACACCTTTATTAAATTATCACATATGACATAAGCAATCATACATTTATATAAATGAAAACAAACCATACTGATATAAATTTAGTTGCAAACGTTCTACATCACAAACCATAATGACATAATTTTAGTTGCAAACATTATACATCACTTATCTATCCAGTCACTGTCAGTCAAACATTACATAGCTCATTCTTCAAATCCTGCTTTCTTTTAAATCTTGTTCCTCCTCTGCATGTATTGTTCCCAAAAATCTCATTTTTTTCCTAAAACATTTGCTTCTACTCTTTTTTAAAGATCCAAATTCCAGTTTATTTATCTCTGTTACTATATTTACTACTTCTAGTACAGTTTGTTTAGACTTTGATTTCCATTTTCTAGTAATTTCTTTTTGGCAGCCACCATAATTAGACCAACAAAACGTTACTGTGTCACAGCAATTCTGATAATGTATCATAGCTCAAAAAATAATTTCCTTAGTTACACCAATTTGTCATCCAGTATCTCTGAAGTAGTCTGCACGGAATCTTTAAAGTCTGTCAAGTCATTACACTGCCAAAAATATGTTCCCAATTATCTCTTTCTTCCCCATCACACCTCCAACATTTGCTGTCTACCTGAGGAAAAAATTCTCTGGAGTCATCTTGGGTATAAAAATACCTATGTAAACACTTCTAAGCAAAGATCCTACATCTTCTAGACTTTGTTGCATATTTGGGAGACATACATAAAGTCCCCTATTGTCTGTTTGTGAATTGCTAGTTCAGTCTCTCTTCCTAATCCTTTCTAACCTCCTCTGACTGATTCTTATAGTTATGAATTATTTTGTATGCTGTACTAATTATTCCTTTTTTAACAGCAGATTGTTCTAAATGTTACTAAAAACTCTACCAGTGCTGGTCTTTCACTTAGGATCCCCCTATTTCTTTCTCTTTACCTATACTCTGCCTTCTCTGTCAGGATTGATATCAATCTGTAGCCTGCAGTCCAAATAAATTCTTAGCCTCTTCCCATCTTATTACCTTTTCCTCTCTAAAAATTTACTCCCAATACCTTGGTTCTTTTGGCACTTTTCTCCAATAACTTCCACGTCCCTGTAGACTACTGTCTGTGTCCTTAATTGCAGTCATTCCTATCAGCAGAATCTCCTTTCTCCTTTTCCATATTAGTTGAGAATACTTACTGCTACTTTATGAATAATAATATTCTGTATGGTTATTGTTATTTTCCTTAAGGACAGGCATCCAAAATCCCAATTTCTCCTTGTTTCCTGAGCTTCCCCCCTATTTCATCATCCCTTCCCACTTTGAATTATAGGTTTCTGCTTGTGCTTATGTATAGGAGTCTTAACTGTGTGGTTCTGAAATACCCCTTCAAATTGGATAATCCCAAACTGCCTTGTTCTATTAGAAGAATCGGCTTATCCCACTTGACCCTTGCCATCTTCCTCTCCCAGATAAAACCTTTTAGCTCTTGCTCTTTAACTGCTATCCACAACTTCTCCTCTAGTTGATAAAGATATGCCTCACCTGTGCATAAAACTAAGGGAATAACTTTTTAACTACTTGTATAATGCTATCCATATCCATATATCAGAGCTTCCAATTTCTCAGTTTTTGCATTATCTTTTTAGTCTCTTCCCACATAGCCTTAGCTGCCACACCAGCATCCATACTCCTAAGTACTTCCATTTTATCATGTTCCCATAAATAGGGATATCGCTGAACCAATTTGTGTGTGGGTACATAATTTATAGCTATTGCCTTTGTTTAAGCTTTATTAATTTTGTATCCCAAAAAGATATGATACTGCCTCAAAATGTTCCACAACACTGAAATGTCCCTTTCTGGTTTTGCCAGGTATAAAATATCTGCAAATAGAGCTAGCTTTTCTTGACTACGATATCAATTATATCCTTGAATTTTTAAATCTCTTATGTTCTTTCCCATTGTTTATAAATATAATGCAAATAACAAAAGGGGGAGAGGATATTCCTGCCTGGTTCCTCTGTTCAAACAGCAATTATCAGAGAGGAATCCACACACCTTAATTTTCGCCGCCATCCCTTATATAGCTCACTAATTAACCTTATAATTTTATCAGGGAATATGAGTGATTCTATTGCCTTGATCATAAACTCCTACTTACACTGTCAAATGCTGTCTCTTCCTCAAGACCCACCAACAACAGTGGTATTTTCTTCCATTCTGCTTTCCTCTGGATCATCAGTGTTCTGTTGATGTTGCCTCCCCTCCACAAAACACATTGATCCACATCTGTCAATTCTGGCATTACCTTTGTCATTCTTTTAGCCATTAAACATAAACACTTTATAATCATGGTTTAGCATTGAAATGAGCCTGTGTGAAGCTAGATCTGATGGGTCTTTACCCTCTTTAGGTATTATAACCACCATCGCTTTCCTCTAGCATGTTGGTGCTTCTCTTCTTAAAGTAGTGTTAAACAAATCCTGCCAGATCTGTATCAGTTTTTTCCTCCTAGCTACCAAATATCCTCAGGAATACCATCTATTTCTGGAGACTTTCCTGTGGATTGGTTATACATCACCATTTTATCTCATCGCCTCCTATCCAAATTGTTAGTAATTGAGCCTCATCTACCTCTAACATTGGCATATTTAATTTTTCCATAAAGATTTCCATTTGTACCATTTTTGACTTCCATAGTTCTCTGCTTTATACAGACTTTCATAAAATTTCCGAATATTTCTAGTACCACTACAGGATCTCTTATCTTCCTTGTTATAGGCACTGTATGCCTGGAGACAACCCTTTCTCCTTTCCATTGCCTGAGTTGTTGTGCTAAATGTTTTACTGCTCTGGAGTTATCAAAAAACAGTTGCTTAACAGCAACACTTCTCATGCATATTATTAAGATAATCCCTTATTTTCTGTTTAGAATTCTGAAATTGCCCCTGTTCTTGTTCTGTGAGATTCCCCCTATTCTCCAGTATTTGACTATTTGCCAGTCCCTCTAAATAATCCTTGTTACTTCTTAACCATATATCTCTCTTATTTTTACCATATTTTTAATTTTATCCCACTCCCTAGCTATATTTTCAGAAGAAAGTTCTATCTTCTCTAATAACTCCTGAATAATTTCCATTACCCATTCCTTAAATTATTTTATTTTCAGCAGTAGATGGGAAAGTGCCAGTATCTCATTTTTATTTTAGTTATTATTGGCACATGATCTGAAATAGTTATTGGCTGCATATTAGAACTTTCAATTACTGGTTCATAGGTTAGTACTAGGTTAACTGCCCATGTGGGCCATTTGAAACCTAGCCAATAATCTCTGTGAAAATCAAACCATGCACCTTGTGTCCGTCTACAAGGGAAATAGTTTAAATGTGCATGTTCTTGTGAAATGTAAGTTCTGTCTAGGATAGCTCATTTTTCCTAGTATCTTGGGGAATAATATGTAAATCCATTCCCTCCCACTACTGAATTCACATCTTCCATGCCAAATATTTTCATAAATGTCTTCAAAAATCTACCCTTCTTTGTTATATTTTCCCTTCTGGGCCCCTAGACTCACCTTCACTGCTGCAAATCAAATTCCAGTCCCCATCTGTAAGTAATATTCCCATGAAAGCTGATTATTTCTCCCAGAATTTTACTAAGCTCTATTATAGCAGTTTTAGGTGGAATATAAATACATGCCAGTGTAATCTTCCTCCCTTGTCAGTAGCCGCGTAGTACTACAAGTCTACCCTTATCTTTTGTTATCCTCTTCTATCACAATTGGAGTTCCTCTTGCAATAAATATAAGTACTTCTCTTTTCCCTTGTCCCAGGTATTCTGCTGAATAACCATCCTGAAAACCTTTATTTATCAAATTGACATGTTCATTTCTTTCCAAATGTGTCTTCTGTTACATAGCTATTTGTGCTCTACATTTGTAATATAGTTTGCAAGTCTTTCTTTTTTGTATATATATCTGTGAGACCACTAACATTTAAAGATAATACAGAAGGCGTCATTGTTAAAAAGTTTAGTCCCGTCTTTTATATGTAACAGCTTTTCTTGTTGGTGTCATTGTTAAAAAGTGTATTCCCATCTTTTATATGTAACAGCTTTTCTTGTTAAGTATCTAGTTCCAGCTTTTGTGTTACATGCATACACTAATGTTTGGCAGTTTGATCTTTATTACAATTGTTTTTTGTTATATCCATTTGAGCCTTTATCACATCTTACAAAACATTTTGTTTTATTGAAAGCCCTCAAAAAATGTGCCCCAATACACCCCTAAAACCTATTAACTTAACAAAACTATGTACATCTGCAAATATTGAAGTTTTAACCTTCTAATAGGAGCAGTTATCCCAAACTGATAGCCATATGCACACACCTGGGTTAACCCAAAATGAAGGTTATCCATGCTAAAATGCATGGTACAGCATGTGCTTCTACTAAGTGCTGTCTGGTTTTGTCTTATCTTTATTGCTGTCCCAGATTGGGAAAACACTTGAATGCTTTCAGAAAGCATAATCTGCTAGTCATTGAAAGAAAGGCATTTTGTTTTTATTTCTCTTTATCAGAGTGTCTCCGTGGAGACATGAAAACCAGAGGCCGAGTTGCTTCTACAAGCATTGATTTGCTAGAGGAAAGTTTTATTATATTCAACGTTCTTTATTTATTTGCTTTCTCATAAAATGTGTTACTAAATCAAGCCAAAGGTAATCCAGTCATTATACATACAAGAATGATAAAACGCA
Source organism: Protopterus annectens (assembly GCF_019279795.1). Lineage (NCBI taxonomy): Eukaryota > Metazoa > Chordata > Ceratodontiformes > Protopteridae > Protopterus > Protopterus annectens. Next base: position 660,925,878 of record NC_056726.1, on the reverse strand, counting down.
CATCAATTGTTCTTGTATTATGAGTTTCACCAGACTTTTCTTTTATGTTGCAGTGCCTACATTTCTTAAAACTGAACAAGGAGAATGAGGGCACCTGTTTACTTTAAAATCCCCATTACACTTCAAAATGGCTGAGAAAACTTTACTTTATAGCATGCAAATTATATCATGCATTATAAAAAATACTAATAAGAACAAAATGTTGTTTTACTTGCAGTTAATTCTCTCCCTCCTCTTCCCTTCTAAGTGTTTTTCCAGACATCGATGACATGATGGTTTAGAGTCGACTACAAGTTTAACAAAGACAAAAAAGTCCAATATTTACAGTTTTTCTTGTTCTGTCATGTTTCATATATATAATTAAAAAGTTTTGTAATCCCCCATTTATTAGTCAATTTCTGAGTTGCTTGTTTTATTCCTGTTTATCTCCATCACCCAAATCTGGTGTCTGCTTCATTTCCAACATACTGTTAGTTCTTCTAATCAACTCTTGTGCTTTTTTTCTACCTCTTGAGAATTTTCTGTTGAAACATTGAAAAAGATTTCACTGGCATAGTCTCTCTCTGGTCTTTATTACCCGAAGAACAAGACGTAGAATCTCTTTCTGTTTCACAGCTATCTTTTTGTTGGACAAACTTTTGTATTTCCTCCTTAGCATATTCTGTCTCAAAAATAATTTTATCCCTCCAGGAAAGAATATGCTGAATATAGCTGGGTACAGCAGTTTTAATCTCATGCTTGCATCTTGGCATTCTCTAATCAGTCAAATAAATTTACTCCTCTTCTGCCTGGTGCACAGTAAGTAATCATTTTCCATTAACACTGTACTGTCTCTCACTTTTAGTATTTTGTCCTCCTGCCATGGTTTTGTCAGAATAAACTCCATCTGCTGATACAATTGCATCTTTACTATTGAAGGTGTAGGTTGATTTCTCATGACCAGGTTTGAAGCATACATGCAATGTGCTCTTTCAATTAACAAATTCTGGTGTGGAATACCCATCCAGTTGCTTATTTGTGCTTTCATGAAATGAATATAGGTGTTTCTTCCAGCTTCTCTGGTACAGTAGAAAATCTAAGGTTTTCCCTAGGTGCTCTGTCCTCTAATTCTATTATTTTTTGAAACATCTCTTCTTGAGCAGTCTTGTATTCAGCCAGCCTTTTCTTCATTTTGGCCTCTGAATTTTTAAAGATTTATCAACTCATATGAATATCTTTTAAAGCTTCTTCCATTTTTGCAGCTGTTTGTTATTTGAGTTGATATACTCCATCAGTGTTTTGTTGATTTTAATCAGCTCTGAGTACATTTGATGTATTTTTCTTGTAGATTACTAGAAGTCTTGTCTTGCACTAAAGCTGGAACTTGCACTGCTTTTTGCTGAGCAGCTGCAGAATTCTTCCAAGTCAATGTTTTTCTTCACCATTTGTGATTGATTCTTTTTCAGGTTCTCTGAATTTATTTTTTGTTGACGTTCAGGTAGTGCACTTACTAGACAGTTACCAAAATTTACTCCAAAATATGAGTTTACTGGCTCTTTCCCCAGAGTTTCTGTTTTCACACTGGGAGAGATGAAATTAAGGTGTTACTCAATGTGCAGCCATCTTGGAAGTCCAAGAGATTTAAATTTCTACTGAAATATAAATAGGATCTGCTGGCAAGATAAATATTTCTCCCAGGAAACCCCTCTTTAATGTAATAGATTTTTCTTGGATGTAAAACATAGCAACTCCCTGATCCTCTCTAAATGTAACCTGGATGAATGGATGCTCAGTCATAAATAAACAATAGGACTGACACCGTCTGAAAGTTAGGTGTTAAATATACACTGGGTATAAGCAGTTATTAATTACTCATGTCTATTGTTAAAAATTAAAACAAAGAGTTAGAAGGTCACACTGAAAAAACAATGAGAAAAAACTAAATGAAAACTCCAGCCAAGCAAGAGCTTCCAGTGAGTGAACTCCCAAATCTCCTGTAACAGAGGCACATGGGATATATGCAAATGACCCTTATGAACATCAGGTGTTTCAGCTATATGGCGATTCTGATTGCCCATAACTTTTACATTTGAAGTCATTTTAATGGACAATTTCAGGCCAATAAAGCCAAACCTCACTAGCTATGGATATGCATATTTCGGCCATATGACCTCGTCAGCATAGCATAAGCAGAGTGTTTGACTAAGTAAAAGAAACACAGGGTTGTTATACCCAGCTGATGTCTATTATCATTAGGGTGACTGCAAAATATCCCAACTAACAAATTAAAACAAAGAGTTAGAAGGTCACACTGAAAAAACAATCAGAAAAAACTAAATGAAAACTCCAGCCAACCTAGAACTTCCAATGTGTGACCTCCCAAACCTCCTGTAACAGAGGCAAATGGGATATATGCAAATGACCCTTATGAACATCAGGTGTTTCAGCTATATGGCGATTCTGATTGCTGAGCTATATGGCGATTCTGATTGCATCAGCTATATGGCGATTCAGATTGCCACCCTAATGATAATGGACATCAGCTGGGTATAACAACCCTGTGTTTCTTATGCTTAGTCAAACACTCTGCTTATGCTATGCTGACGAGGTCATAACAAGGCCAAAATATGCATATCCATAGCTAGTGGGGTTTGGCTTTATTGGCCTGAAATTGTCCATTAAAATGACTTCAAATGTAAAAGTTATGGGCAATCAGAATCGCCATATAGCTGAAACACCTGATGTTCATATGGGTCATTTGTATATATCCCCTGTGCCTCTTTTACAGGAGGTTTGGGAGGTCACTCATTGGAAGTTCTAGCTTGGCTGGAGTTTTCATTTAGTTTTTTCATGTCTATGGGTAATCATGATTTGGGATCTTGTGGCTATGCTGCAACTATTCCCCCAGATCAGCAGTCTAGTATTAACCTAAGAACCTATGAATCTTTGTCTGTTGATAGAGAAAACCAGACATATCCACAGAAACATATCACCCTCTTCACACACACAAACCTCCCCTGCATCTCCCACACTCCAAATTTATATATGCCAACTCCATGATTCTCATACCTCTGTGAAAATGGAGTATTCTGAAAAATGGCAATCTCAGACTTAGTATAAGTAAGCAAGTAAGGATTTTCTACTTCAGTATCCATATCTCAGGGCTCAGCAATGCAAGTTCCAAGATTTTAAACCCTTGCCACTAAAAACTACTAAGGAGACTAGCCGCAGTGGTGCAGCGGTAGCTTTGTCGCCTCACAGCAAGAGGTTCTCCCATTCAATTCTCGTCTGGAGCGCCTTCTGTGTGGAAGCTGCATGTCCTCCCTGTGGTCAAGTGGCATTCAAAAGACATGCATGAATGGGCGTGTCTTCGTTGAAGGTTGGGCATCGGGCTGGCAACTCGGCACCGTAAAAATCTACGGTCAATCATTAGCAGACCGGAGTTCCGCTGTGGCGACCCCTAACTGGGAAAAGCTGAAAGAAAAACTAAATACAGTAGACTTCAATTGATTAGGAGTGTTATAATAAGCCAATAGAACATTTGACAAGAAAGCACGGATCCTTGGTCTTTTTTTAAATGTGTGAAGTGGTTTTCAAAAATACTGAAGGGACCATTAAATGTGAACATTAACATGTAGCAGTATTAACATGAATGGTACATGCATTCACAGAGGATGCAAAGTTTGCCAGTATGACAAAGGCATACTATTTTAGGCATCTTGTTGGTAAACCATATTTTATAAATGTAGCTGAAGTAATTGACTGAAGATGTGCTTCATTTAGCAGTGTGTAAGTGCACGTCCTTTTCTGTAGGCGTGTCAGTCACAAAGTTAAACTAAAGGGTAAATGACCATGATAATAAAACAAACGTTAGAAAATAAATACTGAAATTGCCAAAGGATTAATAACAGCAGGGAAAGATTATTGCTTTTAATTTCTTGACTTATTATATTACAAATGTTACAAAGAGGTAATGATGCAGATACATTTTTTTTGCACTCTGTAAATAGTAACTCAGAGCATCTGTACAAATATGTCCAGGTTTAAATGAGCAACTAAATGATTAAATGTTTACTGATAATGTATTTTCTTTTACTTTTTTTATATTTTGAATAAGAAGGCTATTTGTTGGTGCAATTAAATCATGCGGTAATTTAACAAAATGTATTTATCCGATGATGTGTATAATGGTAAAATAATACAAGGAATTTATCACTACTAGACATGAAACATGAAACAACTTATGGATGTAAATAATTAATTGATCTGATGTCAGTTTGCATTCTTTACTCAACTGTTGGGTTTGGATTCGACCCTTGGCTCTGACTCAGCCGTTACTTGAGCTCATGGCCACCAAAAAACTCTCAAGCTCCTCCCTTACGCATAATGCACCAATCCCTAACATACCTTGGATCTAGTTTGTCACTGTTTGCGATTAGACGTGGTCATCTTGACAGGATTAAGAACTGCCAAAAGTGTGGGCACAAGTTTGTCTTGTCCAAAACTCACACTTTGTGTGTAGTGTTTGGGCCTGGACCACCTTTAAGTTGATTGTGCTGTTTGCAAAAAATTTAATCCATTGTGCCATTGTGGATAGGAAAAATAAATTTATTTTGAAAGGATTACTTCCTACTTCTTTCTCAGAAGCTATTGATGGGGATCAATCCCCAAATCTAAATTAAAGGAGCCTTCCACTAAGTCTCCCAAAACCTTTAGGATCCTTCACTCTATCATCCTTGGAGCCACCAAAGAAAAAACATGAATTGAATCTGAAGGCTGCTGCAGTTCTACTAGCATCAGATCCAACAAAACCCTCCTTGGATCCAAGCACTTTGGATCCAAAACTCTTACCCAGGACCAGATACTCACCAGGTTTGGATCTGGCAACTTACAGAGTACTATACCTCTCAACCTCTTAGCCCAAGAAATCTGGACAGAGCCTGACATAATGGGGAGACAAAGGCTCAAAAATAGGGACAGATTTTAAATATTACTCTTATAATCTTGGAAAGCAGCTAGAATAACAGGGTTTCTGTTAAAATTAATTTAATTTTATGAGGAACAGACTGAAATTTTGAGGAAAAAATCAGGACATTCTGTGAGACATCTGGACAGTTGAGAGTTATGCATAGTACCTTCTTCCTTTTTGGAATCCTGGCATTGTAAGTCCACATACCTAGCTTCCTCTTGTTCTTCTAGAAGTTTGACCAAAGCTTACGTGGACAGAATGATGAGAAAATACAGATGGGAGTTCTCTCAGCTCCTTCCAATTTCGGTCAGGAAGTCCATCTTTCTACTACTCCACTGATTTCAGCTTCTTCTCTGATCTGACTTATTGTTTCAGAGCCCATGGATCCAAACCTTCTGAGTCCGTCTGGTTCAGATCCAAGATATTCTTATTTTCGGATCCAAAGCTATCTCTGAGTGCACCGGCTCCTATATTTTGACAGATGACTATCATATCTGAAGTGTTACTATTAAACCTGAGGCATTAGAGTTGACTCAAGTTTTTGGAGCCTGAGCATTGGACAGCTTGGCTCCGATGTCTGCCCCGTGCAGATTGCCTTCAGGAAGGGGAAACTAATGGTCCAGAAGCCTGGCTTCTTGGCTGCATTGTCATCCTTCTCCCTGGAGTGTTCTGCCTTTGAGGTAGTGAAGAGTGTTCTCTTCTTCAGCAGGATGGACATATCCTACCGCCTTGGATCTTCCCCCTGGATCCTGTGTCTTTGCTCCATAAACTCCTTCATTCTATGCCACAGGGACAACCAATCCAAAATCTCCAGGTTATCCAACAGGGTATTCTGATCTCTTCCAATACTCCTCTGGAGCATCCCCACCGAGGAAGTCCCTAGGAAGAGGAAGTGTAAAAGTAGGTACTTAGACTCCCTTCAGGAGTCCGTCACAGAGAATACTGATTTTTTTTGATGAAAGGGATGGGTCCCCAAGATCACCACCGGAAGACGTCTCCTTTGGAGACATCCTTAAGCAGGTGGGTGACTGGTCCTCCAGCAACCCTTCACCAGTGGAATTGGTATTCGTGGAGGCTTTTGGGGCTGGCCTGTCTACCTCTAATGTGACTCTGCCCACCAGTGAGCTCATTGACTTGAACTCTAGGTGGGCATGGAAGGATCCTGCTACAGCTGAGTCCATTCCTAAGAGACAGGAAAAGATTCTGACACCTCCTGTAGGAAGGGAATATTGGAGCAAGGAGTGACCATATTTGCTGTGGTCATGGCAGTGGCCACTAAGAAAGAACTTGCTGAGCAGAGTTCCTCTGTCCAGGGTGTCTAGGGTATTGGGCAGATTTGGGAAGTATGTGTATATTTCAGCGATTTTTTGCCCTTAGGTCGCTGAACTACCTGGCACATTTCACAAGACTACAAAGGGACTTGATAAAGGAACTATCAAAATCCCTTTCTAGGACCACTACTGCTGAAGCTCAGACTTTTGTGGCCTCACACTTGGCTACCCTACAATCTGTTTCTAATTCATCCATGAGGCTTATCTCTCATGCATCTGAAGGTACCTCAAGGGAGGCAGGTTCAGGCATTTCCATCAGGAGGCATGCCTGGATGTGCTTGTGTGATTTTGTAGAGCCCATCAAGTCCCGTTTGTCAATGTACCCTTTGGCAGTTTGTTGTTTGGCCCTAAAGGTAAAGACACCTCTCCAGGTGTGAAAAGGATGGAAAGACTCTCTCTGCAGTCGGCATACATATTTCATCTCCTCGAAGATACTTCTGTAGGAATCAATGAGGTGGTTGAAAAATGTGGAGATGGTTCCCCCAGGGGCAGAGGGAGGAATTTGAATGGATGATGCCCACATGGAAGAGGAAGCCCTCAGAACCAGGTGTCCAGAGATTCCTTCTCTGATAGACCCTACCAACGCTCCTGAAAGGAGGCTTGATTGTCCCCCTCTGGAGGCAATTGAGGGTTGATTATCCCTGCACCAGAGAGCCTGGCTGGACAGCACAAAACATACATGGGTGCAGAGGATCATATCCAGAGATTATATTATTCCCTTTTCCCTACCACCTCCTTTTGTACATCAAACTTTCCCAATGTTCCATCAAGCCAGATGGAAGCTGCTGCATGAGAAATACAAAAGCTGCTAGAAAAAAGTCATCCAAGAGGTCCCACCAGACCAGATAGGATCAGGAATGGGTCTATATCACTTAGTCGAATCTCACATTGTCGAACCCCTCTTCGTCAAACATCTTTTAATTAAAGTGACAAATAATTGAGCTGGCTTTTCATTGATGTTTAATGGTAGGCCACAAGGCCACCCTTGTGACCTCGGAAAAAAACATAAAACCTACCCAAGTTGAAGTAAGGTAAAAGGTGTTCGACAAAGAAGGGTTTGACGATGTGAGATTCGATTAAGTGATATAGACCAATCTAGAACTTAAGATTCTTTTTAGTGCCAAAGAAAACAGGGGACTGGAGACCAATTTTGAATCATAGCAACTTTATCAAATCAGTTTGGCACACAGTTTCAGATGGTCACGGTTTAGTTCATTCTGCCCTTTTTGGGCAAGGATGACTGGATGTGTTCGATAAATCTTCAGGATGCATACAGTAAACTCTCAGCTATCCAGCACTCTCAAGCAACCAGCAAACAAATATTGAAACATTACAGTCAGTGGCGGCTGGAGACTTCAAATCAAAGGGGGGCTGCAGGCGACAGTTGGATGGGTGTGGCCAACAAGATGGGGTGTGGCCAACAAGACGGGGTGTGGCCAACAAGACGGGGTGGCTATGGTGCAATGGGATCAATGCTTCACATACTTATTTACATGAAATAAATGCTCAGTCAGTATGGCACATGCTGAATAGTCTACACAGCACACATTGTTACATACACACATTGGTTTGAACACTTACCTAAAAGTCACAACAAACAAAAACACTGGCCCATGTACTTTGGGACTAAGGCGAGGGCATGTATCTATGCCTTAAACTTAATATAAACTATCTTTTAGGTCATGCAAACTCAGAGAAAATGTAGACAGTTGAAAAAAAACCAGACCCTAAAGAAGGATACAGTCTGTGACCTTGGTAATGACAATGTATTGTCAGTGAGAGGGAGAGTTGTGCACAACATATCCAAATGAACTCCTTGGATGACCACAGAAAGACAGAAAGTAAATATATGAGTTCCATAAATGAAAGACTGGCAGAAGTGACTGTTTGAAGAAAACTTATTTTTCCACTTCGCACACCCTGATGTTGTTGCAGTCTTAAGCCCAGTGGCACCTGTAATGTGTGCCAAATCCCATCTCACTCCTCTCTTTATTCTTACATGTAATCACTTCATTATTATGATAAACTAGGGTTATCACCTGGCCCTCCTTATACAGGACAGTCCCTATTTGAGCAGTTGTGTTTGGTGGGAAAAATACATAAAAATTGGCAACGTCCTAAAATGACAGGGCAAAAAACATTTATGAAGTTTTCAGTAATGGTGACACAAAACCATTATTTTGTATCTGAAACACCTTAGTATCATAGGAAACAACTGAAATCTCTACAGGACTGAGCAATTATTTTGGCAAAAAGTAAAGTCCAGTCATTCACAGTGGTTGTATGTTTTGTCATGAAAAATCTTACATTTCTTTAAAAAAATGTCCCTGCCTAGACACTGTGAAATTCTGTGTTGAACGAGCCCGCCACTGAAACTCAGTAAACTTTATGTACCCTTCCATTCATATATTCACAAGCACTAGTCTAGTTGCAAATTCCAATACTTAGAGCTTTAACCCCTTTGCCAGTGTACTTTTGAAGTGTTCAGTTAATAGAAGGACCTGGTATCATGCTACAAAGTAGCTATAAATGTAGAAAGTGTAACACAGATTACACAAACTACAAATAAATCGAAACACAGTTGAAACATTACCTCTCTGAACATCTTACATGCAAATGATAAATCACTGACCATATCATTTAGATGTTCATTCTTCCTTATTGTTTTACTGGCTACCCACTAAAATTCTCTGGCTAGCCTGTATAACTCAGTCCTTCCCCTTTATTCTCTTCTGTTTGACTTCCCCTCCAGTCATTCATATTCATGTTCCTCCATTTTAAACTCACATTACACTGCACACTCTTCCAACTTACTGGCCATTACCTTTTACCTTCACCATACCTTCCCTCTTCAAACTCTTTCTTACTTGTTTTACTCTTCACTTTACCCACCAATTGTTTTATACTCGGACCATATTTCTTGAAAGATAACATTTCTAAGTTATAACCCCTAAGCCTTATGATTCTTGGCTTGAGTGCCTTCTGTGCTTTTCTCTGGGCACTGTGGTTTCCTCCCACGTTACAAAGACATGCATCTAGAGCATTTCTCCCCGGGCCTCTGCTTAAAATTGACTTTGTTCCAAGTCAGACTTTCCTGGTAAACAAATGTTAAATAAATTAAATACATTGTTAATATGTATATTGCTCATTGAAAGGTTTCTGTTTGCAAAAAATTTAATCCAAGTGCTATTGTGGATAGGAAAAAATAAATTTATTTTGAAAGGATTACTTCCTCACTTCTTTCTCAGAAGCTATTGCTGGGGATCAATCCTCAAATCTGAAATTGTGTTGAAGAGCCTTCTCTACTAAGTCTCCCAAAACCTTTTAGGATCCTTCACTCTATCATCATCTCTGGAGCCGCCAAAAAAGGAAAACACACGAATTGAATCTGAAGGCTGTTGCAGTTCTACTTGTAGCATCAGATCCACTGTAACTCCCTCCTTGGACCTGAAGCACTTTGGATCCAAAATCTCCTTACCCCAGGACCAGATACTCACCAGGTTTGGATCTGGCAACTTATAGGAGTACTTATGAGGCCCTCTCCAAACCTCTTAGCCCAAGAAATCTGACAGAGCCTGAGCTATAATGGGGGAGACAAAGGCTCAAAAATAGGGACAGAGATTTTAAATATTACTCTTTATAATCTTGGAAAGTTAGCTAGAATATTTACAGGGTTTCTGTTAAAATTAATTTAATTTTTATGGAGGAACAGACTGAAATTTTGAGGAAAAATCAGGACATGGCTCTGTGAGACATCTGGACAAAGCTTGAGAGTTACGCATAGTACCTTCTTCCTTTTGAATCCTGGCATTGTGAAGTCCACATGCTACCTAGCCTTCCTCTTGTTCTTTTCTAGAAGTTTCAATGTCAAAGCTTACGTGGACAGAGATGATGAGAAAAATACAGATGGGAGTTCTTCCTCAGCTCCTCCAATTTCGTCAGAAGTCCATCTTTCTTACCACTCCACTGATTTCCAGCTTCTTCTCTGATCTGACTTATTGTTTCAGATATTCCATGGATCCAAACCTCTGAGTCCGGCCTCTGTTCAGATCCAAGATATTCTTATTTTCGATCCAAAAGCTATCTCTGAGTGCAATCGCTCCTATATTTTGGACAGATGACTATCATATCTGAAGTGTTACTGTTAAACCTGAGGCATTAGAGTTGACTCAAGTTTTTGAGCCTGAGCATTGGACAGCTTTGGCTCCGGCTGTCTGCCCCGCAGATTGCTCAGGAAGGGGAACTAATGGTCCAGAAGCCTGGCTTCTGGCTGCATTGTCATCCTTCTCCCTTGGAGTGTTCTGCCTTTGAGCAGTAGTGAAGAGCAAGTTCTCTCTTCAGCAGGATGGATGATATCCCACCGCCTTGGATCTCTCCCCCTGGATCCTGTGTCTTTGCTCCATAAACTCCCTTCATTCTATGCGCCACAGGGACAAATCCAATCCAAAAATCTCCAGGTTATCCAACAGGGTAGAATTCTGATCTCTTCCAATACTCCTCCTGGAGCATCCCCACCGAGGAAGTCCCTTAGGAAGAGGAAGTGTAAAAGAGTACTCTAGGACTCCTTCAGGAGTCCGGCCAAAGAATACTGATTTTTTGATGAAAAGGGATGTGGGTCCCCTAAGATCACCACTCGGAAGACGCCCCTTTGGAGACATCCCAAGGCAGGTGGCAGTGATTGGCCTCCAGCAACCCCTTCTCACCAGTGGAAATTGGCAGTATTCCTGTGGAGGCTTTTGGGGCTGGCCTCGTCTACCTCTACTGTGACTCTGCTCCACCAGTGAGCTCATGGGCTGACTTGAACTCTAGGGTGGGCATGGAAGCGATCCTACAGCTAGTTATCTGCCATTCCTAAGAGACAGGAAAAGATTCTGACACCTCCTGTAGCGGAAGGGAATATTGGAGCAAGGGAGTGACCATATTTGCGCTGTGGTTGTCATGGCAGTGGCCACTAAGAAAGAACTTTGCTATGAGCAGTAGTTCCTCTGTCCAGGGTGTCTAGGGTATTGGGCAGATTTCTGGGGAAGTATGTGTATATTTCTTTTGAAGCTTATTTTTGCCCTTTAGGTCGGCTGGAAACTACCTGGCACATTTCACAAGACTACAAAAGCAGACCTTGATAAAGGAACTTATCAAAAATCCCTCTCTAGGGACCACTACTGCTGAAGCTCGGACTTTTGGTGGCCTCAGCACTTGGCTACCCTACAATCTGTTTCTAATTCATCCATGAGGCTTATCTCTCATGGCATCTGAAGGTACCTCAAGGGAGGCATGGTTCGCCAGGCATTTCCATCAGGAGGCATGTGCCTGGATGTGCTTTGTGTGATTTTGTAGAGCCCATCAAGTCCCGCTTTGTCAATGCATTCTTTGGCAGTTTGTTGTTTGGCCTTAAAGGTAAAGACAATCTCTCCAGGTGTGAAAAGGATGGAAAGACTCTCTCTTCAGTCGGGTAGGTACATATTTCATCTCCTCGAAGATACTTCTGTAGGAATCGCAATGAGGTGGTTGAAAATGTGGAGATGGTTCTCCCAGGGCAGAGGGGGAGGAATTTGAAATTGGATGATGCCTCCATGATGAAGAGGAAGTTCTCAGAACCAGTGGTGTCCAGAGATTCTTCTCTCTGATAGACCCTACCAACGCCTCCTGAAAGGAGGCTTGATTGTCCCCTCTGGGAGGCAATTGAGGGTTGATTATCCCTGCACCAGAGAGAGCCTGGCTGACAGCTAGCCAAACATACATGGGTGCAGGAGGATCATATCCAGATTATATTATTCCCTTTTCCCTACCACCTCCTTTGGTGTACATCAAACTTTCTCCTAATGTTCCACCAAGCCAGATGGAAAGCTGCTGCATGAGAAATACAAAAGCTGCTAGAAAAAAAGTCATCCAAGAGGTCCCACCAGACCAGATGCTAGGATCAGGAATGGGTCTATATTGACTTAGCTTTCGAACTTCACACATTGTCGAACCCCTCTTCGGTCAAACATCACATCTTTTAATTAAAAGTCACAAATAATTGAGCTGGCTTTTCATTGATGTTTAATGAGGCCATAAGGGCCACCTTGTGACCCTGAAAAACATAAAACCTACCCAAGTGGGAGGCTTTGTCTCCCACACCCACCAATATGGGGGCTGTGCCCCCCCAAACCAAATATACCAACTCTGAGATCGGAATGAGAAAAGGGCAAATTCCATATGGTGGCCAACCATTGTTTTGCCCTAAAAAAACTTAAATGAAAAGTCCATTTGCTTGTTTTTGAGTTCAATTAAAAGGTGTTCGACAAAGAAGGGTTCGACGATGTGAGATTCGATTAAGTGATATAGACCAATCTGGAACTTAAGATTCTTTTTAGTGCCAAAGAAAACAGGGGACTGGAGTAATTAACTTTTGAATCATAGCAACTTTATCAAATCAGTTTGGCACACAGTTTCAGATGGTCACGTTTAGTCTATCTGCCTTTTTTGGGCAAGGATGACTGGATGTGTTCGATAAATCTTCAGGATGCATACAGTAAACTCTCAGCTATCCAGCACTCTCAAGCAACCAGCAAACAAATATTGAAACATTACAGTACAATTTTCATGTGTTGCACATTGTTTTCCCCCTGCAGAAACATACTTACATTTTCAGAGTTTTAAAAAGGAAGATGGGAATAAATTCTCTCTCTCCCCAACCAAAGAACAAGTCAAACCAAACAAATAGTATAGGGTACAGTATTATTCAGGCCTGTTTTTAATAGGAACTCTGAAGCAACCATAAATTGCAGTTATCTGGCATCTACCAATCCCACTGGGTGCCGGTTAACAGAGTTTACTGTACTATCACAAAAAAATGAGCAGACAATCCAGAAGGTATTTACACTTCCAGTAGGGAGCCAGTCACTTCCAGTTCAGAACACTGCCCTTTGGCCTCACTGCAGGCCCCAGGGTGTTCAAATGCATGGCAGTGGTAGTAGCTCACTTGAGACTCCAGGGTTTCCGAGTGTTTCCATACTTAGACAACTAGCTCATTACCTCCCAGATCAGGAATCTACTAATAAGAGCAAGAGATCAGGTACTCCAGACTTGCTCCCATGTGGGATAACCATAAATTATAGTAAGTCTCATTTGGAACTGTCTCCAACATTGTAATTCATTGGAGTAGTTTTCAACACAGTATCAGTGACAGCGTCTCTTCCTGTCTGAAGAGTGCAAACTATCAGATTCCAGGTCAGGAAAACCATTCACAATACCAAAATTTCAGTCTGGTTGATTCTCCAAGTCCTGGGGTCAGTGTCAGCGGCCATAATTTTAGCTCCTCTAGCAAGATTTAATATGAGAATTCTTCAATGGATGCTAGCAACAGAATGGTTGATTCTTTATCAACTCATGACAGCCAAAATAAGAATCACTCAAGCATGGAAGAAATACCTTTGGTGGTGGATTTGATCAGATCAGGTTCTACAAGGCCGCCCAGTCATTCTCCCTCAGCCAGAGGCTGTAGTGACCACAGATGCTTCCCAGATTGGGTGGGGGGCAGTTTCTGGGGAATACATTCTAAGGCACTTGGTCCTCAGAAGAGGCCCCTATGCATATCAGGGGCCTGGAAATGAGAGTGGTGCTCTTAGCATTGCAAGCCTTTCAAGGCTCTCTCCCTTTTGAGACGATTATGATTTATAGACAGTATGTCAGGAGTTTGGTACATCAACAAGCAAAGGGGAACTGGGTCATGCCCCTTGTGTTGAGAAGCCCTTAGAGTGTGGCAATGCATGACCTCTTCTAACTGCTTTCTGATAGCAATGCATATTCTCAGGAAGTCCAGCGTGATAGCAGACAATTTGTAGGTCCATTATATTACCTCATGAGTGGTCTGTCAACATGAAAGTTCCAAATTATTTTCTGTCAATGAGGCCAGCCTTGCTGCAATCTTTTTGCTTCTCACCTAAGCAACAAGTGCAGCAGCTTCTTTGCCTTGGTCCCACCCAACAGGGAAATCTCCAGGGGATGCTCTACTCCAGAATTGGCCCTGCGATGTCCTCTGTTTACCTCCCCAACTCCTCTAATACCCAAACGTCTGCAGAAAGCTGCCCAGTTGAAGAGCAAATTCATCCTCATTGCATTTTACTGCCCTCGACAGATTTGGTCCCCCTTCTTTTGGCCTCATCTGCTTTACCCACCTTGGATTCTGAATCCAATTCTGTTTCACTCAAGAGGCAAGACTCATCCAGATATTTCAAACCTCAAGCTAACAGTGTGGTTTCTGTAATTCCTTTAATAGCCAGACAACCCATGCTGTCTTCCCTGTCCAACATCTACTGTTATCTTCCCACAAGGCTTCTACAAGAAAACTTTACAGAAGTAAATGGAAAAGATTGTTTTTTGGATACATCAGAAACATATCAACCCCTGCTCAGCCCATGTAGAGTGTCATTGAATTTTTGGCAATGACTTTTAATGAAGGATTGATTAGAGTTCATTTAGCAGCAATCTTTAACTTTCATATTGGATTTGAGAATTCTTTCTTGGCTTCATCTAAGCTTTGTAAGGCCTTTTTGAGAGACACTGTCCTGTTGAGACCTCCTTTTAAAGACCCTACTCCACCATGGTATTTAAATTTGATACTGCAGTCCGTAATTCATTCCGTCCTTGAACCAGCAACAAAATGTGATCTTAAATTCCTGAACTGGAAAACTATCTTTCTATTGGCCGAGAGTACATACCAGCCCTTCTTTCCTTCCTAAGTTGGTGTGAGAATCCAATATGAACCAGTCCATTAAACTGCCAGTCTTCTTTCCAAAAATTGTGTGTGTGTGTGTGTGTGTGTGTGTGTGTGTGTGTGTGTGTGTGTGTGTGTGTGTGTGTGTATTATATATACCGGGTCAGTCGGCCCAGGTTAACGACCGCCACCAGTGCCATTAGCCTACAGGGTGCTGGCGGAAATTGGGCTACTGTTGGCCGAAGGAGGAGAAGAGTTGGAAGGCATGGCCGAAGGCAGGAAGAGAGGAGAAAGGCTAGGACTGTGGTAGTAAGGGTCGGAACTTTGAACATTGGCAGTATGACTGGTATAGGGAGAGAGCTAGCTGATATGATGGACAGAAGGAAGGTTGGTATATTGTGTGTGCAAGAGACCAGATGGAAGGGGAGTAAGGATAGGTGTATCGGAGGTAGGTTCAAATTGTTTTATCATGGTGTGGATGGGAGGAGAAATGGCGTAAGAGTTATTCTGAAGGAACAGTATGCTGAGAGTGTTTTGGAGGTGAAAAGTGTCGGATAGAGTGATGTTTATGAAGCTGGAAATTGATGGTGTAATGATAAATGTTGTTAGTGCATATGCTCCACAAGTTGGGTGTGCAATGGATGAGAAAGAAAAATTTTGGAGCGAATTGGATGAAGTGGTGATGACTGTACCCAAGGGTGAGAGAGTGGTGATTGGAGCAAATTTCAATGGGCATGTTGGTGAAGGGAACAGAGGGGATGAGGAAGTGATGAGTAGGTATGGTGTTAAACAAAGGAATGCAGAAGGTCAGATGGTAGTGGATTTTGCGAAAAGGATGGACATGGCTGTGGTGAATATGTATTTTAACAAGAGGGAGGAGCATAGGGTGACATACAAGAGTGGAGGAAGATGCACACAGGTGGAGTATATCTTATGTAGGAGGGCCAGTTTGAAGGAGATTGGAGACTGTAAAGTGGTGACCGGAGGAAGTGTAGTTAGGCAACATAGGATAGCGGTTTGTAGGATGACGTTGGTTATCAAGAAGAGGAGGAGTGTGAGGGCAGCACCAAGAATCAAATGGTGGAAATTGAAAAAGGGTAATTGTGAGGTGGAGTTCAGGGATGAGTTAAGGCAGGCACTGGGTGGCAGTGAGGAGTTACCAAACAGCTGGGTAACTATAGCAGAGCTAGTAAGGGAGATAGCTAGAAAGGTGCTAGTTATCACATCTGGACAGAGGAAGGACAACAAGGAGACATGGTGGTGGAATGAGGAAGTACAGGAGAGTATACAGAGAAAGAGGTTGGCAAAGAAGAAGTGGGATTGTCAGAGAGATGAAGAAAGTAGACAGGAGTATAAGGAGATGAGGTGCATGGCAAAGAGAGAGGTGGCAAAGTCTAAGGATAAGGCATATGAAGAGTTGTATGAAAGGTTGGACACTAAGGAGGTAGAAAAGGACATGTACCGTTTGGCTAGGTAGAGGGACCGAGCTAGGAAAGATGTGAAGCAGGTAAAGGTGATAAAGGATAATGAGGGAAACATACTCACAAGCGAGTAGAGTGTGTTAAGGAGATGGAAAGAGTACTTTGAGGGGTTGATGAATGAAGAGAATGAGAGGGAGAGAAGGTTGGATGATGTAGGGATAGTGAATCATGAAGTACAATGGATTAGCAAGGAGGAAGAAAGGATAGCTATGAAGAGAATGAAGAATGGAAAGGCTGTTGGCCCAGATGACATACCTGTGGAAACATGGAGGTGTTTAGGTGAAATGGCAGTGGAGTTTTTAACCAGATTGTTTAATGAAATCTTGGAAAGTGAGAGAATGCCTGAGGAATGGAGAAAGTGTTTTGGGACCGATTTTTTAAGAATAAGGGAGATGTGTAGAGCTGTAGTAACTACAAAGGGATTAAATTGATCAGTCACAGCATGAAGTTATGGGAAAGAGTAGTGGAAGCAAGGTTAAGAAGGGACGTGATGATTAGTGATCAGCAGTATGGTTTCATGCCAGGAAAGAGCACTACAGATGCGATCTTTGCTCTGAGAGTGTTGATGGAGAAGTACAGAGAATGTCGGAAGGAGTTGCATTGTGTTTTTGTAGACCTAGAGAAAGCATATGACAGGGTGCCTAGAGAGGAGTTGTGGTATTGTATGAGGAAGTCAGGAGTGTCAGAAAAGTATGCAAGAGTGGTACAGGATATGTACGAGGGTAGTGTGACAGCAGTGAGGTCTGCGGTGGGAGTGACAGATGCGTTTAAGGTAGAGGTGGGGTTACATCAAGGATCAGTTCTGAGCCCTTTCTTATTTGCAATGGTGATGGACAGGTTGACAGACGAGATCAGACAGGAGTCCCTGTGGACTATAATGTTTGCAGATGACATTGTGATCTGTAGTGAGAGTAGGGAACAGGTGGAGGAGACCCTGGAGAGATGGAGATATGCTCTAGAGAGAAGAGGAATGAAGGTCAGCAGGACTAAGACAGAATATTTGTGTGAATGAGAGGGAGGATAGAGGAATGGTGAGGATGCAAGGAGTAGAGGTGGCGAAGGTGGATGAGTTTAAATACTTGGGGTCAATAGTTCAGAGTAACGGTGAGTGTGGAAGAGAGGTGAAGAAGAGAGTACAGGCAGGATGGAGTGGGTGGAGAAGTGTGTCAGGAGTGATTTGTGACAGACGAGTACCTGTAAGAGTGAAAGGGAAGGTCTACAAGAGGGTAGTGAGACCAGCTATTTTATATGGATTGGAGACAGTAGCATTGACAAAAAGGCAGGAGTTTGAGCTGGATGTAACAGAATTAAAGATGTTAAGATTTGCACTGGGTGTGACGAGGGTGGACAGGATTAGGAATAAGTATATTAGAGGGTCAGCCCAGGTTGGAAGGTTTGGAGACAAAGCCAGAGAGGCACGATTACATTGGTTTGCACATGTGCTGAGGAGGGATGCTGAGTATATTGAGAAAAAGATGCTAAGGATGAAGCTACCAGGTAACAGGAAAAGAGGAAAACCTAAGATAAGGTTTGTGGATGTGGTGAGAGAGGACATGCAGGTGGTTAGTGTGACAGAGCAAGATGCAGTGGACAGGAAGAAATGGAAACAGGTAATCTGCTGTGGCGACCCCTAACGGGAACAGCCGAAAGGAGATGATGATGATGATATATCTATATATATCTCTATCTATATATATATCCCATATAACCCATTTGGTCGACAGCTCATTTCATTGACAAAAGTATTCAAGGCAAAAACTGATTGCCCCCCCCCTCCACTGTTGTGCACTGTGGAGTTGTTATATATAGTTGGGGGGGTGTGGGGGCACAGCCCACATGGGGGGGGGCACCCCCCACCTAGAATGTTTGTCAATGAAATGAGCTGTCGACCAAATGGGTTTCAGTGAAATGGGCTGTCAGCGAATAGAAGTAGACCCATATATATATATATATATATATATATATATATATATATATATATATATATATATATATAGCTAGATATATGTAGATGTTTGTGTGCGTGTGTGTTGCATTTATTGGATGCTCACAGACAATTATGTTTTTACTTGCATAGAACAAAATAAATTAGGAAAACAGATTAATTATTTGTGTCCTTTGCAGATTCTAAATTGGGCAAATCAGTTGCAAAGGTAACTTTAGTCTAATGGATTGCATATAATTTGTCTACAAGTTGAGTCTATCCTTACCAAAATCTTTAAGACCCCATTTGACTAGGTCCTTGGCAACTTTCAGTGTTTCTGTCTAGGGCTTCCATGGAAAACATATGTGCAGTTACAACTTGGACCAATTCTCATACCCATATAACTCATTACAAATTGGATCTAGTGTCAAGTGGAAGAGCAGCCTTTGGCTCAACTGTGCTCAGGAATATCCTTCCTTGGAGTCCACCTGGGATTTTAGGTAGCTGGGGACTCTGTCCCAACAGTTGAGGAAAGAAAAAAGTATAAAAAAGTTATATACTTACCATCAATACTTAACGTACATGCTTACCATGAAGTTCCATCTGTGTTGTTCATTTTCATCCTTTCTCAACTTCCCACCCACCAACCCCCAACATTTTTCACAGTTGTCGCCTGGAAGAACGAGAGCCTATAAGGACACCACTCTTCCTCATGTTGAGCTCCAGGTATGCTTTCTGCTGTAAGGATTATTATATTAGTACTTCCTACTTTAACAAGATCTGAGGTATGTTAGGGATTGCTGCTTTATGCTTAAGGGAGGAGCTTGAGAGATTTTTGGTGGCGACGAGCTAAAGTAATGGCAGAGTCATATCCAAGCATCAGATCCGAATCAATAGTACAAAAAATTACATTTTAAATAATTATACCAAATTAGACATAATAAGAAAACATTGCTTAAGAAAAGATACAGATTATGTGACAATCATTTAACAGAGAAATTTTAACCGGATGATAGAGAAACTAAAGGTATGTTAACATAATACAAACAGGAATTACAATATAAAGTGAGAGAAAAGGAGGCTTATGGTATATTTAGAGAGAAAGCCAGAAGAGACAAATTAAAAAAAAAGTAAGGACATGAGTGAAGAAGGGTGGGTAAGGAGATTTAAGGTATGAATAGGTATTTGTTTACATTTAGGGATATAGTTTATCCTGGTGTTGAGTAAGAACAGAGCCAGCTTTTATCTAGGAAGTCTTTTAGAATGGTTTTGCAGGATGAGGGGGGTATTGATATGATGGACAGAGATAAGGAATTCCCAGGCATTAGCAGCATGTTACAAGTACAGACAGTGCCCAGCAGATCTGATACATTGGTGGACAGATTAGAGTTTTTGGTCATTGGATCATAATGACAGACTGGGAGCATAGTTGTTTAGAATGTTATTTACTGCTGGACAAGCAAATGAATTCTGGATAATTTTATAGGTGGTAAGAAGCTGTGTATATATTAGTTGTTGAGGTAGTTCTAACCAATTTAGGCTTTTTAGTGCTATACATTGATGGGTTCTGAAAGGGGTAATTGCTGCAAATCCAGCACCTTTATTATAGCATTGTTGTTTTTTTTTTTTTTTGTGATGCCTGAATGTTAGAAAGGATAGGTGCACCATAAAGAAGTTTGAGGAGCAGATGAGCAGTGGCAAGCATAGACGTAGTTGCGTCAGTGAGAGTTTTTGGATCTATAAAGCATCCCTAACTTTTGATTAGTTTTTCTTATGCAAGTTTGTATATCCAAGTCAAATTTAAAATTATTGGCCACTATCATCCCTATTAATTTGCTATGAAAAGTGACTCTGGTGGTTGTATTATCAAGAAAGAGGACTTCAAAATTTGTTTTTTCATGAGAGGGGAATTTGGGGAAAAAGTAGTATTTTTTTTTCCAGGATTGTGCACGAGTTGTCAGTTGCAAAGCCATGCTTTGGTTGCTGTTAAATCTTCCCGAGAGTAATATTTTGGAGGTGTGCTCTGTTGTCAGATGTGAAAATGAGTGAGAGCCATCTGCATATTGTGTCAGGGAGGCCTGTCGTGTGGATGTGTGGAAGGTGTTGGTGAGAATGTTAGCGTATGGGACCAAGGATAAAGCTCTGTGGTACACCGGTGGTGACTGGGAGGTATGTAGAGAAGGTGAAGTGCCATTTTACTGACTGATGCCTATTAGATAGGTAGCTTTTGAATCATAGAAGGGTGGGCTGAGACACCTACTGAGGACATCTGAAGTAGAGATTTGCGGTGACAAACTGTATCAAAGGCTTTAGGCAAGTCTTAGGTTCATAGGTTCATAGGTTTATACTAGGCTATCTGCCCTAAGGCATTTATAAGCCTAGCCCAAAATTATGTGGCTTACGCCACCCCTTATGTTAGAAATAATGTGCTCATTAGTTTGTTGTGCCTCTGTCCAACAGTGACACAGAGATGATTCGGGGGTAAACCTACGATCTCCCATCCACCGGTCAAGATTTCTCTTGAACAGAGCCAGCGAGGTGCTCTGCCTCACATGGACCGGGATTTTATTCCACAACATGGGGAGTCTCTGGGTGATAAATCTATCCCTCCAGCATGTCCTATTTATATCCGTGCTAAGGTTTAAGTCACTTGCTCTAGTGGTTCTGGTGGATTTGGATTTTTTGAGGTGGAGCATGTCCATTAATTGGTTGGTCATGGCCTTGTATGTCAGGCACAGGTCACCTCTGAGCAGACGGTATGCAACTGAATAGAGTTGGAGTTTCTTCAGTCTGGCAGTATATGACAGGTTTTGGTGTCCCTTTATCCTTTTGGTGAGGAACTTTTGGGGTCTCAATTGCTGAAGGTGTCGGGTGAGATACATCCCGAATGGGGCATTGTACTCGATCATTGGTCTGATAAGTGAAGAGTACAGGGGAACAATGACCTCACTTGATCTGGATGTGAATCCCTTCATGATCAGATGGGCAATGTAGAAGGTCTTTCGAACCACTTTAGCAGCGTGAGTGTCAAGCGAGGCCACTGTCAACCTGGGTACCCAGGTCCTGATAACCTCTTCTGTGCTTAGTGGGTTGCCACCTATATGGCAGCTTGGGGTTACCTTGTTTTTCCCGAAGGGTATGACTATACACTTTTTGCGTTTAACTTCAGGCCATGGCTCTGGCACCAGCTATCAGTTTCCGTGAGACCCCTCTGAAGGATGTCTGTGTCCGAAGTACTATCCACTATGGCACAGTTTGCAGCCATCCGCAAACTTTGACAGCCATAGTCCTCGTATGTTTGCCTGTACTTCTGAGAAGTAGATGCCGAACAATAGGGAGCCAAGGACTGAGCCCTGTGGGACACCACTTGTAACGGCTTGGAGTCTGACTTGGCTCCAGCAACTCTAACCCTGTGGGTTCTGTCCTTTAGCCAGTTTGCAGCCCATCTTGTGACATATGGGTTTACATTTAAGCTGGTAAGTTTCTCTATGATACCCGAGTGGGGTATTGTGTGAAGCTTTTGCAAGGTCAAGGTAGGCTGTATGGACTGCCTTTCCCTCATCAATGGCCTTGGTAACTGTTTTGAAGAAGTCGACCAGGTTCAAAGGCAAGATCTGCCCTTGACAAAGCCAAACTGGGTTGGGTCCAAGGTCTGCAAGTCCCCTATGTCCTTGTTTATGAGTTCCATTATGATCCTCTCCATAGCTTTGCAGACCAGGCTTGTTAAGCTTATGGGGCGGTAATTACCAGGGTCCGTAGAGGCACCACCTTTATGGAGTGGGACCACAGTTGCGACGCCACTCCTTGGGCACATATCCTGTGGTAAGGCTAAGATTAAACAGCTGCCTTATGTGCGGGTTTAGTTCTTCATTGAGTTCATGTAGCACACAGCCGGGGACACCTTCCGGTCCCATTGATGCTGTGTTTTTAGCTTTAGAGAGAGCAGCTTTCACCTGCGCATTTGAGATGTCTGGGAGGCTACACTCTGTTGGCATGGTCATCTCTCCTTTTCCGGGAGAGGGGTGAAGTTCGCTGAACCTGTCTGCCAGTATGTTGGCAATGTCTGTGGGCTCAGTGATTTTTGTATCATTTTGGACTAATTCTGAGCATATCTGGGAGTTTCCACCTAGGTTTCTGACATAGCTGAAGAAGGCGTTATGATTGTCTTTTGAATCTATGGCAATTTTTTTCTCAAAGTTGGCCTTTGATGATTTTATGAGGGATCGTAGTTTCTTGCTAGTACTGATCAAAGATGCCTTCCCTTTTTGGGATTTTGCTCTATCATGTAATAGCTTTCTCCTCTTATTGTAAAGTTTGTTTATGGCTGGGGTCCACCAGACTGGACGTTTGCCCTTGGTGGAAAGAGTCTTGGTTTTATTTGGGATTGCCTGATCCATGCAGTCCTGTAGGTGTTCATAGAAGGCATTTGTAAGGCTTTCTTCAGCTTGGGTTGTGGTTTTGATTGGCTCGGTGGCCTTGAAGGTTACCTCATCTGTCTAGAGTAGTGTGAAGTTTGCTTTAGAAGTTCTTCTCTGTGGTCTTTTTGTTTGGGGTGGGGGATGTGGATTTCTAGTGAGATTAGTTTATGATCTGATCTCACCAAAGAGGATATACTTCGGTGTGGAGCATTTTGTCCCCATGTTTGTGCTGATGAGATCTAGTATATTTTCTCCTCTTGTGGGGCGGTGACTAGTTGTTCCATGGCATTTGAATTTATGAACTCCAGGAACCTTTGGGCTAGAAAGTTGGGGCTTGAGTAATGTTCCCAGTCTATATTCGGGTAGTTGAAGTCACCCAATATGATGGTGTTTGGTGATACATTTATACCCTCCAGTGTCTTCAGGAAGGCTGTGTGGGTTTCCTGAGTTTTAGAGGGTGGCCTGTAGCATGCTACAAATTGTAGAGCAGTTTTGCCTATGGTTAATTGCACCTGGATGGTTTCCAATGCTTCGTGCGTAGCCACCAACCTGGAGGTGTGGGTATCCTTGATGAATATGGATACATCCCCTCCTTTTGTGGTATGGTCCGGGTTTTGGGGCCGGAATGCATGATATGAGGTAAAACCTGATAGTGCCGGGGTGCTCGAGCCTTGAACCAGGTTTCAGTCACAGCACAGACATCGATGTTCTCCATACTGAGAAGGGCCTCGAGTGCGTGCATTTTGAGATTTAGACTTCTGGCATTGAGCAGCGTTACCCTTAGTTTCTTCCCGTTTTTGTTTTCTAGGGTGGTAGGTTTAGAATTTGAGCCTTGCCTAAAAAAGGCACTATGGGGGTGGCAAGAGCCTTAGCCAATATCCGGAATCCCAGGGGTGGCAGGTGCAAGCCGTCCCGAAACGAGGCAAGCGTGGCTTGTCAAGCATGTCATCGCAAGCAGACAGACACTGGATCCCCTTTGAATGACACCAGAAATTAAGCCAATTGTTAAAGCTGATCATCTTGTCACTATATTGTGGCATCATTCGTGGTGAAGGAAGGATACTGCTCAGGGTCAGGGTCATACCTGCCTGGGCTACATAATCAGAGAGCTCCTCTGTCTCTTTTCATGTAGTTCAGGGAATGCGTCTCAGGTCGTTCACACCAGCATGGACAATGACTGTGTCATACTTGTACTTGCCGTGGAGTGACCTGAGTGCTTGTGTTATGTGGCGGATTCTAGCGCCCGATAGGCAGCTTACGTGACCTTCTCCTTGTTCAGCCTGGTGAGTGGGGCGTCAGTGTGTCTGACTATGGAGTCACCTATGACAAGTATGTTTGGTGTTGTATTTGGCCTTAAGGGCAGTGACTGCTTTGCACACTGATTTTGTTTTATGTGTTGTTTGTGTGGTGTCTTGAGTTTGCAGTTGCTTGGGTGTCTGCTTTGGAGGCCTTTGCTGTTTAGGTAAATTTTTACTCAGAGCCTCCGAGTATGTCTTAGTGTGTTTATGTGTTTGATTCAGTGGTGTGGTTGAGTTATGTGAGACTTGTATTGTGGTGTGTGTAGTTGCCTTCTCCTCCTGCCTGGTCTTGCCAGTCCTGAGATGAGAGAGCTCAGCCTCCAGTTTGGCTAAATAGCTGCATCTCTCGTGTTAGTGTTATGTGGGAGGAGGAGAGGGTTGTCCGTGTACATGAGGCAATTGTAACATTGCCTCAGAATTCCCAGATTCACCAACTGGGCAGGAGAGGACACCAGCATCTGACCCTTCGACATGCTAGAAAGAATTATGAGTTGGTATGAGACAGAAAAGTAGAGGGCTTAGCAGGGAAGTGGGCACTCCTGGGGGGGTTTGCAAGTGAGGGATTTGTATAATATAGGAGTGCTTGACGTGCAAAGAAAATGCTTATAAGACGAGGGATATGCTTTTAAGACAAGTGCTGAGCTTTTTGAGAAGAAAAAACAATTAGGAACAAGTGCAGCACTTTTTAGTGAAGGTGTAAACTGTTTAGGTTCCTAACAGAGCAGTTCTAAGGGAAAAATTGAAGAACAGACTTTATGGAGCCAGAAAAAGTTTAACCTTGTTAAACCGGCACTGCCCGATGCTGCTCTAGTGGCAACTCCGCGCTAAAGCACGTTAAGGTGTGCTTGATAGCAGGGGCTGGAAAGAAGCAGGAATAGACCCAAAACGGACAATAAAACTACAGTTTCAAGTCAGTAACCACTCCTACGGGGGGCAGGAAAGCTGCTCAATGTTATTCACTGCCACTGATCAACAGAGAGACTTTCCTTTAGCCCAAGCAAAAATGGCCTCACAGAAACTTACAAACAGTTCAGGAAACAGCAAGCCTGTAACTGAACTTTTTTAAATCTCAGAAAAGTGGGAAAAAGCAAGATTTTTTTTTGTTTTTGTTTTTTCAGAGATAGCAGAGGTTCACAGGTAATATCAAGTTATAACAGTGCAGTAAATGACCCCACACAAGAGTGCTAGGTCAAGGACAGAAAATATGCAAGTTTTGAGAAAAAGAACGGTTTAAAATTAAGTGCAAACAGGAAATTCAGTAAACAACTTTTGGTTGTGCTCTAAATACAGCTACTAATGCAGAAATCAAGTTTAATAAGCCAGAAAATGCTCAAACTAGGCAGCTATGCAAAAAAACTTAGCAAATAAACAGAGAAAAGATACTTAAAATCTCAAAAGTGGCTCCCTTCTTCTCTCAGCGTTTTCTCCTCTTGGTGGGTGCTTCACCAACAGCCAACAAGCCTGAAAAGACTTGAAATAAACAGGAGACTAGTTTCCTGTTATTTCTAGCTTTATTGACAGTATCTATATAGGTTAGAAGTGCAGTGTTAGTACTTTGGGAAGGATGGGAGCCATGTTGTGTGGTGGATAGCAGTTCTTCCTACAGGAGATAGTTTAGCAATTGTTTTTCATACATTTTTCAAGTATTTTGGAGGGGGAGGGATACGATTGCAATAGGTCTAAAGATAGCAATATCTGTTGAATTCTATCCTTTGTGCATAGAGATGTGACTTGAGACCGGGAACATGTGATTTCTGGACTGACCTGTTTATAAGGATAGTGACAGGAAAGGCAGTGCTATTGGTTGCTATTTTAATGTACTCGCCTGGAAGGTTATATAGGAAATGTATAAGAATTATCACAAATACTTTATGCATCTGAGAACCACCCTGACAAAATGAAAATGAGCAAATTATTTTCACTTATGTCAGTAACTCATGCTCACTGTGTTTTAACTAAAAAGAGTTACATGGTGGGCAATAAATCACCATAGCTGTGGCAGACAGCAAGGGCTGCAGAGGCAAAGCCTGCACCACTGCCAACCAAATATGTATCCAAGAGATTGATTGGCCATAAGAACTTATAGAAAATGTGCATTACTCCCTAGGGTTATGGTCAACATCTGTCACACTTAAACTGTACTATGTCATCTCTAGACCAGGGTTATGATCACTGATTCTCCAGTATTTTATCCACCTCAGTCTGTG
The DNA here is from genome assembly GCF_019279795.1 of Protopterus annectens. Lineage (NCBI taxonomy): Eukaryota > Metazoa > Chordata > Ceratodontiformes > Protopteridae > Protopterus > Protopterus annectens. Next base: position 660,899,576 of record NC_056726.1, on the reverse strand, counting down.
CCAGTACTTTCCAGCATCAGCTTACCAGTGATAAGTAAGGCATAATCAAGTTATTCATACCTGGCCATATTATTTCCAAGGAGAGGCTGCTTATACCTCTCCAGTGGTATTGCTCCTTACCTGTATTCAAGCTACACTGCCAGATATCAAGGTGTTACTCTGATACCAAGATCTCAGTTATGGATCACTCTTACAATGAGCCAAATATCATTACATTATCAGCATTGTCACTATAGCTAATGAACAAGCAGTCTGTGTGTCTGCAAAATTCAGGATGGCAGCACTCAGACAAATGTTTGAGGAAATAAAAATAAATACATTAATAATAATAAAAGCTTCTTATGCAACAAACTGACAATCCATTCCTGTACAAATCTTTGTATCTCACTTCATCTTTTTTCCATTACTACCACCCGGACATTTTTTGTCCTGGCCCTCATGTCCTGATCTCTTTGCTTCAGCTGCATTACTTCCGGTTGCCATCTCATTTGCTACATCACCAGAAATGAGACTGTAGCCTCTAAAGTATGAAACATTTGATCATTTTCTGTCATATTCCCCCTGTAATTTTCAATTTTGAGCATGCATTACTGAGACTTCCAGACATCCCACATTTACCAATAGAATTAAGCTGTCTAGCTTTCTTTAAAACTGTCTGTCTTTTCCCTCCATACTGCAACTATCAGCTACCACCCCAACTCTTAAAACAGCTCACAGGAATGATTATTTACTTAAACAAACCTTCCAGCATGACCAATGTTGCGCAATTTCACTAAAGGTGATTCTGTTTTTCATGAACCAGCACAGAGTTATAGCTGTCCCACCACCTTTTCATGTGTCCAACAGCATCCCCCATTTCCAGAAAGGTGAAAAACTAGCAGTCCACTATTTTCATAGGAGGTTACTAGGCTAATGGCCCTGGGGCCCTTCCAAGCCTAGCCAAGAGTTTATTCCGAAAAAGAAACCAAAGTCAGCACCTGTCACCCCTGTCACTGAGGGATACAGGTGGAACCCCTGGGAAGAATTTATGGTTTTCCATCCATTCATCTAGGTTGCACTTGAAGAGGGTCGGAGAAGTGCTCTGTTTGATGTGTATGGGAAGTCTATTCCAGAGACAGGGCAAACTCTGGGAGACAAACCTGTCTCCCCAGCAGGTTTTGTGGATGTCGCATATTAGATTTAGGCCTTTTGAGGGGGTAGTGCATGAGGAGCTAGACTTACAGATATGGAGCACCTCTAGTAGGGCAGGTCTGAGATTGCCTTGTAGGTGAGACACAGATTACCCCTGAGAAATCTATATGATACCGAGTAGAGTGATAGTGATTTGGGCCTGTCTGCATAGGACAAGTGTTGGAAGCCATGGATTCTCTTTGTGAGGTATTTCAGTGGCCTTTCCAGTTTTGCAGATGTTTGGACAGGTACTTCCCAAACAGGGCATTGTACTTAATTATTGGTCTAATGAGGGAGGAGTATAGAGAGGTAATAGCCTCCTTTTTTCTGGATGCAATCCCCTTACTTATGAGATGAACCAAGTAAAAGGTTTTTCTGACTACTGCCACTACATGATGGTGTCATTCTAAGGGGATCTAGTATCTGTCTGTCTGGGATGACATGATTAACAGACCACAATGCTTTGCCAAAGATGGCCTGCACCTGTCGCCCTTGAGATTACGGATACTGGCTAAGGCTCTTGCCGCCCCTATAGTGCCTTTTTTAGGCAAGGTTCAAATGACAAATTTACCACCATAACAGGTACAAATAAGCAAATTCTGAGGGTAATGCTACTCAGTGCTAGAAGTCTAAACCTCAAAATGCATTCACTCGCGGCACTCCTTAAAATGGAGAACATCGACATCTGTGCAGTGACAGAGACCGGTTCAAGGCTCCAGAGAGCACCCCTACATTACCAGGCTATAATTCATACCACACCTTTCGGCCACCTAACCTGGACCGAAACACTGAAGGTGGAGGTGTGTCAGTATTCATTAAGGATATCCATATCTCCAGGCTAGTTGCTCAGCATAATGCATCTGAGATTATCCAAGTGCAACTAACTCTGGGCAAGACTGCAATCCAAATTATAACTTGCTACAGATCCCCCACCATGCCCCAGGATTCCCAATCCTCATTTCTTGATACACTCGAAAATATTAGGGTACAACCCAACACCCTCATAATGGGTGATTTCAGCTACCCCACCTTTAACTGGCAAAACTACTCATGTACCAACCCTTTTGCTCAACGTTTTCTGGAATTCATAAATCCGAACGCCTTGGATCAACTTATCCACACCCTCATCAGGGGCAGCAGTATCCTAGAACTAGTCATTATCAACATGGGTGACCGATGTTCCACACCAGAGGTCAATTCCTCATTGGTCAGATCCGACCACAAACTAATCACCCTAGACATCCACATCCTGCCACCACCCCCATTAGGAAAACCACCATAAAAAATTTCTCCAAAGCCAACTTCACACTTCTTAAGACAGAAGTGGCAAACTTCACAACACCCATGCAGATGGACAACAGAGGTACGACTGCTGAATCCTACACAAATACACTTTATAAGCACTGTATTTATTTAAATTTGTTGACCGGGAGTGTCCGACTGGACGTAGGTCCATTTTCAGCAAAGGCCCAGGGAGAAAAGCTCCACAGTAAAATAAACAGACAGTAGTTACATTGGATTACATAGCGATTAACAATTTAACATAGCAATTACTTACAACATATTTACAGATGAAGAACATAGTACATCAGTAGACAACTAGAATGTTTATCTGTGAAGTACATAACAGACATTAACAAATGTTACAATGAGAAGTTCCTGCTGTATAATAAGTACTAGGCATATGAGCATCTGAGCTTGCTATAATCAAGGTAGTTAGTGGAGTGGAAAGAAAGATAGTGGCTGGATGATATTAGAGTGGGAGTTGCAAGGGCATAGCCAGCATGTTTTTAGGTGCGCTTTTAGTAAAGTTTTTAAGTGGGTGCATGATGGTACAGAGGTAATTGTGGGTGGGAGTGAGTTCCATAATTTGGCTATGGCACAAGAGAATAGTGCTTCACCAGCAGAGTTATTGGCTTTAGTGATCTGCAAGTGATTTTTGTTGATGGATCTTAGTGGTCTGGTGGTGCAGTATGGTTGGAGTAGATTCTGGAGGGATGGGACATTTAGTGGATGGTTTACTAGTATGTGGGCGAGTGAGAGATGATACCACTGAAGGAGGTGAGGGAGTTCAAGCCAGCCCAGTTCAGCAAGTGAGAGACAGTGGTGACTACGGTAGGATGCCCCTGGGTGAATTTTGCAATTTTTGTTGTAGCAGGTCTCTAGCTTGTTTAGATCACATTGCCTTAGGTTGGTATATATTGGAGGCATAAAAGTAGGGTGGGAGATAAGGTGGGAATTTGCTATTAATCTTTGCTGCTTTGGTGATAGTTTTTGTGGACTTTTTATGGTCATGGATATGTGAATGTCAAATTTTAGTTTATTGTCTATTTCCACTCCAAGCAATTTGGTGTGTTCAGTTGGGTATATAGTGGTGTTGTCTTTTGCTGTGATGTTAAAGAGTGAGTGGTTTTGAGTATGTTTGGTGGCTTGGAAGATGAGTAGTTTAGTTTTGTTTGGGTTGAGTATTAATTGGGCATCGGATAACCATGTTTCAACAGAGTGACTTTTTGCAGTTTGGGTAGGGACTGGGCTGAGCAGATGATGGTTGAGTCATCTGCGTATTGTACTTAGATGAATGCATGGATCATGCTATCCCTAACAGAACCAAGATGCTATCCTCCAAAACAAGGAAGCCAATCTGGTGGTCCCCTACCATAAACAAACTACAACAGAAGAAAGAAACTGTTGCAAAAAGAGTAAAATCCCATGATTGGAGGAACTTCCTGGTCAGCCTCAGTAAGAAGCTGAGATCTCTCATAAAATCCTCCAAAGCTAGTTAAGAAAATAAAATTGCCACTGATTCTAAAGACACCACAAAGCATTCTATTGCTATGTCACGAATCTCAATGGCAACACTCAGATCTGCTCTGAGTTGCAGCAGAATGGCACTTAATATGCAGAACCAACTGATATTGCCAACATCCTGGCAGGTTCAGTGCTAACATTACCCCTCTCTCACCCCCTAAAGGGCCCATCTCTATACCGGAAGAATGCAAAGTTCCTATAATCACGGTTGCACTGGTAAAAACCGCCCTCTCCAAAGCCAAGAACACAGCATCCATGGAACTTGACAACATCCCAGGCTGCATTCTACATGAACTACAGAATGAACTGGCACCCCACCTAAGCACCATACTCAATCATAGCCTCATCTCAGGTTGTGTGCCCACTGAATAGCGCAGAGTGATGGTTATCCCACTCCACAAAGGGAGAGCCACCACGGACCCTGGCAACAACTGCCCCATTAGCCTAACAAGCCTGGTCTGCAAGTTCATGGAATGTATCCTCATCGAACTTATAAACAAAGACATTGATAATCTCCAAACTCTGGACCTCACCCAGTTCAAGTTTGTAAAAGGCAGATCATGTCTCCTAAACCTGATAGACTTTTTTGAAGCAGTCACCAAAGCCGTAGATGGAGGTAAGGCGGTTCACACAGCCTATGTAGATCTCACCAGGGCTTTTGACACCATCCCCTACTCTGGAATTATAGATAAACTCACTAAACTAAGTATAAATCCCTATGTCATAAAAAGGGTTGCCAACTGGCTCACTGACCGAACCCACACTGTGAAAGTAGCAGACTCCAAATCTGACTTCAGACCAGTGACAAGTGGAGTTCCACAAGGTTCAGTCCTGGGTCCTCTCCTGTTTGGTATCTACTTTTCTGAAGTACAGGCTAACACAGAAGGTCTTTGGCTAATGAAGTTCACAGATGACTGCAAACTAGGAGCCATAATCAAAACTCCTAACAATGTGGACATTGTACAAAAGGGCATCACTGAGACAGATGCCTGGTGTCAAAGCCATGGCCTCAAGCTCAATGCTAAAACGTGCATGGTCATCCCCTTTGGTAAAAACTCTGTACCCATGAGCTACCACATAGGTGGTAGTCTACTTAACACTGAAAGTGTGATAAGAGACATTGGGACACAGGTGGACAGTAGTCTCTCCATTGATAATCACATCGCCACAGTAGTCAGGAAATCCTTCTACGTGGCACACCTCATCACAAAAGGTTTCTCATCCAGAAAAAAAGAGGTCATTGTTCCCCTCTACTTGTCACTCATTAGACCCATTATAGAGAACAATGCCTCTTTTGGTACGTACCTCACAAGACATCTACAATAACTGGAAAGGCCGCAGAAATACCTTGCAAAGAGGATTACCGGCCTCAAACAGATGCCCTACGCAGATCGTCTCAAAAACTCCAGCTTTACTCCATCACATATCGCCTACTCAGGGGTGATCTCTGCCTAACATACAAAGTTTTGTCAAACCTAGAGCTGTTGGACATGCTCCACTTAAAGAAATCCCACTCTGTCTGAGCTACATGTTCTAGGGGCCTAAACCTTGTCACCACAATAAACGGAACATGATGGAGGGATAGATTCCTGTCCCAGAGATTTCCCATACTCTGGAGCAAACTACCTATCTATATCAAACAAAGCTCCTCATTAGCACTCTTCAAGAAAAATCTTGATGATTGGATGGGAAATAGGAAATTCACCCCAGGGATCACCTTTGGGGCTCTTCTCGACAGGGGCACAAAAAAATAATTTTCTTGGGTGGCAAAAGCCAGGGTACCTTTTTGGCTAGGCTTATATAGGCCCTAGGACCAATAGCCTAGTACCTACCTATTAACCTAAGAATGTGAAGTTATCAGCCTTAGTGCCCAGGTCTCTCACCATAGGTTGTGTGCTTAGGGGATTACTGTTGATGTGGTAATCAACAGGGGTCGTGTTTTTGCCGAATGGTGTAATGGTACTTTTTTTACATTTAGCTTGAGGCCATGACTTTGGCACCAGTCATTAGCTGCTGTTAGACCCTCTTGCAGTATGTTAACATCATTTGGGGAGGCAAAGACAGCACCCACCTTACAGTCATCCACAAACTTGGTCAGACACAGGCCTTTTGTCTTTGCCTGGACCCCTGAGAAATAGATGCCAAACAGTAGGGGTACAAGGACAGATCCCTTGGCAACTCCACTAGTGAGAGGTCTGCTATTGGAGGTGGAGGTGTCTTTTTTGACTTTGAGGGTTCTGTCAGTGAGCCATTTGGCCACCTACCTGATGAGATAGGGATTTACACTGAGTTGTGTTAGCTTTTCGATGACATCTGAATGGGGGATTGTGTCAAAGGCCTTGGCCAGGTCAAGGTAAGCTGTTTGTACTGACTTTCCCTCATCCAGGGCCTTGGTGACAGTCTCAAAGAAGTCAACCAGGTTCAACAGGCAAGATCTGCACTTGACGAATCTGAACTCGGTGGGGTCAAGTGCTTGGAGATTGCCTATGTCCTTGTTTATGAGATCCATAATAATACGCTCCATGGCTTTACATATCAGACTTGTCAAGCTAATGGGGTGATAGTTTCCAGGGTCAGTAGTGGCACCGTCTTTGTGCAAGGGGATGACTATGGCAGTTCTGCACTCTCCTGGAATGAAGCCTGTACTTAGGCTGTGGTTGAATAGGGTGGTTAATGGTAATGCCAGTTCTTGCTGGAGATGGTGCAGGATACATCCTGAGATACTATCAGGTCCCATGGAAGCTGTGTTCTTTGCCTTGGATAGGGCCTGTAACACTTGATCTATGGAGATGTGAGGTGCAGGACAAATATCTGGGATGTCAAAAGGGCCTTTGTGGGAGGCAGGGGGGTGAAGTTTGCACTGAATCTATCTGCTAGCAGGTTGGCTAAGTCAACAGAAACACTGTAAGTGATACTGTTAAGTACTAATTCAGAACAAACCTGGACTTTGCCATGGAGGTTCCTGCCATATCTGAAGAAGACTTTATGGTTTCCCTTTGTTATGGAGGCACGTTTCAATTCATAATTGGCCTTGGAGGTTTTTACTAGTGATCTAATTTGCTTGTTGAGGTAAGGAGGGAGCTTTTCCAATTTGGAATTTGTTCCCTTTTACCAAATCATTCTTGGATGCTTTTGTGCATATGTCTAATTACTCTTTGATATTTTGGATTTCTGTCTAGTTTCCCTTTTATTGAGTAAGGAAATAACCTTCCCACCTCACTTCTTCCATTCTCCTACAGCCTTTCCCATCATTTGTCATATCCTAACCTCCTGCTGCAATTTAATTTTCCTACACATCCATTCTCTGATTGTTCCCTGTCCTTCACTCTATCTTCTTTTTCAGATCTGCACCACCTGTCATTTGATAATTCCCACTTTCTCACTCCAACAGAATGCACGACAGTGTTGCGTGCTGCACAGTCATTGTCTCGGTTATGTTTATACCAGCTACAAAGATGCAGTACCTGGTCTTTAAATTTATATTAGCCCTTTCAGTATTTTCCCCTACTATTGTTCTGCTGTGCAGAATTTTGTTCAGAAGCAAATAATATTTGATGACTTCTTATAATGCACATTGTTAAGTATATTGTTCTCAGCAATGAATATTTCAGCCAAGGGGAAATGCTAATGTTATATGGTATTGGTATGATTTCCAATGTAATTATTGTCAGAGTGAAAGTGGAATCTATTTATTTATTCTGTTTCAGCATTATAATCTTGACAGATCTGGCTGTTTTGTAGAACAGATGTTAAAACTGCATACCAGGGACTGATTCATAGAATAATTCATAGCAGGAAACGCTACATAATTTATTCCAAAGTAACTGTCTTCAGGACACACAGCTGCATGAAAATGGACCTTGAAATGCTTAAAGACTGGTATGAATTTCAAGCTTTAATGACCATGTCCACACAGAAACCATCTTATTGACAACACCATTTCCAAAGTAAATTTGTTAAGACATATGTCAAATATAGAGGATTATGACTGGATTTCTGATCATAACCATCTTGTGTGTTCAAGCCATGCTTGATAAGAAATTCACCACAAGAACAAAGCTGAAGACATTAACATTGGTATTCATGTTAAAAACACATATTTATTTATTTATTTTATTTCTTATTTATATGACATTTGTTTACTGGAAAAGTCTGACTGGGATAATATCTAATTTTCAGCAGTGGGCCAGGGAGAAAACTCATCAAAAGGTAGAACAAGGGTTATGATCTGAGACACACAACTATAATTCTTGGTAGTGCAAGAAACTTTATTTGCTACATGTAATAACAGTTTCAGAAAAAAGTGTAGGATACCAAAGTGATTACTGGCTTTCAATGCTGTTCAAAGTCAGTAAAACACGTTTCTCTGGCAAACAGAGAGAAAAAATAAAATAGCCCTCTGAAGAATACTCAGCTTCAAAAGTAGTTGTATACTTCTTTCAGCACACTTTATGTTTAATTTGGGTAGGACAAAGTATCTAACAGCTTTTAAAGCGGTTTTATCTTCTAATGCTGTTCTTTCCAACTGTCACTGTCCATCATTAATCCCTAACACGAGACTCGATCTTAATGGTGCTTAGGGGTACCCCTTTCAGACATCAGAAAGGTGCTTAAAAAGCTCATGGTTTTCATGTTTGTTTGGAGCATAACCATGGCATTCTATGCACCACACAATTTGTTATAATACTGCCAGTTTACGTGCATTACTTTGGTTTATCTGTCACTGCTTTATACTGATCTCCATTATAAGCACTGACATCACATTTAGTGATGGAACATAATGAAATTTAAAAAAGGGAAGTTACCTGATCAGTGATTCACCAGATCCTCTTTTCTGAATCCACTATCAGTGAAAACAAACAACATAGTGTAACCTTCTCAGTAGAGTACGATCTCTGAACTGATTCTATTAAATTGCATGCATAGGGATGTAGGTGCCAGCTGTTTCGTGTGCTGAATGTATCCTGCGAGGAGAAACTGCTGACTTCTTCATGGGACTGCATTTTGTTCACTTCTTGGAGACCCCTTTGATTTATTAAACAGGATTGTTTGAAAAGAGCTGAACTGAGGTGGGCTACCAACCATAACTGTGAGCTATCAGGTGACTAGAGGCTTCTGAGCATCCCAAAAATCATTTGCCTGGTTTTTTTTTTGCTTGATTATATTCTTTACTGCACTTTGTATTGTAGGCTTCTGAGCATCCCAAAAATCATTTGCCTGTTTTTTTTTTGCTTGATTATATTATTTACTGCACTTTGTATTGTGTTCTGCTTATTTAATACTGTATTTTAATACTGTAAACTAAACTGTGCTGTTTGTACTGCTTTTGCCTGCCTTACTGTGCCTGTTAAATTGTATTTTGTTGCTATTTTCACTGATTGGAAAGATTTTTTTCTATTTTCACTGATTGCAAAGCTTATTTGCTATTTTCACTGTTTGCAAAGTAACTGTTGCTACTTTTCACTGTTTGCAAAGCATATGTTTTGTTTGTTCTATTTTCCTGCCAAGCAGTGTTGTAAATAATTTGTTTGCTGTTTAAAACATTCTTTGTCTCCTTGCTGGGTTTTTTTCTCCTGTTTAAAACACTTTTTAGTGTCTCACTGCTGATTTTCTGCTGTTTACAACATTTTTCTTTGTGTTTCCACCTAAATTGGTGTAGCCAATAGCTGTAGCATAGTCCAGATACAGGTTTGTGCATCTGGGTTTGCTTGTAGTGACTGTTGTATTCTGAGCATGTTTCCCAAGCCATTTTTGATTGGGAAGGGCCCTACTGCACCCTTGTGAGAGAAGTGTGCTGATTGGAACTTGTCTGGTGAAGGGTGTTTGGTCTAGGGCTTTTGTAGTAAGCACTCTCATTGGTTGTCTTGAGTTTTTTTTTTTTAAGTTTTTAGTTTCTGGTATTTAAGCTCCACTTTTGAGCAGGTTTCTGGTTGTTTGTGCATTGCACAGCACCATGCTCTGCCGTACAAGTATGCACCATAGCCTGACAGATAATTTCAACAATTTTTCCCCTTAGATTCAGCTATAGTACATTAGTGTAGTCCTCATCTTTAGTACAGCTCCAGTCTAAGAAGTATTGATAGCGAGCTCTGACCTGTTAAACCACCAGCCAAAAACCCTGTCAGGAACACCCATCTACAGAGCACTTCCTAGATCAGTCCTGCAAACACCCCCTTTATGATAACAATTATTCAAACCTAACATTATGGACAGTTGGACTACCCTTGTTTCTCCTGCCAACCTTGTTGAGTTGGGTCTCTTCAGGCAGTGTAGCAATTGCCTCAAGTACACTGACAACCCTATACTAATAATAACTCATTCTAGTATAGAGTGTAAGAGATGTATCTACACCAAGAAACTTGAATCCATGTTCTGTCACACTTGAAACAGTAACACTGAAGAAATTGTCAACTCACCCACCACTACTCATGCACATAGTATCACTGCTTATACACATAATATACATCTGACACATAAATCAGCATATGCAGAGGTTCTCTCAAAACTTACCAAAACACCAGAGACCTCCAAAACAAAAGACTGCTACAACTAACACAGTTCTCACAGCACCCAAGACACAAAGCAACAGCAGTGTCTCATCTACCAGGCTGTTAAGGAGTAAGGCACAAAAAACAAATTTGCTTCTCTTTGCAGAGTCCATAGTGAGACTTACGGATGTCCTACTCACCAGGTTAGATAAGGAGAAAGTCAGTCAGCTACCTGTCCGGTGCCAGGATTCATCAGATCACATGCACTCATGTCTCTTGGTAGCAAGTACCATTATAACTCTGTCATAGCTCATGTTGGAATGAATGACCTGAGATGTACCTCACTGCACTATATGAAGAGAGACATGACTGAGTTCTCCGAATATGTGTCCCAGGCAAGTGTATCCCTAGCCTTGGGCAGCATATTACCCTCACCCAGAATGATGCCATAGTATAAACAAAAAATGATCGATTTCAATAACTGGCTTAGTTTTTGGTGTCATTCAAAGGGGATCCAGTTTCTGTCAGCCTGCGATGACATGATTAACAAACCTTGCTGCTTTGCCAGAGACTGTTTGCACCTGGCACCACTAGGCTTTCGGCTCCTTGCAAAGGGTCTTATGTCCCCCATAGTGCCTGTTTTAGGCAAGGTCTCAAAAACAAAACTGCTGATGTCAAAACTGCCAACCATATCAAAATAAGGATTATTCTGCTAAATGCTAGGAGCTTAAACCAAAAACTGCACACCCTTGGAAGGTCTTTATCACTGGAGGCTGTAGATGGTTCAAGGCCTTAGAGAGTACCCTGGCCTTGTAAGGCTTCAATAACTTCCACACCTTCAGACCACAAAATGAATGTGTGAGAACCAAAGGAGGCAGTGTTTCTATCTATACTGGAGAAAAAATCACCTCTTCACTAGTTAGACTGTTCAGATGTGGGTACTGGGTAAGACCCCCAGTCATAGTTGGTTATAGATCCCCCTCCTTGGATCATGATACACATGAGGCCTACATGAATAAACTGGAATCAATCCAAATATTGCCAAATACTCTGGTCATGGGGGATTTCACTTATTCCACCATTAACTGGGAAACCTACTCAAGCCCTGATTCACTAGTTCAAATGTTCTTGACTTTGTTAACTCAAATGACCTGGAACAAATTGTTTAAACCCCAACAAGAGGAACAAACATACTAGATTTGGTCCTCACAAACAGGACAAGCAAATGCACCACCGCAACTGTTAGAGTCTGATTGGTTACATCTGACCCCAAATCAGTTAATTTCAAACTGGCACTAACACCAGAACTTACAAAGGGCAAATCAGACTAAAACATTTCACCAAAGTAAACTATACCCTCCTAGAGGAAGGTATAAATGCATTCTAAGCCCCACTCCAGCTGGAAGTGGTAACTACACCAAAGCTTACACTAAATCCCTATGCAGTCATTTGTATAAGTGTATAGACTCAATTGTTCCAGAGAATCAAAGCCAGAGCCCCAAGTAAGAACAAGCAACCCTGGTGGACATCCAGCAACAACAAACTTTACAACAAATGCAAAAGTTTGCTGTCTAAGAAAACAAAGGAGAGGCCCCAACAATGGAAAAGCACCATCCTCAGCCTCAAAAGGCAAATAAGACAACATGTCAAATCCTCTAAGGGTAACTTTGAGAAAAACTTGGCAATCACAGCAAAGGATAACCATAAGGTCATTTACAGCTACGTATGTAGCCTTAAAGGTAGGACCCAAGCATGTGCTGAACTAGTGACTAATGATATTACACAGACTGATCCTGCAGAGATAGCAAACCTGCTAGAGGATGATTTGATGAAAATTTCACTCCCTCATCCCCTCCAAACTTATCACAAACCTTACCCCCACCTCCACCCCCACATATGTGAAGACATTAAAGCCTTGTCTAAGGCAAAAAAAAAATACAGCCTGTATGGGACCAGATGGCATCCCAGGCTATCTTCTAAACAAACTAAAACATGAACTAGCATCACCATTAAGTACCTATTCAATCACAGCCTAACCATAGGCTTTTCTCCTGCAGAATGGAGAACAACAACAGTTATTCCCCTCCATAAAGGTGGCTTAGCAACAGACCCAGGGAATTATAGATCCAGAAGTCTGACCAGCCTCATCTATAAAGCCATGGAACGTATCATCATGGACCTCATAAATAAAGACATAGGTTACCTCCAAACCCTGGACCTAACCCAATTCAGCTTCATCAAGAGCAGATCCTGCCTGTTAAACCTGATACATTTCTTGGCAAAGGCCTTTGACACAATCCCACACTTGCCCATTACCAATAAAATTAGCAAATTGAATGTAAACCCCTTTGTGTAAGATGGGTTGTTAACTGGCCTAAAAACATGTCACACACTATCAAAGTGGGTGACTCCACATAAACCAGCAGACCTGTCTCCAGTGGGGTGCCTCTGATATGAATGCTGGGGCCGCCTACTCTTTGGTATATACTTAGACGTTCAGGACAAAATTAAGGGGCTGTGGCTGACCATGTTTGCAGGTGATTGCAAGCTGGATTCAATTACTGAATCCCCAAATGATGTGACTATACTTCAGGAGGTTCTTACACAAACCAATGACTGGTTTCTTAGTCACAGTCTCAAACGGAATGTAAAGAAATGCATCATAATTCTCTTTGGTAAAAACAATGTCCCTTCAAACTATCACATTAACAAGAACATTCTATGTACATAAGAAGTGGTAAAAGATCTGGGATCACAAGTAGACACCGACCTTAACTTTGACCACCATGTGTCTACTGTAGTAAGGAAGGCTTTCTACATAGCACATCTGATTAGCAAAGGCATTGCCTCTAGATCAAAGCAGGTTATAACCCCCCTATACTCATCACTAACCAGGCCCATACTTGAGTATAATGCCCGTATCAGCATGCACCATACAAAACACCTGCATCAATTGGTGAGACCGTAGAGGTTTCTAACTAAGAAGATCAAATGACTCCAGCACGTGCCATGCACAGAATGATTAAAGTCCCTGTCACTATACTCAGTATCATATAGACTTCTTAGGGGAGACTTATACCTGGCTTACAGAGCAGTCTCTGACCCAAACCTACTGAATTTGCTGCACATCCATAAATCAAATGTGACTAGAGCTATCCATTCCAGGGACCTAAATATGGCCTGCGACTTGAATAGGATATGCTGGAGGGACAGATTTATCTCTCAGCAACTGTTGCATCTTTGGAATAGGTTGCCAGTTCATGTCAAGCTGAACACCTCTGACACTCTTCAAAAGGAACCTAGACGAGTGGATGGGGCACCATAAATTCTAACCGGAGATATTGCCCACAACTCTACTGAACATGGGTGGTCATTACTAAATACAATCCTGGGTATTGACTAGAGTATCAGTGGTATTACATCGGGATGAAATGGCTAGGCTTGAAAGGATCTCTGGTCTATAGCGTAGTGATCTCCTATGATCCTATGTACTTGAATTATGTACTTCATTCTTTTGTGTTACTTCTTCCTTTGCTCCAGAGCCTACCACCTGTTTAGCAATTTTGTTGAAAATAAACTGCTTATTTATATCAGTAGATCATTGTTGTTAGCTATCAAATTTCCTACAAATACATATTGCTGTTTGTATTACTATTGTGTCGAGCTATGGCTATGTGCCCTTTTCATTTCACTAAATTCTGTAGTTTTAAATCTTCATTTTATTTCCATCTGACATCTTCTTGAATTTCAACATTCCTTTGGGTTTGTACTGTATTGCTAATGCAGTTTGCTTTGCACTATCAGTCTCTGGTTAGCTAATGGGAAAGAAAAAAATATGCATGCGACTTAGTTTGATCATAGCTCCTGTTTTCACTTCTTGGACCTACTATTTCTTTGTTACAGTTTTGCACCAAAGCTTCTTCAGCCAGGCACCTCTGCCTCTCCACCTGTCCTTCATTCTTCAGACTGACCATCAGTTTGTTCTTCCCCCACATACTGCACAGCATTATGTCATCTTCCCAGGCTTTGTCCTTTTCTCATTCACACCTGACTCTCTGCAATCAGTTTGTAGACAGTTTTCTTCTCCCATGTTTCTTCATTCTCCCATTTCCTATCATCTATCATTTATCCACTTTATCTGATGAAATTACATCTTGGCTCTTCCATTTAGTTCAAGTTTTCTTGATTCAGATTTTCACAATGCATGATAAACACTATAGCCCAGGATTCAGAAAACTTTTCCAATGATTGTACAAACTGCTCCAGAGAAATGAGGCAGTGTCTGAGATTGGAAGATTCAGAAACACTTACCTGCAATGAAAGGCATCATTATCAACTAGTTTGTATGTCTGTGAATTACACAGTGTTACTTTTAGTATTAATCAGCACTTTCCTGTGGTAATCACCACTAGCGGCCCATGCATCTCGCTGGCACAGGCACCCCCTCATTCACTCTCCCACACACGCGCACATATTGTAACACACACAGGCATGAGAAAACCCAATCCTCTCAACTGCCTCTTTTTTTTTTACATAACTTCTATAATTTGCATCTTAGCTTGTACTCTTCTTCATGAATCCTGGATATGTAATGGAAGACATGTTTTTGCAGCTCAATACATTTCCTGTTTTTTCTACCAACTATTTAAGTGAAGTAAAAGAATAATTAATTAGTGTCTCTGGTATCTAGTATTCTTTGGTCAAGAGTCTAGGGGAGTTGAAGGGTATAACAGCCATCCATGTATGTGCAGACACACACACACACACACACACACACACACACACACACACACACACACACACACACACACACACACACCCCTGAAGATCCCATAAATAATTCCCTTAATATGACTACCCAGGCCATCCCACACCCTGACCTAAGACATCTCATACCTCCACAGACCCCCCCCCCCACACACACACACACACACACATACACACACACACTCTTCAACCACTGTCTCTCTGCAGTTACTTATCTAATTTTTATCTTTTAAAAGCACAGGCTCCACCTTTGACTATGGGAGAATATAGCATTTTTGATCATGTTTATTAACACAGCTATCTGTGTCAGCATTTGAAATGGAGAACACATGGCTAATTGGGATAGTCTGTTCCCCTGGAGTGCCTCGTTAGTTTTCAGAAAGACCATGGAATAGTGTGGAATCACTATGGGGCCTTTCTATGTTTCAGAAATAGCTATTGGCAGCAGAAAACTGGCTGTTACGGCTTGCCACTGGTAGTAGCCCTTTCTGAATACCAATATATCTTACAGCAAATTGGTGTTGCTTTTTTCCTTCAGTTAGTTTTTAGAACATTTACCATCTCGTCAGTAGTTTTTAGAACATTTACCATCTCGTAGTAATAATCTTCAGAGTCAAAGTAAGTATTCATTTAGACATCTGCCATGTGCACTATTAGAAGCCTGTCTGGCAGTTTGGATTTAGCCCTTACTTTCTCAAAATTGCGCATTTCCCTTGATATGAAAAAATAATCGTCTGCTGCTGCTGGCCTTTCCGTAACTTACTGAAGTTATTATTTTAGTATGGTGATGAGATGATGAGACACATTGCCCACAGGTTCACCAGATATGTCAAGCTCCTCTACTCTACAGTCTTTTCTTTTCTCTTCTCTCTTGATCTGAAGCAAGTAAGAAGAGTACTCTAAGTACTAAATGCTTCTTTTTTTTTCTTAGATGTCTTAGATAATGTAATAGGGGTGGCTCATGCTGTTGGGCTGCTGCTGCAACCCTGTAAATAAAAAAAAAAGAAAAAAAAAAAAAAAAAAAAAAAAAAATAAAAATGTGAAAATGAGTGATCACCCATGCACACAGCATCGTTTCATTTCCGATTTGCTGACCACCAGTCTAGCAGAGCATGCACAGAACTCAGACACCAGCAGTCAGGATTAGGGAAGAAGAAGAGCAATGCATGCCAACTCAGAAGAAGTCTATGCTAACAACAACTGAGACTGAAGGGAGGATGACTGCAACGTCTGTAGGCTGGGTAGCACACAGCTTGCTGCTCTCGCAGGAAGGACTTGCTCTCATCATTGCGGGCTAGATGGAAGGACATGCTTAGATGCGTTTACAGGCTGTGGATGTTACAACTTGTTTTACAGACTTTGGATGCTACAACTTGAGGTAAGGAATGCAAGCGTGTGTGTGTCTGTTTCTGTGTGTGTGTGTGTGTGTGTGTGTGTGTGTGTGTGTGTGTGTGTGTGTGTGTGTGCATGTGTGTAAAATGCCCCAAGTGCTATATGGTGGTGGGCAGAGAACAGGCTTGAACCCTGTACCTTGTATCCAGGTGGCAAGAGCCTGAATTCCTACCCACCACCATTTGTAAAAAAATTGCAGATTTTCCCTCATACTGTTCTTTTCTGTTCCTCATAAAATCTGCGGTTTCTGTATTTTTGTGTCCTTACAAAGTTAGTAGTGCATTGGTGCAGTGGTAGCATTGTTGTCTGACAGCTACAGGTTCTCTGGTTTGATTCTTGGCTGGAGTGCCTTCTGTGTGGAATCTGCATGTCCTCAATGTGTTTGTGTGGGTTTCCCCTGGCTGCTCTGGTGTCCTCCCATCTTACAAAGACATGTATCTGGAGAGTTTCTCCCTGGGCCTCTGCTGAAAATTGGCTTTTGTTCCAAGTCAGACTTTCCTGGTTAACAAATGTTAAATAAAAATAACATGCATTTGAATTTCAGACTTCATATTCTTCAGAAAGTACATGGTAACACAAAAGCTTTTATTCTAGCAATTTTCTAAGTTTATAAGATGGATATTTGAAATCTGTCCCTATTTTTGGGACTGTACTCCCCCATTATTGGGTGTGTCCAGGTTTTTTGTGCTAAGGTTGAGAGCTATGGTAAGAACTGAATTCACTGTATTTCTTTGGGGGCTGTATTCCCCCATTACTGGCTTAGTTCAGATGTTTTTTGCTAAGAGGTTGAGAGCTATGGTGAGAACTGAATTCACTGAATATGTTTGGGGGCTGTATTGCCTCATTATTGGCTTTGTTCAGGTGTTTTGTGCTAAGAGGTTGACAGCTATGGTGAGAACTGAATTCACTAAATGGTAGCCATTTTAAGTTTCAGTCTTCCTCTCTTTCACAAAACAGCTGATTTGGCATAGTGGTATGTTGCTCTGACTGTTTTGCACAGGGTCCTAGGTTCAAGACTTGGCAGTGAAATGTATGGTGGTAACACAGCATTTTATTCTAGCAACTTTCCAACATTATACAAGCAATGTTTAAAATGTGTCCCTGGTTTTTGGGCTTTTGCCCCCCCCCCCAATCAATTTTGGCTTTTTCCAGATTTCTTGTGCCGCAAAGTTCAGAGATACAGCTGAGTTAGTAAATTTTACAAGGAGCTGAGAGCTGCAGGAGAGCAAAAGTTTAGTGCTGCTTATGCTAAATCTGCTTGCATTGTTAATAGCATAACAGGTAGTGTACTTCCTTTTGATGCAGAAGGCTGTGGGTTCTACTCCCACAGTAGCTAGATACATTGCTGATACTGTACTGTGTTGCAAAGGCGGTGGATGCTGCACTCCTTTTTGGTCAAGATACCTAGTAACTACGAACCTGTTATCAGTTTGCCATCCATTCTCTATTGCAATATTACTACTTTATCATTTTTTATTGTAAGATAGGTAATTTATTCCTCAAGGGCAACATGCACTTTACTTGTAGATGAAACAATGAAATTTAAAGTTGTTTGCTAGCAGCAACCTCTTAATTAGTTACGGATCTCCCTAATGTAGAATTATTTAGATGACTTTTACTTCTTCAGAGATTATGCATATGTACTGATACTTGTGGACTGTAGAAGTTTGAGTAGACTTTTATGATGGAAATGTTCTGAATTGGGCAGTTTTGTCATTATTGATTCATGCATTTTGTTTCATTGTTTACTGGAAAAATGTTCAAAACAATACATTTAAAATGCCTTCTAAAACTGTACTGTATTGTACAAGGAATATAATTTAATACAATCAGGAAGGTGTATGAAAGAGCATGTGTATGTTTCGTGTGCAAGGGGCCTGTGATTTGAAAATAGCCAAAACTCAAAGTTAATCTTTATCTGCCACTGGCAAAATGTATTTTCTCTGAATGTGGGTTTCAATGCTGTTTCAATGAATGTGAGTTTCAAGGAAAGAGAAGTTTTAATGCTAAGTCTGTTTTCATCGTGAGACTGCATTGCTTTGTTTAGCAAATATCTATTAGTGTTTGCATTGTAAAATGCAAAATAACACTTTCAAATGAAGTCCAAAGCAGCATGCACATTAGTGTGTTTGGTAAATGGGGTGAAATAGCCAAGTAATGGTTCACTGGAATGGCTGCAGGGGGGAGGCTCCATTCGACCATGATTTTGTGAGGGGGGAAGGGCGGCAAACTCAATGACAGCCCCGGCTGATCTATACCTCTCAACTGTCCAGATTTTTGCAGAATTAATAGATTTTTGCTTCTTATTTTCGGTTTGTTCCTCATAACATTTGTGGTTTTCTGGCAAATCATTTATGAATTAAGTCACTAAATAATGACAGAACCTTGAGTTTCAGACTTCATAACCTTCAGAAAAATGCATGCTAAAGCAAGACCTGTTATTCTATCAACTGTCTCAGTTTATACAAGAGCAATTTTTAGTACTGTTTATATGTTCCCCCAATATATTTGGCCTTGTCCAAATTTCCTGCATTAACAGGTTGAGAGGTACGTGCAAATACATTGCTTTATAGAAATAGGCATATCCAAACCTTTCAACTGTCCCCGATTTTGCCTCAAAATGTTGCTGTTCCTCTAATAATCCCTCCAAAAATGGCAATTTTGGAAGAAAACATGGAGGGTTTACAAATAATAAATAACTGTAATAATCAGAATTATAGATTACTTTTATGTCAGAAATACATGTAGATTCTTTTATTTTGTCAGCTGCTCAAGTTAGCAGTACTAATATTAAAAAAGTGTCCCTTCTTTGACAAGTTCTCAGCTCTATTATGTGGCTATTTTATATTTTTGCATCACATTTTTGGTCCGTTTTCATAAAAAATTTTTTTTTTTGCAAATTAGTGGCAAATAGTTAAAAACTGAAGATAGAAAATAATGATAGACATTTCAGTTTCAGATTTCATACCCTTCAGAAAATTCATACTAATGCAAGACCTACTATTCTATTATATTTCTAAGTTTATAAGAGCAATATTTAAAAATTGTCCTTATTTTTGGGCCTTTGTCCCACTTCTATGTATGGCTTTGTGCAGATTTCTTGCTCTGAGGTTGAGGTATGACAAATGTGTCAGGGCCATCAGTTAGCCAGAGACATTTCAAATTGTGATACACTTGTTGCACCCCACTCCAACATGTAGTGACTCTAGATGTGTCCAAGCAAGGCAATGAGCAGTTATGCAGTGTAAATGTGCAGAGGATCCCCCCATCCGATGTAGACACAAGTACTACAGTTGCTTTTCATCTGTCCTTGATTTTGCAGAATGTTCTGGTTTCTGTCATATTTTTATGCTGTTTATTTGTTTATTATTCAGAAAGTGCCTGTTGCTCTGTGTTTAAGTAGCAATGCTTTAATGACCATCAGGTAAGCTTGTCTGAGATTGTAAGATGCAAGTAAGTTTTAATTAGCATACTGTTAAAGAATTGCCAACACTGAAAGCCTTTCTTCTGTTGCCATGGAGAGAATACTTACATAACTAGATAACGTATAAGCCTTGGGTATTAAAATGCATATGACAGTATTTGTAATAAAGGACATGATTACATTATTTTATGAAGCTCATTACATTTGTTGGAGACTTGCAGTCATCTTTGCAGGCTTTACCTCTAAACTAAACAGAATGTCAATCTATTGTGTGTGGTTCATAACCTGTACAGTAAAGTAATCCTTTAAGCAATGTGTGTTAAGCTTGTTTCTTGTTTGCTTTTCATTTTTTACTTTGATCATGTTTTCCACATGAAACAAGTAGACAGTTGTCAGGCAGCAGCTTTTTTGGATAAGAAACATTTTTACAAGTGGGGGTATCAGAGAGATTGCTACTTTAAGTATGTTACTTGGTACTTTAATAAAGCCGAATGTAAATTATAATTAGAACTGCACTGCAAGGAGAAGTGGTTTGAGTTGAGTGCTGCTTGTTTTTCTTATACTTGATTTTGACTGGCATTCCAGTAATGTATTTAAAAAGTAATTTATTTTTTATGCCTCACAACCTTTTTGTTACCATCTATATATTAAGTAAGCTGTCATGCAGCCAATGCATTGAAATATTTTTTTTTCTTCTACATTTCATTTTGTGTTTATTGGACTCTCATAAAGATGGTTTGGCACCCAGGGGAGCGTATTTAATTATAATTACAGTTTTTGTGGTTTTGAGCATAGCTCCTCCTGTTTCTAGTTGGCCACACCCATTCTCATTGAACCCACCCATTCAACTGTCTCCTGCAGGCCCCCTTTGATTTGAAGTCACCAGCCGCCACTGCTTAATAGGAGTATAAGATAGTCATTATGTTTGTTGTAGAGTAAAATATTTCAGCATGAATGGTAGTAAAATAAATTGCTACACAGTATCTTGTTTTCCTGTTGGAAACACCATCCCTGCTAAATTTGAGAATGAATGATTAAAGTAGAATAATTAGGCTTACTTCTCAATAGTTAATTTTTGGCACAGTTATTAAAAAAGTGGTAGTTTACTATTATGGTATACTATTCACATAGTGATTGTAAGGGAAGTGAATACTGAATTACTAGGTTACATCCTTTCACAATCTAGAATAATTGCATGTATGTGTGTTTGCATATTTGTGTAAGTACTTCTGTGTTTATTTGCTAACCAGTAAGTGGATTAGACTGTGAATGTTTATAGCCAAGACAAAGGTTAGAAGACACAGTTCAGTTCAAATATTTCACTATACAGTGAATACCAGAAAAATGTAAGGAATATAGGACAATAAGAAAAGCATACTTAAACAGTAGCAGTGAATGGCAGGATATAATCACAGGCATAGTAATCATCGTAAAATGCACAGAGAACAAATGCTGCAAGACAGTAAACCAAAATGCAAATGTAAGAAATTTGATGTGCTATTAAACCAAAATGCAAGTATAACAAACTGTCAAGAGGATAGGTGCTAACCTTGGAAACATGGGCGCAAATCTTTGGCTAGGCTTGGAAAGGCCTCATGGCCAGTAGCCTAGTAACTTCCTATGATCCAGTGGCGTCCGTAAACCAAAATGCAACTATGACATGACATGTTACTAAACCAAAACACAAGTATAATAAATTGACATGATAGTAAAAAGTGGAAACAGTGGATTAGAGCTAACTGAATGACTGTCATCCCAAATTATACTAAGTAAGACATTTAATTTCATTTTACAGAATCCAGGAGTGTAGAATGGTCAAGTGTGAAGAGATCATCCCCATACTTAAACAAGCACCAATGATTTTCATGGACAGAGGCAGTTTGTAAATTATACCCTAGCTTACATATACTCCCTTAAAAAGAATTTCTGAGGTTCAAACTTGTGGGATACATTTGGGATGCATTGACTAGACATAAAAAGGCCCCAGTGGTCCTTGACTTGTATAAAACTACGAGCCTATGAGCCTAAGACACACAACTGAAGTCAGACTACACAGATCTGATGATCGTGACTGACAAATTTGAGGCTAATGATCGTTATATACATCTTTGAAAATCTTTAGTTAAATCATGAATTCAAATCTTTAGAGGATATCAATTAATTGTGGAAAAACTGCAGTGCAGAATATTGGGTATTGCATGTCTTATGCAGCACCATTAACCATTTACTCAGAGTGAAATTTATAACTGTGTGACAGATAATCTGTATCCCTGGAAATAAAACTGCTGTTATTGACCTTATTTATGACTTCAGGCAGTAATCAATTCCACATGCCTGGTGCTGTCTTTCAGAAGGCTTTTTCTCATAACTTATGACAAAAACGCCTATGTGTAATTAGATAAAAAACAGAGAAATGAGTGGTCTTAAAACTTTGTTGAAGAGCTCATTCACAATAATTCCTAAAAAAATCCCCCAAATTTCATGAAAACCAGGTAGTTTTCCAAAGCAACAAGCCTTTATCTGTCACAATTATTGTGACTGAGCTCATCATCAAAGTTTTAAGACCACTAGTTTCTCTGTTTTTTTATTTTTTCCTCAACACCTGTGGTTGTGAGTTTGGAACTCGACAGATTATTTTGCTTGTTCATTTTTTACCTGTGTGTAATTAGGCCACCCTGCGCTTGACCTAAGTGGGTTGCCTGGTGACCTCACTTGCATCTTTCTGGCTTTGGCGAGTTCAGGAATCAAGATCTAATAGTTTATAAGTGAGGGAAGGAGAAGGACTTTTACCCTTGCAGTAACAGTTAGTAACTTGTTGTCTTAAGGGAAAAGCAGTGATGCTTGTTAAAACTTGTTAGTGAGCATAACTGGCAGGTATTGTTAATGGTTGTTTGTATGAGGTTTGTATTACTGTAAGAATGTAGGATAGAGAAGGTATATTCCAATGTGGGGATTAGCAGATTTACCCCAGTGGTCTTTGTGACCTCATGTGTTGGGAACTTAGATATTCATAGCAATGTTTAGCTGTCTTTACATTTTTTCAGCATTTATCTCTGCATGATTCTTAAAGAAAAGTACTGGGCCAGCTAAAATTTCAGGTGTTTACTTACATTTTTAAGAAGGGTTGTTTCACGAAGCAAATGAATTGTAGTAGGAGGTATCTTTTACTTTTTGCGGCCTGCAAATATTGTATAGGCCATGTTGTTGGTGTTAACCGTACACTTGTTTTACATAACTAAATACCATGAAAAAGTAGAATGTTTTTGCCGATCTTTTTTGAATGATAACTCTAGGTTCCAGGTTTCAGGATTAGTCTATTAGGATATTAGTCTGCATATAATTTTAACTGAAGTTGTGGTAGATGGAGCACTAAATCAATAATTAACCGCAGTAGGAATATATGGTACATGATGTACTGTCCCCTTTGGTACTTCGTATTATAGTCAGGTAGTTTTATGAGGATTTAATAAATGTTCAATAAATTGAATAATTTTAGCTTGATGATTGAGATCATTTAGTCTACTAACTCAGAGATTGCCCTTGTTAGAAAATCTTCCATGCTGGAGATGATATGGTCGTTAAAGCAGCAAATAGATTCTAGTATTAAACCATTACCATAAGCCAGTTTTGACTTAGACAAACTGCCATTCTTCACTACATATTCAGAAACTTCCTATACACTGTTTGTAAGGTTTGATAGTACAAAGTTCTGTTATGGTGCAGAAGACTTGAATGGTAGCTGGTGGTGGGATTTAGGGCAGAGGTTATATAATAGAATGTTGAAATACCACTGGTAGGATCCTTGTAGCAAGGCTGTTACTGACTGGCTGGCTGTGTATAGGAAAACTGTCTGAAACTGAGACAGGTTTGGGCTACTAGATAATTAGAAGCCTTTGAATAGTTTCTAGGCTGGAGCCAGTAAAAGCAATGGGGTGACCTGTTCTTCTGTATGGCACCGAAATATGCAGTGAAGACAAAACAGCTAAGTAAGTTTTAGGAAATGGAAATGAAGTGCCTAAGGTGGGTGGTAAGATGCACATTGTGAGACAGATAAAGAAATGTGAACATCAGAACAAAAGCCGAAGTAGCTCCAATTACAGAAATGGTCAAGGCGAACAGATTCTGGTGCTTTGGTCACACGTGCAGGAAAAGATTAGATGATTTGGTAAAGCAAATTGAGGAGAGACAAGAGGAAGGCAAGAAGATAAATAGATGTCCAGACAAGAATGGCTAGATTGTCAGAGAAAGAGGAAATGAGAGAGGCAATCGAGACAAGTGACAACTGTTGACTTGGCACCCTAATCCAGTGAAAAAGTGGGAAAATGGGTCCTGATTTTGGAGATGATGTGGTACCATATCCTATATGACCACAAATAGATTGCAGAGAGTAGAGGAAGAGGAGAGACCCTTTATGTAGCATATATGCTACCAGCTACACACGCACACATTCCCGGTCTATAGTGATTCATCAAAAGATGTATTCCGCGAATACATCTTCATGAATCACGAGATGGTGAAATTCACTTTATCGAGCAGCGGAATTTTTCCCACAGAATGGAAACACTTGGCCATCACCTCAACTTTGCCCTTTTCCCCACTGTAGTGCACTCTCAGAGTTGGTATATATAGTTGAGAGGTGTGAGGGGTGCAGCCTTCCACATTGGGGGTGTGGGGGGGGGGCAAAGCCCCCCACATTAGTGGATTTGATTTAGTGCATTGTGTGTTCTGGATGCTTGGTGGGTGAGTGTTTCTGAACCATGGGAAAAATTCTGTTGTTCACTCAAGTGAATTTCGGTGGCAGGTGATTGATGAAGACATATTCTTGGACTACGTCTTTCAATAAATTAATATAGATCCCATATTCCCATCAGTCAAGCTAGTTAGCTCTTGTGTTGCATACTTGTAAAATGGTTTCATAGCAATGATAAATGGCCCTTGCTCTTGTGTATAAGGTACTGCATGCAACAAAGGGTGTGTAGTACGTAGCCATGTGAAGGGAAGACAGATAAGTCTGGTTATATGCCACATTATAATGCATGAATAATTAAATGTTCAAGCTAGAAATTGGAAAAGAGAGAGAAGTACAGACTAAGGCTATCAGAGAAATATTTAAATGCAACTCAAATGGTCACAACAGCAACTAAATGCAGATAAACTCTTAAATGTGTGTGTTTTTTTTGAATAACAGTAAGTGAAATCTTTATTTTGAAGTATTACCTTCACTGAGTAGCTGCAATCTAAAAATGTGTGTTTTATACTGACTACCCAACGCTTAATGACACCGTCAAATGACTACAAACACATTAAATGAGCAATATCTTATAACTCATATAGAGCTGATCACAGGGAAATGAATGCCAGACTAAAAAAAATCAAGATAGTTTTTCATACCCAGGTGAGGATACAGATTTAGACATGGACTTCCCAGGGTCAGCTGTATTGTATCATTTTATGGGTGACACTGTTGTTCCACCTACAGTGATTATAACAAAGTATGCCAATGATAAGTTTGCTAATGTTGTACTGAAAGAGAGCATCTTGGAATGCATTAGCCCTGCAGAGGCTGACATTATCATTAGAAACGAATACAGTGGCACTAAGCATAAAATGCCAGTGTGTAAGACATGGGAGATGCATTTCATTGCAGTAGTAACCTAAAGAAGTCAAAGCATATGTCTAGGTGGGCATGTCGATAAAAAGGTAAGCTTTGTCATGCATATTCATTTGTTAACACGTTATTAATGCTAAATGAATATGCATAACATCATTCCTGATAATGCCACTGCCTGAGTAATCTAATACACCTCCTTGAATGTGCTGCAGAATTTACATCAGTGTCCTAAATGATTCAGGTAGACAGACTGAAGTAGATGAAAAGACTGGGCACTAAAATTATCCCAGGGAAGACACAGCTCCTAGGCTCTGGTCTTTACTCTGTTGTTACAGGAGAAACGTGGTGCTTTTGCACTGCAAAATAATGTGGCTCCCTAGTAGTTTTGTTCCACCATTGGACACTGCATTAAGGGAACAGTGTATGGTAAATTGATGTGTGGTTAATTTGGAAAGCGCACTGGCAAATTTGCATTAATTTTGGAAATGTGTCCATTGAGTATGTCAGATGGAAACTGGTGATGAAACGGAGGTGTGAAGATCTATGAAATATTGATATCCTTGAAGAAGGTGGCTGTATCTCAACATAGAGCATTGCTGATGGGAATTTCTGTCAACAATTTTGGGAAGTGTGTGCCCTGAATGAAATGCGGGATAAAATAAATTAAACACATTACTGAAGCTATTGTAGCAAAATGTGATGATTTGAATTTTTAGGGCTGCAGAGAGAATGTAAGCGTAATAATTGTTCCCAAAAGAGTAGAAGGCCAAGATACCGATCTCTTTACTGAATCTACCTGCAACTGTTACCATGACTGTGGTCAGGTAACTTACCATCCCATGTTTTGAATAATAAAATACATTAATAAACTTTTTTTTCAGTCTCTTAATGTGCTGTCTTGTACAGAAATATTTCACGAGTAAATAGAAATGTTTATATTATATGTGTGATTAAATTGCATTTTATGCATATCGTAATTTGCGTTTTTTATTGCACTGTATTTTACACATATCGTAGCTTGTATTTTGTATATATTTTTTTCTCCATGCACTTTGACTGAATCTTTTAATGTTACCCTGTCTGCATTCAGCCTTGCTATGTTCTGAATATGGCTCCTTACTGAAATGTTGGCACTCAAAATGCCAAGTGCTTACATGCCAAAGAAAAAGACAGAAAACTCAGGAAAAGAGTGAACCTTGAAGATCACCTTCTCCTTTAAATTTCTTTTTTACGGGGGGGGGGGGGGCCCACACCCAACAAACTTCTATATATACCAACTCTGAAATCATCATACCACAGAAAAAAGGGAGGATTATTGGAATTGGCCATCTCGGACTTAGTATCTAAGTCCATTTTCTGGCTTTTCAGTTTCCAAGGTCCTGACATTTCAAATGGTAATCTCTGAATTTTTCCATGTACTCATTTTGCATACATTATTGCTGATTTTAAGACCATGATGTATTTTCTGTTATTTGAGCTTGTGTAGTGGTTGAAAATGGTCGACAGACCAGACCATTTACCTGATGAACAAATAGTAAATAAATAATAAATCACACTGCTTTCATGGGAAAGTGGAACAAAGGAGAATGTGGCGAGCATTAATTGTCTTGACTTTCAATTGGACAGATCTCATAGAGTGAGAAGAGAGTAGAAGTTGTTGTCCTTGATCACTAAGGAGCAGAGTTAAAGAGGTAAGGAAAAGATGGTCTGGCAGGGAGTGCTTAGAAAGGTTTTTTTTATGGCTGGAATGTATGTTCTTATACACATGTTTAGCGGTAAGTATTAGACTAGCTGTCCTTGTAGGCTATTTTAACACTAGCCAATTTCTCTCTCAGGTGAGAATCAAACCCTGTACAGTGTGTCTATGAGGTAAACACCTTAATCATTATACCAACCCCCTCTAATATATTGGAAGATTTTTCACCAAGCACTTTGTGAAACAAAAGCAAATGGCACCTACATTATGGAACATGCACATGCAAAGGCTAGCAGTAAGGATGGTGTATTCTGACTTCCTTACTGACTACTAGGGTGGAGGTTGTTACTTGTGGGGGCAGTGGATTCCACAATGATCCACTAAGGTGTGAGACAAGTTTAGAATGTACCTAGAGATGGTGGGAGTGTGGATGAGGAAATAGAATCAACACTAATGGATAAAACCCCTGTAAAATAGATGAAAGATGGGAACAGAATATTAGACTCATGAAGGTAGTATGAATTTCATCCCTTGCCACACCATCCATAATTGAACTACTGGATAGGAAAAAGACATATTATGAATGCAAGCATTGTTGCTGTAGCAGGACAGAAACTTGATAGAACTTGTGAATAAGGAATTTTAAGGGAAACAGCAGCTTAAATCGGGTATCAGTGGCTGACTGTCTTTTAAGGATATGCAGCAGATTAGAAGCGATTAGAAAGATTTAAGTCTTTAGATGTTATGTTGTGAGGCTAAGGGGAAAGAAGAAAAATTCAAAAGCAGCAATGATAGAAGTGTCAGAAGAAGACTGGGATAATGAATAAGAAGAATAAGCAGAGAGGACCCACAAATCAGTGGATGAAGTCTTTCAGAAAATGAATGCCCCCAGTCATGGATAACACGTAATTTGCAAGCAGATATGTTCATTGTGAAATGGGCTAAGGAGGTCATTGCAGAGCTAAAACTTCATTTTTCTTTCTTTTGCCTGTTTTATGTACTGAGCTGTCAAACTCCTTGAGCTCTGTGAATATTCAGACACTGGAAGGATCAGACTTAGATGAAGGAGGCATGTAAAGATTGAGGAAGCAAAGAATGCTGAGAGCTGGAAATGTGCTGAAAATTGTCTTTATTAGGACACTGTCTGTGAAATAACTGGCAAATGAAGGCAACTGTGCCAGTGGGTAATGTGTAAATGTAAAGTCTGATCCACCAGAAGTATGGGTTTAATGGGGAACTGGGCAAAAGAAAAGTAATCCAGCAAGAGAAACCAAGACCCAAACAAGAAAAACTGATGGACTTCCAGGGAGCACAGTATAAACCACACAGCTAGTAGCAACCACCAAAGATTTATTGAGC
Source organism: Protopterus annectens (assembly GCF_019279795.1). Lineage (NCBI taxonomy): Eukaryota > Metazoa > Chordata > Ceratodontiformes > Protopteridae > Protopterus > Protopterus annectens. The sequence continues at coordinate 660,870,861 of NC_056726.1, read as the reverse complement.
AAAAACAGCAGTCAAGTGGTTTCGTCTTACATCAAGACTTCATCAGAACTACAGTAATCACATAAACCACACAATATAAAGGAACATCCTGTAGTTATGTGGTTAAAAACGACCAATACAAATAATGCTTAAAAAATTAAAAAGGCGAAAATGTACTGACCATTTGAAACAGTGTGTATGAGTGAAAAAACAGTGCGAAACATATTACAACCTAAGGCCATTGATACAGAACACACAGGGTTAGAGTTGCTGGTGCCATGTCAGGATGACTGCAAACTGGCACCATAATTGACACTCCATCAGACACAGACATCCTCCAGAAAGGTCTCATAGAAATGGATAACTGGTGCCAGAGCCATGGCCTAAAGTGGTTAGGAAGACCTTCTACATTGCTGTATCACTGCTGGACAGAGGCACAACAAACTAATGGGTATAGTATTCTCATATGAACCTATGAACCTATGAACAACAATGTATATACAACAAATTATAAAGATGACTGATGAATTTACCCCTCCATACTTTTCAGTTTTAGGATTGGGGTAATAGAACAGCAGTCATTAAGCTCAGGGGAAGTAAGAGCATCACACATCAATATCCAGATTAATTCCTTTCTGTTGAGGTATTCTTCTTTACTAAACCCCCTTGCATCCCATGCCACATAGTCCAACACTACAAACTTGAAGTGGTGGTCAGGAAAAGCTGAAATATGCCTGTACAATGCATTGGTGTTCTTCCCTTTCTTGATGTCATTTAAGTGTTCATAAATTCTTTCTTTCAGCTTATGACTAGTCTTTCCAATGCAGAATGCCTTATGATATTGACAAAGAGCTCCATACACTACCTGTCGCACAATAAAATATGCTGACAATAACTGCACTGATTGCATTTGTACATGCCCTTAGCTCTACTTGAACAACTCACATCACCTTTCATCTCTAAAAAGTTCTTAAAAGACTTGCCCTTTCTAAACACAACCTTTAGTTTGACCCCAAATAATTCTTTGCCTTCATGGATACTCATCATAATTGGCCAAAAATTACGCACTGTTTCCACTACATCATAGATGTTGACATAAAAAGTGACTATTAGTGAGTGTTCAAAAGGGACAATTGATGGTTATGTTTCTTTGGACAAGCTATTACCAGCCAAATAGTCATCAGTTCCATCACCAGGAATAGGCAGTAGCGGTTTGTAAAAACCATTCCTCCTCTTATCCTGGACTTCTTCCTTAATTCTGTCCAATAACTCATTGGGGTAACCTCTTTTGCTGAGCATGCCAATCAATTTGTCTATTTCAGCAGTGAAGGTGGCATCATCAGAAATCATACGAGCAAGTCTGACCAACTGCCCCTTGACCACAGCCCTCTTTTGGAATTGCGGATACCAACAATCAAAATGGAGGTAAGAGCTGGAAAAAGTTTTCTTTACGATAGATGTTGGAACAAAAATAATTTCTCAAATAATCCTTGGTTACCAATACATTCAAATAGGCCATTGAATCATGATCAAACGTATGGGTAAACTTTAGGAAAGATGTACTACCATTGATATACTCGAGAAATTCATTCAGTTTTGTAGCAGAATCATCCCAGATAAAAAAATATCATCCAGGAAACGAATATGGAATGACCAACATTCAGCAAAGGGACTATTGAATACATAATGCTACTCCCAATAGGCCATGACCAAGTTGGCAAAGCTTGGGGTGTAAGAAGCTCCCATGGCCACCCCACTCGCCTGTTTGAACAACTGGCCTTCAAAATAAAGAAAATTGTTAAGTCGAAAGCAGATCCATAAGTGTAGGCTTGCTATATGTTTGACAGAGGTCCTGAGAGAGGTTTATATTTTGAACATCAGGCCTTTCTGCTTGTGGACTACATAATTTTTCATGAAACAATATGGCAATATGGATGTCAGTTTTGATTTTTTTTGCTAAATGAATAAACCTGAATGCATCTTGTTCCATATAGATGTGTGTGAAAATGTGCAAATAAACACACACGTGCACGCATGTGTTTATATATATATATATATATATATATATATATATATATATATATATATATATAAAATATATATGTATGTGTGTGTGTGTGTAGATATGCATGTATGTGTGTGTGTGTGTGTGTGTGTGTGTGTATATATATATATATATATATATATATATATATATATATATATATATATATATATATATATATATATATATATATATATATATATATATATATATATACCAGCATAAAACAAATTTGTACATATGAAAAATATGAAAATGTGTGTGTGCTTATTTTGATGTCCATATGTGTGAGTGTGTGTGTGTGTGTGTATATATATATATATATATATATATATATATATATATATATATATATATATATATACACACACATATATATATATATATATATATATATATATATATATATACACACACACACACACACACACACACACACACACACACACATACACACACACATGGTAGAGGCGCAACTAGGGTGGGGTGTTGAGGGCAGCTGCCCCATTTGCAAGATGCAAGGGGGTATAATTTTTATTACTGGTATTTGGTTTCTGAATGCTGAGAATGCATTCGCAGAAACACTTTATTGCTCCATGTGTGGTTTAATGCATGACTGACATTTGTGCATGAATACTGATAATGTATATTATGTCAAGATATCAAGGCTGAAGTGTTTAGTGCCCCCTGTTAGATACACACACACACGCACATGCACACATACATGTACATGTGTGTGTGTGTGTGTGTGTGTGTGTGTGTGTGGTTCCCCTACATTTTATTGAATGTATGCCTGTTTGATAAATGAAGTGGTGAATTGGACTGTTGAACATTCAGAATTTCTAATGCATTTCTGACAAAAAAAGAGTATTTTAAAGTTTTGATATGCTGCTGGATTCAATCAGCTGTGCTTTGATGCACATAGTTGCATTTCTTTCTTCTTTGAAGAAAGTTAATGAACAATCTCGCCTTTTCCAGTTCAGAAGACTACAGTTCTCATTTCACTGTAGAATGTAAGGAACATGAAATATAAAAGGGGGGAATTAACCCACAAGCAAAAAATATGTATGCTGGTAGCAAAACATCTTTTTTAGATCCAAAAGAAATGGGATAAAATATTAATGGCATTTAAATTTGCATGCACCTTCTTTGTCAGATAAAGTGCATATATACTGAAGCTGGAAAAGAGGTGCTAATTATACAATTGCTTTATCTGTAGGCAACAAGTATAAAATCAATCATCTCTATGTCTTATAATTTCTTAATTTGACAAAAAAGTTAGTATTTCTGTTTAAGTTAACATTTTTGTTCAGTTGTAGCCAGGCTTTATGCTAAGCTGACATGAAAAGGAGCACGACCACTTTTAAGTCTATACCTGGTCATGTCTGCATTCCTGTTGACTTGCATGTTTTGCAAAAGCTGCTTTTAGGTTTTCAGATCTGTTTTGTTTTCCATTTGTCTGATAACTGAACCACCTGCAGAATAATACAGCACAGTATTGTAATAGTTGAATTGCTTTTACAGTTCAACAAGTAAATCTCAGGCTTGACAACATGAAAAGGACTGTACTGTGCTATTGTTGAACAGAAAAACAATAGCCAACATGTTAATTGAAGCTAAGTAAGATAAAAGTTATATTGGAACTGTGAACATTTAATTTTAGAAAATACATTAGTTCATTTGCATCACTTTAGACTCTAGACTAGAATCTGCAAGCATGTTTTAGAAACCTATAGCAATTCGGAGTACAATTTAGTCTGAAACGATAATGATGTGTGTACACTTAACCTTGAGTTGTTACAGTGCCACCTATGCCTGGAGAGCTGGGCTGACATTTCTGATGTATCACCATAGTCTGACAGCTCTGACCTCAGCTAGCTGTGGATTTATGATCAGTAACTCATTTTAATGAAACAATATGCCTGTGCCCATCCCCTTTGAACCATAATATCTTTTTCATAACCTGTTTTCCTCTATAAAGTATCAAGGTTTAACTATTTTCCAACTCCTGAATAGTACAGAAGTGTGTCTTAATAGTAAGCACTGCATATCATGATTTCTTTTCTGTAGGTAAAGTTCCCCAGTCCTTCGCATTTTGAACCTTATTATAAATAAATAGTTGATAATAAGGTTTTGCTCTGCTACATTCTCCACAACTTCTTTTTAGACAAGAAATGCCACAATTAGTTTAAGTTCTCCCAGATAAAACAAAGATGTATTAAAAGTATATACAAAGAGAGCCCAGCTCTTTGGCTTAGAGTGACAATTCAATTACAGTGCCTAGCAGTATGTATTGCTGGAAGGGTTAGGTAGGTAGTGGAACTGAGCAGAATTTGTTCTCCGCCTTCCCTGTGGAAGCAAGGCAGTTTGACCCTGCTTCTAAGTCACCATCACAGGAATATAGGGGTGTATCTTTCAACATGTGGGTCACTAAGTCATTCTTTCCGGTGTGGTGATGGAAGACTTTCAAAGGGAAATGCAGTAGATCTCAAAAACAGTAGTGTTACAGCAGAAGTCTCATCTGCTGAGAGTAGGGTTAGGCTGGGTTATAGGATGGGTTCAACATGACTTGGCAAACTGGCCTACTCCCTAGCTCCTAATAGTTTCACCTCTAGGGAGTTAATAGGCTGTGTGTCTGCCATCCTTTCTAGACAATTAGTGAACTTTGCTCTTATTTGTGTATAGAAATGAATGAGACACTTGAAATCAGGTAAGAAAAATGCTGTGAAAAATATACAAAATGAAATGTAAACAATCCGAATATATTGCACTTTAACATTAGTCTGGTAGAAGGCCAATTTGTAGTTTAGAAAGAAATTTACAGTCCCAGCCTCAGATAGTTAACAATGTTTTACTTTCTCAAAATAAAAGAATAAATTATAGAGTAGCAGAGTGTGGTTAGAAAGCTGTGTTATTGCAGTTATTTCGAAATGGCAGTCAAGTTTTAATACGTGTGATATAAAATGCCCCCTTGTGCTGTCAATGGAACAGAGAATTTTCATTCAGATATCGGTTCTAATTAAATCCAGGTGTTTATGAATATTACATAAAACAAATAATTAATGGTCTCGATTAGCTGTTACCGTGATGCAACTATATTAACTGTAATTCTGATTCTAATGTGAAACTTTCCCACGTTAGATATTTTGCTGTTCATGCCAGAGCCACCAGAATTAAACACGATTCAGAACTGGATGACATGAAGCCAGAACTTACCCATTCATGTTAATTCTGTTTGGATAAGGTGAAAGAACCTTGGTTGCATAGTGTGTGACATCTTGCTTTATGGTGCATATTTATCATGCAAATGGACAATGTTAGTTTTCTCTGCTCCCAGCCTTCCTTTTCTCCCAGGCTATGCCAACTACAACAAAAGACTAAACAGAATGTTTTCTACAAAGAAACATTTGTTATTTGAAAATGGGGTGAGAACCGAAATTTCTTGGAACCTGGCATCTGTGCGTATTGGTAGATCTTTTCTCATTAGTTTGGGAATAAGGCATACTGTGAGAAAACATTCAACCCTCTATATACTATATGCAACAAAACTAACTTTAGTAATTTTACTGCTTTTAAGAGGCTTATTGTATTACTTTATATTATGTAATCAGTGCTGTACCATTAAACAGAGCATTCTGCCTTAGTTTGATTAATTTGATAAAAAGAATAAATGCCACCCACGAATGGTAATCAGTTTTGGGCCAGTTCATAGAATGTGTTATCAGTGTGTTAGATGCGGCTTCAGTAATTTCAGTGCATTGGCTTCAGCTTCAGTAATACAGACCAGTTCCTGAGAATACAGGAACTATACAGAATACTTTCCACGTGCCTAACAGTTGATTGTTAGAGTTGCTGTTCCCATGTTCTGGCTGATGCAGTTTTACTTCTCATGTTACTTTCTATTATGTCTGTCTGTCTGTCTGTCTATTATGTCTGTCTTTCTGTCCATTGACTTCTGGGTAGTTGCATTCTCTTCTTAGTAAAACAAGCTGTATGTTCTTATATGCATATCACCATATGCTGCCCTCTCCCTAATTTTTGCTCTCTAGTACTGTATCATGTGCAAAGAAAGTATACTGGATGCCGAAAGTATTAGTAGTATACTAAAAAAGGGAAATGGACAGCAGACAAATTGTCAGTCATAATTTCATAATTTGAGCAAAAATATATCCAAAATCCTAGTACTGGCAGGTGATCCATGTTTCAGTATTTTGACAGTGACACAAAGATTGTACACATTGAATTTCTTTCTGATATGTATGTGTACCAGGGCACACAAATTCAAGAAGGGACATGGTAGAGAAAATAGGAGGTTGTATAGCATTTTATGTAACAAAATGGCTCAAAGCAATGGAGCATAGAGGACAGAAAATGTGAGAAGATCCTTAGGGTCACAGTGAAAGCAGGAAATGGCTGAAGAGTCAGTCCACTTAGAAGTATATAGAGTAACCCATCTAATAAGAATGAAATAGGAAACTACAGTCTTCATTCTCAGAATGGTGGAGAAAGGGAAACGTTGTTATTTAGGAAACTTTGTATACTATATTTTAATTAAGGAATCCTTCTGCTCTAGCTAGGCCTAAGAGCAGGATTATCTTTATTGCTTAACAAAGGGTAGGCCTCGCCAAGGTAGTAGTGAAGTACCATACAAGACATATTCTTTGATACAGCCTTCTAAAGTTGGAAAAGGAGAGGATCTCAGATCATTTAGTGGGCACTGAGCAGCGATTCTGGTGCTAAATGCATGCTTTGCCATCAAGTTAGATGGGTCTGCGTCAGCAAAAAATAATGGCTCTCTACTTCAGGAGGCTTTACTTTGTCAGAATAGGATGGTGCCCAAAAGAAATCTCTAGTCTGCAAATGCTGAGGCATGAAATAGGTGTGGATTCTATGTGCGTGAAACTGATTTGCAAATCTGAAAAAAAGAAAAATGGGAAATATTTGGTGGTCAGATAAAGTGGCTTCAAATTTAGTGTGAAGTATATACTACACACTAAAATACAGCTGATAAGATCAGAACTGGACCATGGTTAAGTCGGGCCCTACACAGTGTAATGGATCAGTGTCCCCCTCGCCTTGCAGCCATTCCAGTGTCCCATTACTTGGCTCTCTCCCCCAGTTACCACGAACACTGTTCGAAACTGGTCAGTGTGTGTACTATTTTCCTTATTTCTTTTTAAATTTATTTATCCATTCTTGATCAGTTTAGTACCATTAGGCTACTCGACTCTTTTCAGGGGAGACCTGAGGTTGTATTTATACTACTAGGGGAAATTTGGTCAGGGTATTGGGGAAGTTCCCATACTCTTTTCAGTAGGTGCAGCTGAATCTTTTACCTCCAGCTGAGCTACCACCAACTCAGGCACATCTTTTCTGAAGGATGACACACTCAGGAGTGCGTCACTCCACTTATGCTGCACTGCAGCATCAGCAATCCATCTGACTAGTGTGGGAGTACAACCCACAGCCTTCTGCACCAAAAGTGTTATAACCATTGTGCCACTAATATTGCTTTTAGATTTTATAGCACAAACACTGAGACAATCTGTTGAACAAAACAATGCATTGACCAATGAAAACAGACTTAACATGAGCAACAGTAAACCTGTCTTCCCTTGAAGCTGACATTCACTGAAAATGCATTGAAACTCACATTTATTAAAAATGCACCTGGTCAGTGGTGGATTAAGTGTACTTTGGTCCCAGGTCTGTTTTCAAACCATGGGCCCCTTGCATACATTTTTGGACTACACATAAATACATGTGTTTTTTGATTCACCTTCTTGATTGTTTGAACTGTAGTTCTCGTTCAACACAGCAACATTTTAAATTTGTAGTTTTTATCATTTTTTCCAGTAACCAGTGAAAGAAAATGTATGGACCAATTATGAAAGCATAATTCATTAGTGCATTTTAAATTTTTGAACATTTTTTCCAGTAAGCAGTGAAACAAAATGTATGGAGTAATTACAAAAGTAACAATTATTAGAGTGAAATTTAAATTTGTAGTTTTATCATTTTTTTCCAGTATGCAGTGAAACAAAATGCATGCACCAATAATGACATATGTAACCATTTCACAGCATTCCATCCAACTCTAATGATGGTTATTGGCTGACTGTAATCTTCAGTGATATAATAAAGGGTCTGGCAGTTGGTTTAAAGGATTAAGGCTTTTCCATCCTTTAACGAAGGTACAGGTTTGAGCCTGTGCAAGTCATGTAATTAATTAAACTGCCTCTGTAAGTAGGTCATTTTACACACACACACACACACACACACACACACACACACACACACACACACACACACACACACTAATAGTCCCTGTAAAGAAACTGCAGTGTTGTCATTGCTTGCACTTTGCTTGTCTTGCTGGCTGGATCAATCTTCTCATTACATTTCAATCTTGCACTTCACTTTAATATTGTTTTAGTAACAAAGGTTTGTACTTCTCTCATTGTTTGATCCAAGCATTTCTAGCAGCAAAGTCTCCCTTTGAATCTTAAGGTTCTGTTTGAATCCAACATTTCACTTGGCTGGCTGAAAGCAAGCAGAAACTTGTGTCATAGGCAGGGTGAATCCAAGCAGGAAGCAAGTAGATGTAAAGCAATAGGAGCAGATTATGCTGAGAGTAGGATTTTTTAAAGCTGCAGTTCTGTGCCAAGGACACAGAAAAGGTAATGCTAAGAGTTGGATTTTTTTTTTTACTTGTGTCCAACTTCTTCTAAATTTAATATTGTGACCAGGCCTCCACCCATCAATGGGGCCTAGGTAGCTGCCTAGCTTGTCTAGTGCCATCTTCAACACTGAGTATCACACATCTGTGTACAGTTCTCGAGATATTATTTTTATTTTTTTATTTTACATTTTTGACCGGGCTGGTCCAACTGGATACATGTCCATTTTCAGCAGAGGCCTGGGGAGAAATGCTCAGAGTCAAAATTAAAATATTAATACACATTAAAAAAACATTAAAAAACAGAGATACAGATTTAGCACAGAGAAAAATAATAAATATCATTAACATATTTTTACAGTAACAACAATAAGCAATTACTTATAAATAGAGGGTGTTCAATTCAAGATGAATGCAGAAACGTAAGTTTAAGAAAGATTTTATTCAGGATAAATGAAAGTACTTGGAGCAAAGTTGCAGCTAGTCAGGGTTAGTACAGGGGCAGAGACAGTGAGTCACGAGGTGAGTTTTGAGTTGGGATTTGAAACAGGGAAGAGAAGCGATAGCAATGAGGTTGTGAGGGAGAGAGTTCCAGGCTTTTCCTTTTGAGTTAGAGAAGAAGGAGTCACCTGCCAAGTTGGATTTACTGGTTGATATAAGAAGTTTGTTAGAAGAACGTAGGCTTTTGAGGTTGCAATAAGGAGTAATAAGGGTAGTAAGTATAGGGGTGTCAGGTTTGTAGAGGATTTTGTGGGTTAAGGAGAGCTGGTGAAATAAGATCAAATTTTGCAGCTCAAGCCATCCCAATTGTTTTAAGTTTAAGCAGTGGTGAGTTCTAAAGGTAGAGCCAGAGGCAAATATGGCAATATTGTTGTAGGTGACAGCTAGTTTGGTGAGGTTAGTTTTGGACAAATACCTGTAAATAGGGGAGGCGTAAAGGAGGGTAGAAATCAGATGGGAATGGGCAATGGTAGTTCTGACAAGAGGTTTAAGAAATGGTTTAATTCTAAACAGGGAACCTAGTTTTCTGTTAACTAATTTTATAGTGTTGTTAATGTGTGAATCAAAGCATAGGTTGTTTATCTCTACACCGAGGAGCCTGGTGGAAAGGTCAGGTGATATGTTGGTGCCATTACTAGACAAGACAGAGAAGTTGAGTGGTGGGGATTTACAGGTAGGGGAGAAAAGTAACAGTTTGGTTTTCTTTATGTTTAAGATTAAACATAATTTTAGGAACCATGTTTCAACGTTTTGGAAAGTCTGTTAGGTGATAGAGTGCAGTTTGGAGGGGGATGAGGCAGAACAAATCAAAGCAGAATCATCCGCATATTGTATACAGGTTGCAGAGGGAATACTGGCATGAAGATCATTAATAAAGATAGAGAACAGAAGGGGGCCAAGTATTGAGCCTTGGGGGACTCCAAAGGTAATGGGAAGGAGGTTGGATAAGTTGTTTTGCCAACACACTGCCTGTTGTCTGTTATGAAGATATGACTCGAACCACTTTATAGTACTAGGGTCGATTGCAAAAGTTTTAACTAATTTTATCAGTATATGGTGATTGACCTATCCAAAGCCTTTGATATGGTCAGTAAAGAGAGCAGAGGTGAGTATGTTATTATTCCGGTTTTTATTTATGCAGTCAGTAAAGGAAAGGAGGGCTGAAGTGGTGATATGGAAAGGCCTGAAACCTTGTTAACAGTTGGCTAGTAGGTTGTAATTTAACAGGTGTTTAAGAAGTTGTTTTTGGACGCATTTTTCCATGATTTTAGCTAGGGGAGAGTAAGGCTATGGGATGGTAGTTAGATAGTTCTGTTGAGATCCCACCTTTATGCAGGGGAAAGATATGTGAGATTTTCCAAACTGTAGGAATGTAGCTTTCCACAAAGGTTCTGTTAATCCGAATGGAAATGGAATAGGCTAATGGTTTGGCTGCAATTTTTAGATACTGAGCAGGAAGAAGGTCAGCAGAAGGGGAGGAGGTTTTAAGCTTGTGGAGAAGAGAAAAGATAAGTGATGTGGGTACTGGTTGAAATTGAAAAGTGGGAATAGAAGTGTAAGATGAAGAGGACTGAGAGGAGATGGTGGGGGCTAGTTGATTAGCTAGAGACTGGACAGTTTCAGAAAAGAAGGTATTGAAGGCATCAGCAGTTTATTTTGGGTTGTTTTTGGAAATGTCTGAGGGGCATGGGGTGTCAGAGTGACCAGGCTTTAAGAGAGTATTTATTCCTGCCCAGAACTTGTGAGGATTTTGTTGGTTAGCTTGTTGTAAATGGTAGAAGTATTTTCTTTTATCTAGAAGTACAGCGTTTTTAGTGGAGTTTCTTATTTGATGAAAGTTAAGTTGGTCGGAAGGATCTTTTAGTGCTACGAAATTTGCTCCACAGTTTATTTTTCAGGATAATTTTATGCCTTGTATCCTTTGATAGCCAGGGGACAGGTTTTGAGCTAATTCTGATAGATCTTAAGGGATCATGAGAGTCTATAATAGAAAGGAACTTTGAGTTGAAGTATGCCACAGCATCATCCAGTGGTAGTTGTTTGACAGGAGACCAATTGCAAGCTTTGAGTTCTGTTAGGAAGCTTTCAGGGTTAAAGCTTTTATTTGTTCTGACCATTTTGTATTTAGTTAGGCTGGGGGTTGCACTTTTATGTCTGATTAAGTAAGTGCATGGTCACTTAAGTCATCAGGTAGTGTCCCGACTGTATAAGTATGGTGGTAACTATTTATCAGAATCCAGTCCAGTATGCTTTCTTTGTTGTTAGTTTTGCTAGTTCTGGTGGGGGTTTGAATGGTTTGTGAAAAACCATGAAGATTTAAGAGGGTGGGAGGGTCTACTGAGGTACACGTTTTCCAGTCTATGTTGACATCGCCCAGTACTATGGTTTCTTGTGGGAATTGAATGGAGAGCCAGCCAAGGATCTCTTCTAAGGAACTGATTATTTCCAGGGGGAAGATAAGTGCAGATTAAGTATATGGATTTGTGTGTGTTAAGCTGAAGTTTGGTGATAAGGATTTCGGCATTACGTATTGTGGGAGGTTTTTCATGTATGACAGTAATTTGCATACCTGTTTTGTAAAGGATTGCTATCCCTCCATCCTTTTTGGCTTTGTGGTCAAGTCTGTAGATGTTGTAGTCAGGGGGAGTGATCTCAATGTCTAGGATTGCTTGTTTTAGCCAGGTTTCAGACAGGCAAAGGATGTCAAAAGAGTGTCTAGCATTGCATTATTAGCATAAGAAAATAGTGTAGAGGCAGGGCAGTGGAGGACAACACATGTGAAACACAAGCTGTACCTCAAGATAAGAATGAGTCTAAAAGAGCTGGGTACACATCATCCTAATGTAAGGAAGTATGTTAGTGTCATGAAATAAACTTTGAGGTACCTCAGGAGAATATAGAATCCAAGTAGAGAGTATATTAAAAGATGAATGCAAAATGACTAGAGGTATAGTTTGTAGATATTGTTCAATGGTAATGTAGGTATTATTCCACAGACACAGTGGTGGAAGATTGTTGAACAGGTTTGATGAAGAAGAACTTTAGTCAAAAACATTCACTGGATTCATGAATGAATGGGTCAGGCATAAAGCTGTCTTTACAAGGTTGGATATTTAAGAGGAATAAATTCTTATAAGGTAAGGCCTGTTGCTAATCCATCAAAATTTAAATTGGCAGCTAGGTTGGCCTAGTGGTTCATATTTGCCATCAGAATGTTTTGTATTAGAGCAGCACCATTGCGCAGAAACATGTAAAGATTCCAAGTGTGTTCATCAGAATATCAAAAAGTGAATAAACATCAGTTAGAACTAAAGAGGTGTATTTGCAGACATGAATAAATAGTTATTTTAAGACTGATTTGAAACACAGAAGTAGAATTCATACTGATATGCAGCCCAGCTGGATGTCCAGGAATTTGTATGCATCCAGGAAACTTGTCTAAAAACTAAATGATTTGGAGCCACAAATTCAGTTTATTCTACATGACAGGTGGAACTGATGTCATGTTGAAGAGGTATAGTGTGCTGCATTCTTCAGTGTTTTTGCAGAAAGTAATTCATAAAGGTATGAAGTCTTTTTTTTCTTTTCTTAAAGATGAGAAGCACACAGTAGTACCACTTAGGCACAAATTCTCTTATTAGTAAATGCTCAGAAAGACTTTGCCATTTGGCAGGCATTTGTTCTTTACAAGAGCACAATGTCCTATAGTGTCTTTAGAGCTAAACGTCATTTAGCTAAAAAACAGAGTCAAAGATGGTGCATTTGGTGAGTTGACTACTTGTCCAATAAGATAATAATTTGTGATATAACAAATGATTAAAAATTGCCAAGCTGTTAAGAAAAATAGACCAGACTGATCCAAAGCTGAGCATGTGTGCTGAGCAGCTAAAATTAGTGTACAGATAAAACAGTGAACTGGTAAAGAATATGTTTAAAATAAAAAGTGAGAGTAAATAAGGTAAAAATGAAAAAAAAAATGTTTTGTAAAAGTAGTAGATAAGCTGCTGATTCTGGGGTGTCTCCTTTATGGATCTGCATATTCCCCCTGGGATCATGTGGGTTTTCTGTGGGAGCTCCAGCTTTCTTCAAAATTCCAAAGACATGCAGTAGGTGGATTAAACACTCTAAACTGGCCATAGTTGTATACATGTGTGGTATGGAAGAACAGCCATGGCAGGGTGAACATTAGCTCCTGATTGTCACTGTTGACATGACCCCCTGACCCTAAGTGCAGGATAGATGGATGGATAGATGAAGATGAGAACCATGTGACACTGCACTGTAACAAAGATGGAGGCTAGAAAAATGCTGCTTAAGCAGCTGAAATTCAAGATTGCAAAATGTGTGTATAAAAAAATGCCTTCATAGGTATGACCTTACTTTGGAATTCAGAAGTCTACATTTTTATTGGAGTGCAGGCAGCCAGAAGTTAAACACTGAGTTACTTCACTCATGAAACAAATGAAAAGCAGGTTCTTTTCAAGGTGCTGTCTTCTTCCCTGAAATGCCAAAAGCAAAGTTTCGTAATAAAAGTCAGAATGTTTCCCAGTTCATAGTTTGAAATAAACTGATAATAAAATGTATTTCATTCTTAGCAAGAAAATAAGCAGGATATCTTCCCACATGGGTAAATTAAATAAAACTGTTCCAGCAGTTCTGCCTTTGTTTTCAGAACTGCAGACGAGCAAATAACAATACAGACACACAGTGTTCTAGATGTATAAACTCTACCTAATGAAAATGTTTTCATTTCCAACCGAGGTAATCCACATAAAAATCCCAATAAATTCTGGTCTTCCATAAACCATCTTCTTTATCCCAGCAATCCTTCAACTCCCAGACCTTTCCCACTATTTCATTGAAACAAATCAAAACCTTACACAAAATAGTAATACTTCCCTATCCCTCCTTCATCCCCCACCAAATAACACCTTTCAATACCATCTCTTTCAAACCTGTTCTCATGTCCCTCATCAAATCTCTCCTTTTCAAACTGAAACCCTGTTCCACCTCCACTGATAAACTACCTTCCTACTTTCTTAAATTAGCTGCAGAATCTATCGCCTACCCTGTCTCTATACTTATAAATCATTCAGTTAGAAACCTGTGTCCCAGATATATGGAAATCCTTTCACACAATCCCTCTTCACAAAGGCAGAAACTCCACCGATCCTTCTAATTATAGGCCCATTGCCATCATGTCTCCTATCTCCAAAATTCTTGGAAAGTGTATTCATACCCAGTTAACTCAAACACCTGTTTGATAATAACTTACTGACTTCCACCCAACATGGCTTTAGACACCAACACAGCACCTCCACTGCACTACTTTCCTTCACTCAAACAGTATTAGAGGCCCATGACAACAATATGTTAGTCTCCTGCTTATTCCTTAATCCATCTAAGGCCTTTGGCACTCTTTCTCACTCTAAACTTCTAACTAAACTCTCCACCCTCTGTCTGTCTGGCTCCTCCATAAACCGGTTCTGAAGCTACCTCTCCAACAAGCAGCAATCCATTCGCTGGCAAACTGTTTTCTCCCCTTTCCTTCCAGTCAACACTGGTATACCACAAGGATGTATCTTAGGCCACCTCTTGTTCAATATTTTTACTAATAATATTCATTCTGTCTGCAACCACTCAACACTCCTACAATATGCAGACGATTCTACACTAATCTCCATTGCCCACAGCATCCCCGAACTCTTAGGTCTTACTCAAAACACCTTTTCTTCTGTTGAAACATGGCTCTCTGACAATCAACTTGTACTTAACCCCCCAAAAAACTAAACTCCTTCTCTTTGCTCCTAGATCACTGGCACATCTAAAATCCTCCTTTTCCATTACCTTCTCAATAATAGCATCATAAAGTGTGAACCCCATACCAAATTATTTGGTGTCATTATTGATGATGAAGTGAAATATGATACACACATCCAACAGTGTATAAAGAAAACCCACCAGAAACTAGGCCTCCTCTTTCGTAATCAGAAATTGCTTATACCTTCCTCCACACTCTCCCTAGCTCACTCTTTTCTACTACTCTGTTTATGCAGTCCCTATCCTCACTAACATTCAGTCTACACTACTATCCAAACTTGAACAAACATACAATAAAATCACCAGATTTGCCACTTATCTACCTTACAAGTCCCATCACTGTCTTGCCCTTAAGGCAGTTCAGTGGCCCGAATTCCCTAACCAACTACTACTTCAATGATTACATATCCCCCACGCTGTCCTAAACAATCCCTCCTCTTGCCCCTTTATCTCTAGCCTTGTATCCTATTACAGCCCCCGTCGTCACCTTAGTACATCCGATAAACTCCTCCTTTGTATCTACAAACCCAACAATAATATGGGTATGTCCCTTTATAAATACTCTATAGCTCATGCCTGGAACTCACTTCACACCAGTATAAGAAGTATCTAATAAAGGCACCTGTTGAAATGTGAACTTAAACACTACCTACAAATGACCTGGTCCTGCCCATTTCTAACCCCCACATGATAACTATTTAAAGTTACACATCTTTTACTCCTTCTGTGTATCACCTGCTTTTCCTCTTCTTTTCTCTGTTTTAAAATCTTACCTCATACAGCTGGATTTAAAAACTCAGCTGTAATTGTCAACCCCATGTCTCTTGTCAAATACCATGAACATCCAATTGTAACAATATTTTTTTCACTTTTTTTATTCTTTATTTTTTATCGTTTCCATTTTGTATATCTCTGTTCCCAGAATGTAATGATTTGAATGATTACTATTATATCTCATGTCGTATGTTTTACAGTTGACCACTTTGTTCATGTTGTTATACTTTAAATGTTTGTAAATTATCTGGAGCTTTTCTCCTCGGGTCTCCACTGAAAATGGGCCTCTGACTCAGTTGGACTAACCTAGTTAACAAATGTTTAAATAAAGAAATGAATAATGCAAAAGCAGGAGGTTCTAATATTCTCCATAAGGCTAAACAACAAAATTCTAGTAGGTTTTAGTTTTCAAGAGTGAATAACATGGACCGACTCCTTTGTAGTGTTGGATCATGTTAAGGCTAACCCAGTTTTAAGTGAAAGCTTCTGCCCTGGAAGCATACAGGCTAAATTTGTGTTATATCTTTTCTTCAATTACCTTTACAAACCTATTCAGTCTCTTAGAAAGGTACATATCTCAGGAAGTGCAGGCCATACAAAACCTAAGAAGTAAGGCCTGAAAGCATTCATCTCTTGTCACCAGAACCTTCCATTTATCAAAGCAGCTATAAACAGGAGAGCAAGCGCTGTCCAGCTCATGCTAGAACCGAGTATTCTGTGTAGATGAATAAAAGAAAAATGAGTGTTAAAATGCACATTGTTGACCATGAATATGAATACAAACAAGTGTGGTTAGCGCTGTAGAAGTAAACAGATGTGATATGAAATGATAAAATACTTATGAGGCATAAAAAGCAAGCAGACAAGGGTGCAAATCAGACTCCTAGAAATACTAAAAAATGATGAATGCAATAAAAAATGAAACTAGGCACATCTGCAGAGTGTCATTTTTTTTCTCAGGAAGTCATTTTAAATAGCTGGGAATTAGTTGGTTGTAAAGTGGGAGATGCTTGCACATTGTTAACCCATTCTAGTCACCTGGGGGCATCAGTAGGCCACCCATTCTAGTCACCTGGGGGCATCAGTAGGCCACACATTTCAAATATGTCAGTACAAAAGTCTGAAGTACAGAATTATTTTTAGAAACAGCTGCACTTAAAGAAGTAAGCTGTCTTAAAACTTTTCATCATATGGCTTGTTAAAAACTAGGAATGGTAAAGCAAATTTTCAGAGTGTAACAGCAAAGGATGTGTAAAGAATTATTTAGAGAGGCAGTCTGGATCATATGTGGAACCATAACAGTGATATCTGGTTTCATTTCTCTAAGTCTTTAGGTTTCTAATACTATGATGGGAATGGACCCCATTCCCAAGTCAAAGTATGGTTAAAGATCCTGAAATTAGCATTGTTTCAATCTTTGATGCTAGCCAAAAGTGCTATTTGCAGCACCCACAATGTAACCAGGACTGACTTTTTCTGCAATTCATATGGATTTACATGTATTGGTGGCATATCTAAGTTGTTGTTGTTGTTGTTGTGTCTTTCGGCTTTTTTCTGGTTAGTGGTCACCACAGCGGAACTCCGGTCCGCTACACACCTTCAACAAAGGTGCGCCTATTCACGCATGTCTCCACACAGAAGACGCTCAAGCTGAGAATCGAACAGTACAATGTTGTACTGTGAGGCGACAACGCTACTGCAGCACCACCACCGCAGTTGGTGGCATAGCTAAGTAAGGCTGTAAATTCCTTTTTGAGACCTCATTGCTCTTACTACTATTTTAACTGTTTGGGTACCCATCTTCCACACTGCCGTTGTTTCTGCCTGCAAATCCTGATATTTTATGACTTTGTGTCTCTCTGTACATAAGACACTTTAATCGCTGGTTGTAGCAATTTCAGTGAGCAGTGCTACTTTTTTTTCTTTTTATGGACTACTGTATCTGTTTTTCTTGCTATTTTTTGAATTGTTGGTAATGGGTAATCTTATGTGATATAAACATCATTCTCTACAATGTTTCGTGGCTAATGTTTCCAATGCTTTTCAGCTACTTTAATATTGTAATATTTACACAATCCTCAATGTCCAACAGTCTTGCCTCATTATTATGCCTTTCGGTATACAGGCCCTCTGCCATTAGTATATCACAACAAGCAACAAGATGTACAACTGTTTCCAGTTCTGTTACAGAACTTGCATTTGTCTGTTTCTCCTACATGTGCAATGGACTTTATAAACCAATGTGTACAAAGTCTACTCTCCTGGGCCACATCTATGCACACAACCCACTTGGGAAAAGAAAAGAAAAACATATGTTCCTTCTACTGGCACATCAACCAGGTGGCCAGATGGATGACATGCCCCCCCCCCCCCTTCCTTCAGGCTCAGCCATTCAGGCACCGGTTCTGTGTCTTGCCCCCATCTCTCCTTTAGCATATGATATTTTATTTAAAAAAAAGGCATTTTTTTTTTTAAACTGTAGCAAACAGTTGCTGCAGTTTATACCTGCCTGCACCAAGCGCTTCGGTGCACATGTTTTAGTTTCAAAACAAAAATCTTTTTAAACTGTAGCAAACCGCTTACTACAAATATAATCTCTTAATCTTTTTGAATATCTTGTATATGGAAAACTCTGGGCTTCTTGCACAGTAGTAGAAATATGCAAGTTCCTTCTTGTCTTGGTCCACACTATCATCCTTACATTTCTTTTTTGGCCTATTAGTTTTTGTGAAGTACTGCTACCTTCTACAACAGGGGGGCCATCCTCCACCTGAACCAGGCCTAACCCCATTGTAAGAATATTTCCATGTCTTGAGGATTCTATATTGTCATTTCTTCCAGTCCAGGTGCTAGTGTGCCTATCAGGATTGAGCACTTTTTTAAAACTGGGACATGTGCACCCAGTTGTCTTTTTTATTTTTTAACTTAATTCTTTCCAGTATATATACTATATAAAATGCAGTCTATATATCACTGTCATCTTTGTGAGATTTTGTAAAAACAGAGTCCACCTTGTGAAGGTACACACCAAGACTTATGGAAGAATTCAGTTCCTACAATACTACTCTCCTTTGCTAGCTGATTTTATCATCTTTCCATTCAGATCCCTGAATATCTTTTTTAATTTCTCCAAATCTTTTGGGTTTCTAATACCATGGTGAGAATAGACCCCATTCCCAAGTCAAAGTATGATTAAAGTTCATAAAATTAGTATTGTTTCAATCTTTGATGTCAGCCAAAACTGCTCATAGCAGCACCCACAATGTGCCCTGTAATGACTCCTTCTGCAATTCATAAGGGGTTACATGTGTTAGTAACATATCTAAATATGATTGCAGATTATTTTTTATAAGACCAGTTGCTCCTACTACTATTGGAACTGTCAGGGTATCTTTCTTCCACATTGCTCTCATTTCTTCCTGCCGATCCTGATATTTTATGACTTCGTGTTTGTCCGTATGCAAGACACTTTAGTCAATGGGTGTGGTGATTTCAATGATCAATTCTACTTTTGTCTTCTTTTCATGGACCATTATATCTGTTTTTTTAACATCTATCTTTTCAACTGTTGGTAATGGGTGATCCCACGTGAAGTAAACTTCATCATTTTCTATAATGCTTCATGGCTCATTTTCCAGTGTTTTTCAGCCAGTTCAATGCCATAATATTTGCCAAATCCCCAGTGCAACAGACTTGCCACATTATTATGCCTTTCAGTATACAGTCCTTCTGCCATTAGTATGTCACAACCAGCAACAAGGTGTGCGACTGTTTCCAGTTCGGTTTTACAAAACCTAAATTTGTCTGTTTCTCCCACATGTTCAATGGACTGGACTTTGTAAACCAAAGTGTATGTAGCCTGCTATCTTGGACTGCCAATATTAACCTTTCATCTCTTGGTTTGAATTCGCCCCTCCTTAACCATTCCTGTGTTCATTCCTGATCAACATAAGGTTCTTCCAGAAGTTTTCAATACTTGAAACTATATTTATGCATTTTCCACATTTCTTGCCTTCTCATCTGGTCCATCACCTTATATTCTTTCTTTTGTTTTTTGGTGCATTCAGCCTCTGACTGATTTTTATCTACTTCTGGTTTGATTTTCATTCCTGCTCGATGCCGATATACTTCTGCTAGATTAAGCAGAGAAGTCATCTTAGATTTATTCTCCTCATGTTTCCAAACTTTCACTATATTTGGGTCTTGTGAGGTCAGCAGATATGTCTGGAGTCCCATGATTGCAGATCTATACATGTAATCAATTTCAAGGAGGCCCATCCCTCCTTTGGAATGGGAATATATAATCATGGTATGCACTGATTTTTATAAATCCTTCGGTGAGTATCTTGTTTTCCTATCTAATCTATCCAACATGTTTTGGGGCCAGTCAATCACTCCAAAACTGTAAGTTAGGACAGTGCTCAAGTTCTTTTATATCACATTCTTGTCCTAAACTGATGTTTTCCTGGTGTTGCAGTTTTCCCACTTTAAAGGCTGCTTTTGCACATTTATCAAGACCAAATGACATTCTTATAACATCTGAAAAAAATTTGACAACTTGCAGTTGTAATTTCAGTTCCTCATCTGATGAGCTATACAGTTTTAAATCATTGACAGAGAAGATGAGAGGTCTTTACACTTTGTTGTTTTCTAGGAGCCAAATTATAGCCATGGCCTAAACTAAGTAGACAGCTTAATTGGTTAAGGGCAAGGCAGAACAGCAGCGGTGACAGAGTCACCCTGGAATATCCCCCTTTGAATTTTTAGCCCTGGGGTAATTTGTCCTTTATCATGGCTTAATTGCAAAGTGGTCTGCCACTGTTTCATAATCACTGTAATGTAGTCGATCAGTGAAGGGTGTATCTTTATACATTTTTAAGCACTTTTTTATCCGTGAACGTGGGATACTATCAAATGCTTTTTTGCAATCAGTCCATGGCATACTTAGATTTTTCCCCTTTTACACTTCTTCACTATGACTTTATTTAAAAATAAATGATCCTTTGTTCCATATAACTTTCTTTTATTGCCCTTTTGTTCTACTGCCATAATTGAGTTTTCTTCTAAATGACTATAAATTTTGTTGGCATCAATTCTCATGTATATTTTATACATCGTCGGAAGGCAGGTTATTGGCCTATAATTTTTAGGATAGCTTGCAGCTTCACCCTTAAATAGGAGCATTATTTTTCCTGTTGTTAGCCAGGATGGTGTCTTTTTGGGGTGTGCATATAAATAATTCTTACTTGTGGCTAAATCTTCGTGCAAAGATGTTAAGACTTTTAACCAAAAATTAGCTACTGCATGTGGGCCTGGGGTTTTTCAGGTAGAGGCTTTTCTTAACTTTGTTTCAATCTCTCTGGCTGTCACTTCATCCCATTTCATATCCTGTACCTCTAATCTTCTTATTCTTTATTTACTTCTTATATCCATTTAGCATCTTTATATTCCACAGGATCTTCATAGATAACTTCTCCGAAAGGTATCTATTTCTTGTTTTTTTTGGCGGTCATTCAATTCCTTTTACCTTGTTTCCCAATTCTCTATAAAACTTTTTTGGGTCATCAAGTAAATTGCTTATTTTGTACTTTTCCTTTATATTTATCTGCATATCTTCTAAGTTTTTCTGCCTGCACTGAGATTTTTAGTTTATTTGTGAGTAGTGCATGATAGATACTGGTCTGTTCTAATACTGTGCACTGCTTTTATCATGTCTCTTTCTTAGTATTTTGTTGATCTGTTCCCACTTCTGTATTCTTCTAACTGTGAAACTTCTTGTCTTAATTGCTTTATAGTTTTCTCTATTCAATATCTCCATGATGGTATTCAATTTCTCCCTTTCCTTCACTACCCTATGTTTTTGTGGGAGAACTTTATCAGTTAGTAATTTAGCTGCACAGTAATATGTCCTGTTTACTTCTGTTATATCGCATGGATCTCTATGGACAGTCCTCATTACTGTGTTTATTTTTTTTTAATCAAACTTCTGACTTTTTGGGTTTTATTGACCTTCTGCAGTCTATTTCTTTCTTTAAATTTAATAAGTCTATCTATGTTTATTAAATCAAGCAACTCTTCTATTAGCTCTTTTTCTTCTAAACTGAGGGCACATTTTTGTTTTCTATTTCCTGCAGGAATTTTATAGAAAGTTCTATTGCATCTTCCCGTGGCATTCTCTTCAATTTCCTCCTGTGCCATCTGTTGCTCTGTCATATGGGCAGGGAACTCAGTGGCCTATCACTCCTGAGCATTGACTGCATCAGGGTTTCCACAGTTTTGTGTTCCTTCCCTTGCTGTCCAGCTTCAAGTGAATGTTTATACTGGTTTCCTGTGGAAGGTTCCAAAATATCTTCATATGGCACCTGACCAATTGCATCCTGTTCCACTGGTTTCCCCTTAATTTGGATATCCATTGCTCCTATCCTGTTGTGGTGCTTTATGAATTAGACTTTCTACACTAAATCCTTCACTTCACAGGTACTATATAACCTCAGTTTCTGTTTCTTTAACTTCTCCATTACTAATCTCCTTTTCTACTTTTCCTCTTTGTCTTCTTATTTTTTGTATTGTAAAGTTTTCCATGTCTGTATTCCTTTGCCTGTATTCCTATTCAAATCTTTTGTACTGCTTTTTTTGTATTGGTTAATTTTGCTTTCTCCTTTGCATAACTACTACACCACATTAAATCTATTTTTCTTTCCCATGTCGATATTTCTTTTTTATACTTTCCAAAATATTTTCGTACTTCAGATGTTTCTTTCTACAAACAGATCAAAGTTTCTTAATCTATATACTGGTTTTCACAAATCTCTTGTATTAATGAATACAATTTTTTAATTTGAAGCTTCTGACAGGTTTTCTTGTGGAAGTATGTTTCTTTCCTCTAATTTCTCTCGTAATCATTTTGTATATCTTGTGTCTGGAAATTCCGGGCTTTTTGCATAATAGTAATAATCCATAATTTCTTTCTTATCCTCAGTAATCCACTTTATCATTTTAAGAGCTCCTCTTTGGCCTTTAAGTTTGTGTGATTTTTGTGGACTGCTACTTCCTTCTACAATAGGGAGGCCAACCTGGCCTAACTCCATTGTAAGAATGCTTCCATGTCTTGAGGATTCTATACTGTCATTTCTTTCAGTCCAGGTACCAGTGTGCCTACCAGGATTGGGCGCTTTTTTAATCTGGGACTTGTGTACCCAGCCGTCTTTTTTTTATTATTTTTTAACCTACTTCTGTCCAAGATATATGCTATATAAAATACAGTCTATATATCCCTGTCATCTTGGTGAGAGTGTGTAAAAACAGGGTCCATCTTGTAAAGGTACCCACAAAGAGTTATGGATGAATTGAGTTCCTGCAATACTATTCTTTTTCGCTTGCTGATTTTATCATCTGTCCATTCAGATCCCTGAATATCCTGTATGACTTTGCTGATTTCTTTACAGGCTTCGGAAGCATCCCAAACTTGTTATTCTCTTCCCAGTGGGCAAGTGGAGTGAAC
>NC_056726.1:660707563-660842563 GCF_019279795.1 Protopterus annectens | reverse complement strand
AAGATCTTTTTTAATCTATTTCATCTTTTATTTAACTTATTCACCATTCCCTATGGTACTTGCCTCATGGATCCCCTTCATTTCTTTGTCTGATCATTCATTCCTTCAAGGATCAGAAACATGCAGTATTGAGACTGAACAAGAGTCCCTCTCATTCATTCCTCTTCAGAGTGAGCATTTGACATCTAGGAAGTAGGTCAGATGGTGGTTCTGAGGGGTCCCTTACTTAACCATTCTTCTTACATGGATTACAGACTCAAAGGAGCTGCTGGTTGCGGAACGAGGCATGCACGCCCCACACCTGTTACCTCTTCAGCTCAGTGATACAAGTTCTAATTTTGCACTGAGATCTTTTCTGGACCCTACTATTGGAGAACATCTAGTCACCAGTAGGTTTCTTTTTTTTTTTTGTGGCTGGCCTAGCTGTCTCAATGCTCCAAGGATGAGCAAGCTGGTGCCTAGGAGTTCAAACTCTTCTGTACACCCAGCATCTCTAGTACCTGTGTAGATGGTCCAACCTGGATTGCCAGGGTCAAAGTCAATGCTTCATCCCTCCACACCATGGAGCAGGGACTATCTATTTCAGCTTTTTAACGTACATCACCTACATCAAAACAAAATTTATATAGATATATATATATATATATATATATATATATATATATATATAAGGGACATGACTTCTTTTGGTGTTATCAACATTTTTTTGCTGCTGGTAATAGTGCCAAAAATATTTCCGCACTTTCCCTAAAGTTAGACTTTGGGCTCTATACATATGAAGAAGAATGCCGCCAGGTGTCAAAAGCAACATAAAATATAAGGAATGTGTTACTTCATTCATTTACTCATCAGTAACTTTTTATCCTATTCAGTATTGCATGTAGATGGAGCCTGTCCCATAAAGTAGTAGGTGAAAGCCAGAGAACCAGTCTTTGACAAAACAGCATTCCACAGCAGAATACCAGCGTACACACACACACACACACACACTAGGGTTGCTACCTTTTATAATACCAAATACTGAACTAAAGCCACCCCCCTGTATTGCCTGTTGCTCCGGCCATCCCCACCCCATTTCCACCCACTTTCACACCCATTGTATGATGTAATGTATGTCATTACTTTAGTCTTTTTTCTTTCTTTTTTTTAACCTAATCTCCGACTTCGTTTCCTGCTGCTCTGTTTTTTTTCTTATTTTCTTAGATAATCTTGGACTTCACACTGTTAACTGTGTGTGAACAGCAATTGTGTTGGTGTCAGGACTGGTCATTCTAGAAGTGAATTTATCGAGCTTGTCATAGAATTTGAAGACGTTTTTCCACTTTAAATCCCTGAATTCAGAATTATTGATTACAGTAGTTTCAAAGATTTTGAAAAAGAAAGCTACAACTTTATAATTAGACTTAATCAGAAATGGAGAAACTTGAGTGGTGGTGTATGTAGTGGTTATATTAGTGACAAGGTCATGAAATTTTATCTACTTGGTTTGTTAGCTATTTGTTCCAGGGAATTTTTTTATTTATTAAGAACAAGACTCTCTGGTCATACTTGTCTTTGGAGATATAGGTACTCAACATTATTGAGGGGTAGTTGAACCCTCTAATTATTATGGCATTTTAGTAACAATTAGCTCCTCCAGTATCCTTAGCATTCTTACATGGTCATCATGGAGGTTGGAGAGTATCTTGTAGTATGCTATAAACTGGTAGTTTGTCTTGTTCATAGTTTCATAGGAGATTACTAGGTTAATGGCTTAATGGCCCTTACAAGCTTAGTCAATATAAGCCAATTGTACCCAAGCTATGGTCCCTAGGGGCAAGAGGATGGCATGGATTTATGCCTGTGCATTGAGTATCTTACAGATAGCCCCTGTCCATAAGGGACAAAGGCACTACACCAGATTCAGGGTAAGGTTGAGTTCAATGTTTTCAGTTTGTGGGTCTCTGTTAATCTGTCTAGAGGACGTGGACCTTGACAAAGATGGAAACATCACTGCCATTTCCATCACGTCTTTATGTAAGGTAGGTGTAAAACTCATGTATGGAGTAACTAATATCTTCGCATTGAAACAAACTCTCAGTAACAACACAGATGTGTATGTTATCAAGTTGCAAGAGATCCTCAAGATGGGGCAAATTATCTTGATATCATCTGATTTAGGGTTGGAAATCACTACAATGATGCATGCTATTTTGGGATGTACTTCAGACAATCTTTGCCTGAAAAAGGGCACTATGGAGATAGCAAGGGCTTTAAATGGTATGCAGATGGCTTGGAATGGTAGATGAAAGCCCTTAGTAACAGAGAAAGTTGGACTGTCAATCATCTTATCCCTTGCTGACACATACTGAGCCTCCTTGAATGACATAATCTACTAAGCCAGTCAGTGAAGCCAAATGTCTGTTCTTTGTACACTCACCATTCTGGGTGAAGAAAGGAATTCCATTCAGGACCAGTTTTTTGCCTGCACTAGACACATGCATGTTGAGATCCAACATGTCTCTCAATGCCCCTCAGGGTGGTGCACCACAAGTCATTCAAACACACATGACTGCCACTAGGTCATAATCATATTTCTCCAGGGAGAAGGACTTTAGTGCCTTTGTGACATCATGGATTCAGGCAACAGAAAGACAACAAACTGCAACCCTTGTGAGCGCGGAGTATACAGTCATCACTTACTAAGACTTTACTGTTTTCACTTATGGAATGTAAGGTATTCCACTATTTGCAGTCAACCTTTTGGTGACCCTTTACTATACGTGAGCATGGTGCTGATGTGGTGGTGGAGAGCTGGCGAGACCTAGTCACCCTATTCCTAGGAGGTTTTGTTAGTGAGTGACATATTTAGCATATGTCAGTTTAGTGTGGTTGTGATGAGATGTGGGGGGATGTGTGATGCTCACATATTTTATGGGGTGAGAGGAAAGCATCCAGGCTGGGTAGATATTTGCACCTTTTACGGATCAAATTCATATAAAGTAGAAGTTCATTGCCTGTGAACATAAAGCGGTTCCTACACTGAGTGCCAAATGATATAATCCTTGCAACAACAGGGATACACTGAGACCTTACTTTCCATTTTGTCAAGATGGCTATTTGATTTAGTTTGGCTTCAGTGCTTAAACTATACTATTCATAGTTTGGTTATATGCAGGGTGTAGAAAGAGAATTAAGTTAAGTGAAGGTGTAACGAATTCTTAGTAGTTAAGAGCAGTTTAGTTCAGCCTTGCACACCCCGTGTGAGAACAACATAGCAAGTGCAATTTCTGCTTTAGCAATAAGGAGTCTATTCTTGATTAGCTACAATGCAGTAAAACTGAGGGAGACACTGTAAAACAAATAGTTGCAAAGGCAAACAAGATTAACCTGTAACAATGCTGTAGAAATGATTGCATGACTAGCAGCTGTTAGCAAACTCGGGCTATTCTGGGCAGCTTTCAGCACCAATGCTTTCAGCATTTTTCAGCCCATGGCCAAACAGTCTCTGTGGTTGTCCAGTGAATTTAAGAGTGACTACTGAAAAGCACTAACAAGAAAGCACTATTCCACGTATTCTCTTAATAGATCTTAAAGGGAACAGAATGCCTAATGTCACTGAACAGAAGTGCCTAAGCTTAATAATTGAGCCGACCCTTTCCTTTACTATACACATCTGCGTACACACACACACACACACGCGCATGCACACACACCACACACACAAACACACATATTTTATTACTAATAAAGTCCTTGCTGAATTAAAATATATTACAGGACCAGTCACCTCCTTTCACCTGCTGCTCGCAGGGACATTGTTAAAAATATTTTAATACCCACACTTGAATATGGCCTTCCTTTCCTCATTATGAATTCAATCCACAATACTCACAAAATCCTGAATGCTGAGATTAAAATCTGCGGAGTCATTGTATTAGCACACTACCAGATATTCCACTGCAATTTGCTAAAAAATTCCAAATGTCTTTCAGTGCATCATAGGGCTACTTTTCTTCTAATTACTCTAATTTACAAGGTTCCAAAAGATGGTCACTGCCCTTTTAAGAGTGAAAATTCCTTTACAGGACAACTCTTGTTTACTCACAAGTACACAGGACAGCAATTTCTCTCTCCCGTACACCCACCATTTAAAACTGCTGTAGGGGAGAGAGCCTTCTCTAGACTGGCACATTACCTGAAACCACCTTCCTACAGATATCAAAAATCTAGAAATCATTAAAAGTTTTAAAATTACACTTAAAGAGCATTTCTTTACTGATTCTACTTGCAACTACTACCATAGCAATGGTTAGAAAACTCACCATCCCATATCTTGAAAAATAGAATACATTTAATAAACTTTTCTCATCCTCTTAATGTGGCATCTTAATATTAATATTAATGCTACCCTATCTGCATTCAATCTTACTATGTTCTGAATTTTGCATGTACGCATCTTGTATATAATATTGTTCATTGAAAGACCGTGATGCATTTTCTTCTCTTTGAGCTCGAGTTGTGACTGAAAATGGTCCACCTATCCGATGAACAAATAGTAAATATAAATAAATAAATACTGTGCAACGTACAAGCACTGGCAGTGCACAAATTGGCATGGCTTGAAAACCAGGACAATATATAATAAAAACAGGAAAATGTAAACAGCCAGTTAGAATACGACTTGATGCTAGTCCACAGTAATTATAACTCCCATAGTAGCAGCAAATTGTCCTGTCTCACAGATAATCACTTCCAATGTTCCAAGAAGGCTCCCTAAACACTGGCAAACTAAATTGGTCTCTATTACTAATATGTAATGAAATTAGAAAAAAATGTCTCTGATGTTAAACAGTTTAAGGAATTAAAATACACATCCTGTTTATTTATTTATTTTTTTTGAAGGAACTGTACAGATTAGTCAAATCCAGTAAAAACAGGCCAAATTGGTCCTAGCGAGAGGCCAGATGCACCTTTCTGAAGCTCTCTTCATTGCTGTGCACATTCCATAGACTTAAAGAATCATGTATGTTGAAGATCTTTAGCTTTTCTTGGTCTGGCTCCTTTCTTGGTTGTTTGCACTCTGTTCTTTCTCCTTAATATTATTTTGATTCCTCAGACTTTGCTTAAGCTTGTTTATCACTGATGTGTAATAATGTAAATTCCTTTGCTTTTACTCTTAAATTAGCATGGCCATAGGTTACTTATTGTGTATTGGCTATACTCTTACCTAATTGTACCATCAGTTGTATCTATAAATCATATTATGTTTCATTTGACATGTCTGTTGCTTTTAATAATTTCTGGCGCATGTACCACCCCTGTAACCACTGAGGCTTCTAATGTGTAGCCTGATTTTTGCTTCCGCTTTTCTATTAGACATCACTTTGATTGAGAAACAAGTCAGGCATTGCAGCCCACTTCCTGAATGGGGCTATAACATATTTACTACTGTACTGTACTGTTCACCCCCCTTTTGGAGGACAAGCCCAGTACAGTGCCTTCTGCACTGAACCCACTGTGTATGGAATGACAGACACACCTTCACAGGGGTCATTCTTATGAGTCCTTTTGCATATAGAAGTGCAGTTTTGAACCTTTCCTCAGAGGGCAGCACTACATCTGGACTTACCGACTTCTCTTACCCAAGATGGGTAAGCCAGTATTAGCCCCTCTTTTCCATCCCTCCCTGGCTAACTTGTTCACTGCCTGAGCTCCTAACTAAATCTAAGTTGGTTGGTATGCAGTCAGTTTTACTCCGTCAGATTATAGTGTGTGATATGAACTGTATTATAGTGTATGTTTTTCTGCTAATAACTGTTGATCTATCTCTTATCAGTCTGCATCCGGCATGACTATTTGCTTATAATAGTATTTGCATAGTGTTTCCTTTGTGATCTTGTAATGGATGTTTTTTTCCCCAAATTATATAAAGTAATGCCAAAGACAGTGTGAATAAGGCTGGACTAACTACATAACAGGCAGAGCATATTTTGCTTTCACAGAGTACAGGTACTCCAGTTGCTAGTGGATGCACCAATACCTAATATGATGTCCACGGTTTCTTGCATTTTCTGGCTGTTGTTGTCTTTCGGCTTTTCCCGGTTAGGGGTCGCCACAGCGGAACTCCGGTCCGCTAATGATTGGCAGTTGATTTTTACGTACCGAGTTGCCAGCCCAGATGCACAACCTTCAACGAAGGTACGCCCATTCATGCATCTCTCCACGCAGAAGACGCTCTAGCTGAGAATCGAACCGGACTGCGTCTTACTGTGAGGCGACAACACTACCACAGCATCTGGCTGTAAGCTGTATATAAGAAAAATTATATGCAACAACAAATATGTAGACAAATAATATGCATAATGGCTGTTCAGTTTTCATCTTTTAGAGCAAATCAGCTTATTTAAATGATAGTTCTATTTATAACTACTTCCAGCTTTATTTTTTCAGTTTCCAGGTTTCTTCTTGACACTGTCTCTCCCTCAAACATTATACTGTCCATGGTAATTTTCTGTCACATTTTCTGAGTGAGACTCTCCTTCTGTCTTAGCTATTGCACTGTGATAGGTATTTAAACATTAAAATAAATACATACATACCTACTGGTAAATCTGTAAGCAGTGCACAAAATTTTCATAAACATAACTGAATATGAAATGAACAAGCTACTAACTGGATCCAGTTCTGACAAAATGCTATATACAGATAGTATCTATCGTAATGCATTATGTCTTGCATAGAAGAATATGGACCCAAAGTCAGAATTTTTAAGCAGTCCTCTTAGATATGTAGCAGCACTAGATACTTTTCTGTTATTTTATACCTTCCCAAGCATATTAAATCAAAATTTTTTTTTATTTTAGATTTACAATTCAGACTGATATTGATTAACTGTAGCCATATTGATAGAAGTACCATAGTCATACACTCTGCTCTAACAAATAAGTAGAAATGTCTTGCATCTCAGATTTGTGTGCTTATTTACTTAAGAGCAGTTATCTGTATTGTCTCACTGTATCGTGTTTTCATTTGTCTCCTGTAATACACATTCTGACTGCTTATAACATTTGCTAATTAGACCCATAGCCGGCCTTAGGCATAGGCCAACTAGGGCGCACTCTAGTAGGGGTGCTTTTCCAGTATTTATTTGGAATAGGTAAATCAGGATGGGGGCACCAGGTGGTGTGGTGGAGGGCGCCGTGAAGCCCTTTTGCCTAGGGCACCAGTTGATCTAAGGCTGCTCCTGACCATAACATAGTTATGCCATTATTTTTATTTGCAAACAGTACAACATAGACTCTGTTTAGTACAGATAATTAATACTTCTTTGTTACACATCAAGCAAGGCATCAGTTCTATACAAATGAAAATGTTTTCTCATTTTATAACAAACACAAAGTGTCACAATTGAATGTTTCATCCTTTTACCATGCTGTTGTCTAGTTAACCTGCCTGTATTTAAAAAGTCAAGTAAGCAACTAAGATCTATAAATGATTTGTCTGTCTTTTTAAATCAGGCCACCCTATGACTTTCTGTAAGAAGATCACTACATTAGCATCTTCCTTTCTGCTACTGTCTCTTCTGTATGGTGCCCCTCTCCTTACCAATATCTAGTCCTTTCTGAAAT
Source organism: Protopterus annectens (assembly GCF_019279795.1). Lineage (NCBI taxonomy): Eukaryota > Metazoa > Chordata > Ceratodontiformes > Protopteridae > Protopterus > Protopterus annectens. Next base: position 660,834,953 of record NC_056726.1, on the reverse strand, counting down.
CCAAACTAGACACTTGCTACAATAAAATTGCTTAATTTGTAACCAATGCAAAATTTTCATCTCGCCATTGTTCCTCGTTACACCAACTATATTGGCTAGCACTTCCACATTATCTCACATATTTACAATTAACCACTGCACACACATTTATATACAAACCATCAAATTGACCTGCCCTTTCTTCTTTACTTTGTACCCTCCAAACAGACTTCTCCAATCTGAAAAGCAACTACACCTGAATGTCGAAAAAACAAAAATCTCAGCTGCTCAACTCTTTTATCATTTCAAAACTATGGAATACCCACCCACCATCAATTAGGACTGCTAGGAATCCAGCTGTCTTTAAAGTCCCTGAGACAACACCTTCCCTCTCTCTCTGGCAATGCACATGTGCCAAAACAGCACTTCTCAAAACCTGACTCCCTCCTCTATAGAACCACTCCTTCATTCTATCACTACTCTTATATAACTCTTTCTATCTCTAAACCCCTACTTAACTAGACTGCTGGCACTGTCTGCTATAATTACCACCTATATTCAAGCTTATAATTTCTTCAGTGTTAATCGCTCATCGTTAATTAGGATGCTAATATTGTAATTTCGAAACCACTATATCCTTAATTTTATACTGTAATACTGAACCCTGACTCTAAATTGTCAACTGCAACCCTCCTATGTTATTGTATTATACTGTTCATATTGATCTATTGTACTGTAGTGAATATTGTGTATTATGAACATTATGTATTGTATATATGCTTATATTATGTATTGTTCATTTTAGTATGGAGCTTTTCTTCCTGGGCCTCCACTAAAAATTGGCTCACTATGACCCAGTGGACTTTCCTAGTAAACAAATGCAAATAAATAAATACAATTGTGCATATTTAGTTTTCTAGGTTATGTATGGTTTGTTTCTGTATTTTTGGTGTACTAAAAGTTTGAAACACTACTGCCAACTCTCCATCTGAAAATACGCCTAGATGTGATGACCGACCAAGTCAGCAAAACATAAATATATGAAATAAACAAAATGCATACTCTCTGACATTATTTATACCATATGCTCTCGCAGAATGTCTTCTCGGTGTATGACTAAAACACATACACTGCAGTTGGAGTTCCTGCTTAATTTAACATTGGTTGATTCAATATGTCTTACTCTGCTAATCAGAACATTGTTACTTGTGCATGTAAAAACACATTTCTGGACATGTGTGCTTTTGGGGAGCATGCCAATCCATTCAATATGATTTCACCAAATGCAAATAAACCAAAGCCAGTTCGCTGAAACTGCCTTTGACGAAAGTGGAGATTGGCTTTCTCTCCACTGTTATGCAACCACGGAGTTGGTATATATAATTTCAGAGGGTGTGGGTGGTGTCCTCCCACATGGGGTATGCAAGGGGGGCTTGCGCCCCCTCCTGCAAAAAAGAAGATTGCTTCAATGTTTGCTGAATGAGGATTTGTTGAACTTGTTTTGGTTTATTTTTGTTTGTTGAAACTTCCTTTGATGGATCAACCTGAATCAGTGCTTTTCTATCAAGGGGTGTGAGTGCATAAGAGCTCTGTATGCCCAAGGCCTGTCTGTTATGTTTTTTAGCCTAAAAAGTTTGTATAAATCCTTGCTAAAATATCATGTAGTTGTGTTAAAAATAAATGTTTATGGAGCACTAACTTAACACTGGCATTGCCTGTTTTGTCTTGACAAAAGGCACATTGCTGACAAATCTCACAAAGGTCAGAAACGTAACCTGGCTAATCAAAGTAAAAGGTGGAAATGTTGTTTGTCTACTTCTTGGTCAAGAAAATGGCAGTGGTAAACAGTATTTCCCTAGTTAGGGTCTAGAAGGGATTTTCTTTCCAGCCCCAGGCATAAATCACACCATTACCCTAGTGGAAGACAGCTGCTCCCTAGATATCAGACATTGGGTTTTCTTCCCAGTTCCATGCATAAAGTCTGCAGTTACCCCAAGAGTAACCTATTAGACAGTGGGCCTACCATGACCATTCTTGAGCTAGTCTATTTTTGAACTCTCCTGCCTGGAAAATCTTCAAGTGTTTAACTCTGCCATGAATAATGAGGGCTAAAGCCCAACAGATCATCAGTTTCAAATAATGATGAAAGGAGTGTGAGACGTGCAACCTCTCCTTTTATCTTGAGAGGAATACATGCCCAGTTTTTTTACAACACCCTGCCTGTAAATGACTAGTTGGAGGCTATGATTAACTAACCTGATCTTAGAAAGCTGTCCCTGGAGTCTTCTTGTCCTAGATTGGTGGCACTTAGGAAGTGGGATTAGACCCCAGGCTTACTCTCTCTAGAAGATCCCTGCTGAGGAGGAATCCACTAGGTCAACCATGTCAAAGTTTCATGCCTCAAAGCACAGGAATCACATATTTTGTGTGTGGTAATAACTTATGCCATGAATATGGTAATACATGAGTGATGAGTTAAGTCTGATGCCATCACCAGGTCTAATGTAGGCCTGCCTTTGAGTATTCTGCCTTTAGATATAGTGTGACAGCTTGCAGGTTCCCAGTCTCTAAAAACCTGGTAGTAATCTGTTAGATACTCACCTTGACATGATTTCCAATCATGAGGTTACTCCAATGGATAATACATGCGTGCAGTTCTCTCTGAAACACTGGATTCTAGGATGACTTGAAAGATCACAGAGCAACTCCCACCCCCACCCCACCCCAACCCATCTGTATGCCTTCTGACTTTCTCCAAAGACATTCTTAAGCATATGAAAAGGACGTTGAACTGACCTTGATACATTTCCCTTCATCCTTGAAGTACCTGTTAAAGTTTCTTTGGAGGGGAACTGGAAAGCCCTGGACTCTCTCTTTTTTTTTTTTTTACCCTGAGGTAATAATTTAAGACACCATCAAGGCAGCTTATAGTTGCCCTCTCTCTGTCACTTTGGAACCTAAGAAGGTCTTTAGAAGTCACTGTCTATGTGAGTATAGTAGCTTAAGCAGTTTAGTGCTGATTTTTGAATGATCTGTTTGGCAGAGCATATTAACTGGATATCACAATATTTTGCCAGCTTGTCACTAGTTAGGGTATCTCAAGCACTGGATAGGTGTGGTAAGAATAGTTAGTGTTCTGCAACATTGGACCTCTGGGCCCTCATTTAATAATTTCATATGCCCCAATTCTAGGCCAATCTAATCAAGAAGTCTTTGGATCTGTGCTTAGGGACAGTCTTCATGATATTTTGCCTGTGGGTTTGACGGTTTACTTAAAACTTGGAAACTGCATTGGTCGACCGGCAAATGGTCGACTTGCAGTTTCCAAGTGGGCAGAATGTTGAACCCAAATCGATTGACTACACTACAGCGAACTGGCAGTGTCAGTTGAGCATTTGAGTTTGACATTATACAGGGGGAATTGTGGTTCAGTGAGGAATGGGGAATTAACCCATTTACTCACTGAAGTGCAATCTCGGAGTTGGTATATTTAATTTGCAGGGGGTGTAGGGGGTGCAGGGGGCATAGCCCCCTGCAAAATAGTACAATTAATGTACCATTGACTGTACAGTCTAATGGTACATTAACGTTCATAGCAGGAAGTGAGTGACGTCATCTCCTAATATGTTCGAATACATCAAACCATAGTTGTCAATGTATTCATTTTTGAATTGGTTTATTTTTCAGCATGCCGAATTCCACATTTAGTGTCAACATTTTAAACGGTCAACCAACGTGGTTTCGACATGCCAATAGTAAACCGGGATTGACAGAAGGATAAAATATGCCCTCCTGTAACACATTTCTAATGCTCTGCCTAAGCTGGAGTGTGTTCTTGCAGTGCATGAATTGTTTGACATTGTCCTTCTTGAAGGCAGACATGACAAAATCTTGAATACCCATTTCTGTGGGTAAGTACTTTTTGGTCCGTCTCCTTCACTCAGTTTGATTTCTTGTGGGGAGAACAGGACTGCATATTTGTGGGAGAGGCTTTATGATTATCTTCTTTCTGTTTCCTTTCCTTCTTTTTACAGAGATATCTAATCCCAACAGAGGAAGAGGCTGCCAAACCATCCATGGGGTCCAACAAGCACTGCACTGTCATGCAGGATTGCCCAATGGTGGTGGGAGGAAGGCTTTGAGTTTATGCTGGTTTGGAGAACTATCACAGAAGGTCTGTGGATTCTAGACTTGGTCTTTCTATGTCTCATTTGAGACAATTGCAGTCTTCATTAGAAGATGCTGTCATGGTAGATCATTCTATTTCAGTGAATCTCTGTACAACACGAAAATCTGCAAGTGAGATGTGCTTTAGAGGATTTCCCAGCTTTGAATGAATGTAGGAGGCTTTACAACTGTCGTAGTTTCTTCTTTTAGTCTAAATCTCAGTGACTTCAACCAGCACATTTAATGTGTCCAGTATTGGAAGTTCATCATGCAATGGATCATATCCTTGCTCCAATGAGATATCTAGATGGAGTCTTTGGTCTTGAAGGATGCATGTTGGTATATTGATTTATAATCCATAGAAGAGACTCCACCAGTGTAGTCTGGGTGGGGATCAGTTCCATGATAGTATTGGTACTTGGCCTTGCCTCAGGATCCACTGTCTTCACCAGGATGTATGTTATTGTGACTGAAGCCTTAAAAAGGAAGGGGAGGGAACCCTTGGTGACTCTGTCTAGAGGACTGACTCATATTACAGCAGTACTGGAATTCCACTGGGTGGTCCTCTTTTGGGATCTCCTATGAGTATAGTAAGTGGAGTGACCAAAAGTTAACATAAGCACTAGTGGATTCCTGCTTACCGTAGTCCTTTACTGAGTCCATGCATACCTGACAAGTATCCAGATTTTTGCAGACTGCCCACATTTTTGCCTCTTATTTTGATCTCTTCCTTATAAAATCTGTGGCTTGAGGATTGCAATCGCTAAATAATGACAGTCATTTGGGTTTCAGACTTCATATCCTTTAGAAAATGCATGCTGACACCTTTTATTCTATCAACCTTCTAAGGTTATAAAAGTAATATTTAAGTCTTGTCCCTATTTTTGGGCCTTTGTCTCTCCATTAATTTTTGCTTTGTCCAGATTTCTTTTTCTAAGAGCTTGAGCTCCAAGTTAGGAAGTTTCTGCTGTCAGTCAGTCATTAGGGCTTAGGAGGTCATGGCTTTGGAGACATGTGTAACAATGAAGCACAAGATCTAGGCTTGGACTTTGCTTTGTATTTGAGGAATGATGGTCATCATGATCCTTATGCTGCTATCTGCATACTTGAGGATGTGGGTATTGTTAGTGAAATGCAAAATGTGAGGCCTACCTCCATACCATCATGCACCCACTTCAAAACTTTACTAAAAGCACACCTAAAAACATGCTGGCTCTGCCCTTGCAACTCCCACTCTAATATCACCCACCCCATCCAACCACTACCTTTCTTTCCACTCCACTAACTACCTTGATTATAGCAAGCTCAGATGCTCATAAGCCTAGTACTTATTATACAGAAGGAACTTCTTATTGTAACATTTGTTAATGTCTGTTATGTACTTCACAGATAGATTCTATGTCTACAGATGTACTATGTTCTTCATCTGTAAATATGTTGTAAGCAATTGCTATGTAAATTGTTAATCGCTATGTAATCCAATGTAACTACTGTCTGTTTTAACTGTGGAGCTTTTCTCCCTGGGCCTCCACTGAAAATGGACCTACGTCCGGTCGGACACTTCCAGACAACAAATATAAATAAATAAATTAAATAAATCTGTGGCTTCAGAGGCACTACTCACAGAATGTCTTTGGGTGTTGTATCATTGTTGATGGGTTCTTAAAAGGTGTACAGTCTCTATCCATCTTCAGACAGGTTTCATGTTTTTGTACCCAACCCAGTTTTTTTCAGTGAAGACTCTTCTTGAATGCTGGCAAGCTTAACTGAGATCTTGCACAGTGCAGGGAGCAAAGTCCTCTACTACAGAAGTTTTCCACATTAGCTATTTGTAACTGAGGCCAATGGTTTTGGTGCTTTGACCTTCAAAATCAAACTAGTTGTAAGTTGCTGGTTCATGTCAGACATGTGCATCCTAGGATGTTAAGTAAACACAATGTGCAGGGAGATGATGCTCACCTGGCACTGAGTTGTACAATAGGGTAGTCACAGTATAGTGGATAGTCTGAAATGCAACTTCAGCAAGTGAACCGCAGGAGGTAGAAATAAATACATTCTCTCCCATGTCAAGGAATGTTCCTGTATGCATTCTTATCTCTGATGACTCCTTGCCTCAAAGTAATGTTTGAGAAAGCAACATCAAAAGGAATTTTCACTGATTGATGGATAAGATAAGTGGAGTTTCAAATATAGGGTCCCTGGTCCCACTAAACTTACAGCTGGGGTCTCAGAGGTGATTGCAGCTATTTGGAAGGCCTTCAGTTTGCAGGTCTATGCCTGTAAGTGAAAACAATTCTCTTTGTGCAGAATGATATCCCATATCACCTAAATCAGTTATTCTGTGGAGATTTTGATGTACCTTAGACATCTGCTGATTTTGGCTTGAGTTATTGCACCTTTATGGTACATACGTCAGTTGTCTCCACATACCATGGCCTTGTTAGAACTCCGTTATCGTCATTTTCTTAAAGGAGTGCTTTATCTCTTTTCTGCTCTGAAGAACCTCTCTTCTTCATGGGATTTGAATTTTATGACTGACAAACTTGACTATATACAGTTTTAGCTTACTAGCTTTTTGGCTGTAATGTATGTTTATGGCAAGAACTCTGACTTGTGGTCATTATTTCTGCATGAAAGAATTCAGTGCTTCAGACACGTTTAGTGAACCATATCTTGACTATCACGGGAATAGCTTTGAGGTATTTTTTTCAAGTCTGAATGCAAAAAGGTTGAGTGAAGAGTTTTTAATCTTGGTGGAGGTGATTTCCAAAGTTATGGAAAAATGAAAGACAAGGTGTGATCCGTTTGGTGAAGTTTGTTGCAGGGGGAGTTTGCAAAACAGCAGTGCTGGGATAGAGAGATCAAAGGTTGTTGTTTGAGTATCTGATTGTGAGACAGCTTTCATGGGTCATTTGAATATATGTTCTGTTCACATTTTTATTGAGTGTCATACCACCCTAAAAAACAGAGCAAGATATATCCATGCAACATGTCAGCACCTCTGTAGGTAAAGGAAAGCAGTCTTTCCTTTGGTTTAGGCTGGTATGTGTTTTGTTTATTTTAGAACACTTTTTTTTCTCCAATCTTTTTTAATTTTGCTTAGTTTAAGGCAAGTGGCCTTGTTTAAAATATACAGATGTTTTCTTGAGACATTTATCTTCAATGATTATGTTGTAATATATGTAAGTAATAAAGGGTTATTATGCCTAGCATTGGCACCCTGTCAAGTATCACTGCTTCAGAGCTCCCTATGCAAGCTGCCTTCTCTGGTTTCTAGAGTTTCTGATTAATTATGATCATTATCCTGCCTCATCTAATTACATTTGATTGTTTGTTGCTTCCTAGTGTTTCTGATTTTAAATTTTGAGTCTTACTGCTTTTTATTTTATAGTCACACAACAATGAAAATGCAGTATTTGTTGTATATATTCTGTCACGTAGTTTGTTAAATCGCTTGCATATACCAGTTGCTTGTATTGTACAATTTACGTTTTAGTAGCATTTTATTTGGAAAGGTCGATGAGCAGACATGAAAATTGGTACTCTGTAGTAAAACAGAAGCAGAGACAGTTATATTCTTTGCTTAGCTCATTACAAGCTACGTGATTTGACAAAGGACTGATTTGCATAAATGTGTTGATCTGACATAACTGAGACTACGACCTTGTTTTTTTTTTTCTTTTTTTCTTTTCAAAATTCCAAAACCATCCAGAATATCAAAAGAAAACTGAATTTACGTATTTTGGATAACACTTTCTGAGTTGTACTTTAAGCGGATGGCTTATACTGAGGAAATAGATTAGTGGAGGCATGCTAAAAATGTTTTAAATACATTAAGAGTTCAAGCTACCTTCCTTCAAGAATAATGCACATGAGAACATATGACAAAGATTTGGATAGCTCAGTGGAAAATAAGGATTGAGGAAAACATATTGTCCTTTGGATGAGATTTTAAATAGAGGTCCCATCTGCTTGAGCTGGTGGTAGTTAAGATGGATGTAAAAGATTCCATGGCACCTATTGAAAAGAATAGGGGTACTTTATACAAGAAAAAGATCAGTTACAGTAACATCACAAAGTACAATTGCCTCAAAAAAAGAACTTTAAATAACAAATGAACCTACTTTAAGCTGTATTCCCCCACTATTTCCCATAACCATTTATTTCAATTTATTCAGTATTAAAGAGCATTGCCAGAGTAATAACTGATCCCATCTGGTGAGCCAAAGCATCCAAAATGTTACCTGGTGCCCTGGCCAAATTTCCACTAGTAGTGTAAATACCACCTCAGCTCTCTCTTCAAAAGAGGCCACTAGCCTAATGAGACTAACAAAAGGTAAGTAAATAAAAACAATTAAATATTGATTTGGAAATGAAAGCCACTGAGTAGACAAGACCATCTTCAACTGCCAGCAATCAGATGAACAGTCAGTCAATGTCAGATCTTTATTTATATTCATGCGCTCCAAGATGTCTTGCGCGGTAACGGCATAAAATCTGTTTCTATAACATCTAACATTACTTGAATAGTATTGTGGCATGTGTTCTTAAAATTAATTCCATCTTCTCTGCTACAGTCTTGCCTGCCTTCACAGAATTCAGATATGCAGCTATAAGCACTTAGAAAGTTCACATGCCTAATAAATTTAATTCAGCCGAGAATCTCATTTGGCACAGCATTATTAAACTGCAGCAATAAATCACCTTCAGTAAGTTATTAGCTTGATCAATATTTGATGCGTGACTTCCTTCATGTATTATATTTGAGAAGTACTAGAGTCATTCAAACTAGGTGGCGAATATTCACCTCAAGTTTGAAAATCACAATCAGGGCCAGAACTGACAGCTTGCAATACTTTGTTCATAGTGATGCGCAGTATTCATTAAGGATGGAAGTAAGTGCAAAATGCCATGCTCAGGATATTGCCCTTTAGAGGTATATGATATCTTCATCCAAATACACACTGGCCGAATCTATGAAGGTCATTAAAACAGAATAATTCTCAGTAACCTATGAAAAAATGTTTCTGTGGTTATTTAGACTTACCTGGACAAAGCATTGAGTGAATGTCAGTATTTAAGAAACATACAAGTGCAACAGGGTAGAATTTTTTTTTACAAGAGTATTGACTTGATAACACTTAGGTATTAGAAGATTGATTATTTTATGAAAGTGTCATGATGTCTGTTCAGTTTATTGAATGATTACCACACCAGCAGAGATAAGACAGTACTATGTGCTTACAGGCACATTGCTTCTTAGAGTAAAACACATTAGCAGTGTTGATTAATTTGTATGTTTTCCTGGCAAACAAAAGTGATGCTTGAAGTATTGCTTTAGTGCTGCGTTGTGCTGAGGAATTGGTTTTTTTCATGGTATAGGGGGAGGGTGTCTTAGTAGTGTGCTGCGTAATTCACTTCTCATTGCTTGGAGGGTCTAGCCTTAGTGATGCATTTGGTAATTGTCACGTTTCATTGTAGGAAGGAGTGTCTTAGTGATGTGCTAGATAACTGTCACGTTTCATTGTAGGGAGGGAGGGACTGATGTGATGAGTATTCATTACTTTTTATTGTAGGGAGGGGCTATCTTAGTGCTGTGCAGGGTAATTGTCACTTCTCATGGTAGGGAGGGGCTGAGTCATCTCTGTGCTGGGTAATTGTCTCTTCAAATGATAAGGACGGCACTGCCTTAGTGCTGTGCAGGGTAATTGTCACTTCTCATGGTAGTGAGGGGCTGAGTCATCTCTGTGCTGGGTAATTGTCACTTCAAATGGTAAGGAGGGCACTGCCTTAGTGCTGTGCTGGGTAATTTGTCACTTTTCATTGCTTGGTGGGGCTTGTCTTAGTGATGTGCTGTGTAATTGTCACGTTTCATTATAGGAAGGGGGTGTCTTAGCATTGAGTTGGGTATTCTGCTGGTTCATAGTCACTTCTCATGGTTGGGAGGGGGATTGTTTTAGTGCTTTGCTGAGTAGTCATCAATTCTCATGGTAGGAAGGGGGGGTTGCCTTTGTGCTGTGCTGGTTAATTGTCACTTCTCATGTTTGGGAAAGGGGTTGTTTTAGTGCTTTGCTGAGTAATCATCACTTCTCATGGTATGTGGGGGTATCTTACTACTGTGCTGGGTAACTGTCACTTATGGTAGAGAGGGTGTTGTCTTAGTGCTGTGCTGGTTAATTGTCACTTTGCATGGGTTCTTTTAGTGCTTTGCTGAGTAATCATCAGTTCTCATGGTAGGGAGGGGGCTGTCTTACTGCTTGTGATGGGTAATCATAATTTCTTATGGTAGAGAGGGAATTGTCTTAGTGCCGTGCTGCATAATTACCACTTTTTATCTGTGTGTGTGTGTGTGTGTGTGTGTGTGTGTGTGTGTGTGTGTGTGTGTGTGTGTGTGTGTGTGTGTCTGTGTGTGTGTGGGGGGGTATTTTAGTGTTGTGCTGCACAACTGACACTTCTCATGGTAAGGAGGGGGCTGTCTTAGTTTTGTGATGGATAATCTGCACTTCTGGTAGTGAAAAGTGGTATTTAATGAGTTGGTGGCATATCTCTAAACTGTCCAGATTTTTGCCTCATAGTTTTGATCTGTTCCTCATAAAATTTGTGGTTTTCTGAATTTATAATAATAGAAATTTCAGTTTCAGTCTTTATATCCTTCAGAAAATGCATGATAACACAAGACCTTTTATCCTAGCAACTTTCTAAGTTTATAAGAGCAATATTTAAAATGTGTCCCTTTTTCCATTATTTTTGGCGTGAGAGCTATGCTTGGTGTCAAGTTTCACATTACATGGTTGAGAAGAGTTGTCTTACAAAATGACCCCTCTCATAGTAGGGATGCGTGTAATCTTTTTTATTTTATTTTTTTATTTTATTTAACATTTGTTGACCGGGAAAGTCTGACTAGGTTCCACAGATCCTGTTTTCAGCGGAGGCCCGGCGAGAAATGCTCCATTTAGTGGTGTGGTGATAACTGCCTTCTCTGATGGTAGTTAAGGTTGTTGTAGCTGTGTGATTACAGCTTCTCCTAATAGGACGATTGTTGTTTTAGCATTTTGCTGGGAAACTGTTACTTATAATAATGTGGAAGGGTGTTTTCTTTGTGATGTTCTGGGTCACTGTCACTACTCATGCTTAGGAGGAGTGTTTTAATGGTGATGCCTTGGGTGTCTGTCACTTCAAATGGTAAAGAAGGGATGTTTTGATAGTGATATGCTGGACATCTGTCACTTCACATAGTGAGGCTTGTTTTCTTAGAGCGTATAATGCTTGCTTGATATGGCAGAGAGGGTTGTTGTCTTAGCATGCATGGTAGTTGTCACTTCTAGTGGAGTGTAAGCATTGTGTCTTAGTGACATTTTGGGCATCTGCCACTTTCATGGCAGGATCATCTGTCACTTTGCATAATGAGGCTTGTTTTCTTAGAGATATGCCATATAACTCACAAATAACATGGTAGAGAGGGTTGTTGTTTTAGCATGCATAGTAGTTGTCACTTCTAATGGTGTGGAAGGGTTATGTCTTGGTGACATTCTGGGCATCTACCACTTTCATGGCAGGAAATAGGTGCAGCTGCAAAAATTCCTTTAGTCTCATAGGAATTTCCATAGCAAAACAATGACATAAAAATTTAAAACAGAAAAACTCTGGCTGACTGATGGCGCTCCCCATGATGGCAAGAAACCCTAAAATGTCTAGCCCAGGTTTGATCTTAGTAGATGTACACTTAGGGCAACACCACCACCAATTTTATGTCAGTTGGAGTAAGGCTGTGGAATATTTTGTCTGAATCACATGCATTTCCACTGAGATTGGCACATTTATACTGTTGTTTCTCTGGAGTAATTGCGTGCAAGAAAGCAATTACAAAGTGAAGATGGAAGTGAGTGTCTCCTGTGGAAAAAAAATGCTAAAAGGGAGTAAAGCAATTATAAAATCAATATCAAAAATATTTTTTTATCTTCTTCTGACCTCCTGCAGTATCTGGCTGCTCCCACAGGCTCTTTTTTCAAACCAGAACCCCCAGGACATAATCCATTGTTGGGCAGGCCTCCTAACTCCTCAAGAGGTTGGACTCTGCTATAGACCTTTTCTAGTAAATGGAGTAATTGATCTGAAGGTGAGCTGTAGGAAGCAGATCCCAGAGACACCATTCTTATTGTAGCTGGTTTAACTCACTAGATGCAACAGTCCACAGCATCTAATGCAATGATGTCCATCCCCTTTAATTTAAGGTCACACAACCATCTGATTTTCCAAGAAACTCCACCCTGATAGCTGAATCTGGCAGGAGCTGCTTCATCTTATTCCTCCCCCCACAAACCCTACCAGCTGCCTGAATCTGTTCCCAAATTCAAGACACTGGAGGCATAGATGGACACCCATCTCTACACCATTCAGCTGGCCAAAGATAAACACATTGTGCTGTACTATAAACATACATTGTGTGCATAGTCTCTGATCTTTATACATCCCCGGCCTTCCAATCCTGGACAGCATTCTACAACCACATGAGCCTTCCTGTAACAGTAACAATGTTATGTCAATCAAAACTAATCTACCTTCACAAACAGAATTTCTCGTGTAATCCTTAATATGATACTAGAGTGGGGCCTTCACATTAAAACTTGACCTTAGAATAGACCAGTGCAATTAGCTATTATCAGACTCTGCTTATATGTTTAAACTACCAAACAGTGGTTTCCTGTTGTCTTTGTTGCCAGCAGAAAAGCATACCCTCAGTAGTTTCTTTTTCTACTCCTCCCTGAAGAAAGCTACCCCTTTTTTCTGTAGCATTTGAGATAGTACAGCGTTGTGGCTGAGATAAAGGCTTTTTGTTGTGCACTTACAAAATGTGGAATGCATAAAGAATAGCATTCTCAGTCTAAACTTAAACACTGCATCTGAATTTATTGGCAACCAGGTGGTGATTAAAAAGTAAGGAATGCCTTCACTGCAAGGAATGCATTTGTAATGTAATAGTAGTAGTAATCTGAATTTATTGGCAACCAGTCGGTGATTAAAAAGTAAGGAATGCCTTCACTGCAAGGAATGCATCTGTAATGTAATAGTAGTAGTAATAGTAGTAATAGTAGTAGTAATAGTAGTAGTAATAGTACTAGTAATAGTAGTAGCAGTAATAATAATAATTGGATGATGGGACAGTCCTTCTTAAACTGAGATGAACTCCACAAGAACAGAATTATGCACTATAGGTCTACACAATATTTTTAAGTATTTTAAGTCCTAGCTGCATGTTATCATCTTGTATCTGCCAGTCATAACTAGAAAATTGAGAGGATAGTATTTTTCATCAAGTAGCTGTGGTTTGAGCTGCAATGCAAATAAAATTAACATATCCATTTTTTCATAAAATGACTACCTCTGTGGGGCTAATATACATGAAGTGTCTGACAGCAGTTTATGCACATGTACTTTATATTAATATAACTATTGAAGAATAACTGCTTGAAACATATTGGTGAAGATTACCGACTTATTAAATGGGTGTCCACTTTCTTTACACATGTAGCATAAATCACTTTTTTCTTTGTTTTTAATTGTTTATATGGTTGTGTTGTGGGCTACACATATCCGTACACTTCAGTCATTATTTCACAACACTTACTTTATCAAATGCTTTAAATCAGACTTTCTATTGGCAAAAGGATATTGGCCAGTCACATTATACCAATTAGTTGATGCTTTTAGCAGGGTGGCCATTCATGATCTTCTGATACTTTGTGTATACAGTGAAGGATGTTTAAGGTTTGTCAGGAGTTACAGCTCATGAATGCTGAAGAGCCATACCAAGGGAAAGTTTCCTGTTTTGTACTCTTACGGTTAAACTACCACAAAGCATTTGTATGATAAACCATTTCCATAAAAAATTGCAAAACCTAAAACCCTAGGTGAAGCCCTTTGTAGAGGGCTTCAGAGGTGTAACTAGCTATTTTTCCACCAAGTGCCATCCCCAATTTGTCTCCCCTCCCTCAAAAAATCCTCTAATCAAACATGAAGAGAAAAAAAAATAAAAATAATAAAAAAAAAACTTCTCTGAATTTGAAGAGCAGTTGTTACTATTTATACCATGCAGAGAGCAGTACAGTTTTGACCACAAATGCAGTACTGGCAATTTATTCTAAATGCTAGTATGACTGATTGTGCCCTCTAACAGCCTCCTTCATCCTACCATAGCTATGATACTGGAGGTCTTTATCTATTGTACCTCCTTCCTTAAAACAACCTATTCTGAGATGGTACAGTCTTGTTGCAGGTTACCATGTTTCATGGAAACTGCATTAGCTGACCCAGTAGAAAATGCCATGGTCACAAAATCTTGACTTTTACAGGTGTAATAGATGTGAAGTGTTTAACAGCAGATTACAATGAGAAAATGGCTGTGGAGGTCAACTTTATCTGTTTGGGTAGTACAAAAGGAGAAAAGGGGATTATGGGTTGGTTGATGGAGAACCTAACTAATGTGGTTCACATTTAACTATATGTATTTTGGCAAGAATTCATAGGAGATAGGGAGGTTGTAAAGTTGATGCTGGCAAAAATGGAAGTCATTAAAAAATGCTTGAAAGGCAATTAATGCTATGTAAAATTGTGAAAAGTAAAGCACACTTTATATTGCTTAAACTTTCATGAAAGGGCAAACTACATTTCCAAGTGTGGAAACCATAGGTGCAGATGCAGCTGAAGAATTTTTTTTTAAATCAATGATGGATTGAATGTCACTTCGGTCTACAGATGTTTAAAGTGCCTAGGAATTAAATGCAGATGTTTGCCAGATGTGCATTTGTTAGTGCTTTGTAGAAAACAGTCTGGTTAGTGCAGATAAACTTTGCAGACTATTACGTTTTAAACTGCACACATAACTATTAAATGAACTGTTTATATAACAGACAAAATGTACAATAATGTCAGTTTGCAACTTTAATGTGTACAAGTTTCTTCTCAATACAGCATGAATGATATTCTCCATAAAACAGCTCTAACAGATCTTCCTTGAAATCAGATTACATCTTAGATGTATATATATATATATATATATATATATATATATATATATATATTTTTTTTTTTTTTCTTATGAAAGCAGTCTTTTGGGAACTATCAAAGTCATTTTGGTATTTAAGGAGTCTTTCCTCTTCTGTATGAAAACCTGTCTTTCGATGATGTCATACATTCTGCTAATTAAACTTTTTAGGGAGTCTTTCCTGTTTGAGAAATTTGCTGTGTGAACATGCAGTCTGTTAATAAGCTCTTTTGTGTTCTTGTTTCAAGGTAAATTACATGACAGTTCAATAAGTTGTTCTTGCCCCCAACTTGGTTTCTTTCCTTCCACCTGGATCCTTATCTGTAGTCCTTGAAGCTTGCTTTGAACACTGAACATTCTCAACCTGTACCAGCATGTTACATTGCATGAATGCCACTTTATTTATTTGATTTTTTTCCTTGCTTTTCAGCTAAGAACACTTTAACCCTTTAATATATGTATTCTAGCAAACAGAAATACATGCATCTAACTGACTATATTATTCCTACATATATTATAGCGACAGAGTGTATATGCATCTAACTAGCAAACAGATGTATATGCACTTATAAATCTCTCTCTCTATAAATATATATATATATATATCTATATATATATATAACAATTCCCTCTGTTTTATTTAAAAACACTGATTACGTGAAACACATTAGGAAACAAAACCTTTAGTTTTCTTTTGATGCAGCAAGTTAACACAGATGTTCTTTGTGTTTCACTGTTGCAGTCACCACACTTGGGTTATCTGCTTTCAGGTTAGCCCTCAGTAGGCCCGAATACTAGAGTCTTAGGATTTCTGCGTCGGATACTGTCACTTCTTCCATGACGTCAGGGGTATAAAACAGGCAGCCAACACCATTACATCAGTCTTTCTTACCGAGGAGGAGCCCGGAACAGTTCGCAAGTGCTGATCTGCCGCTACCTGAAATTTTCGTTTTCGAGTTTCAAAACTTGAAGTCTTCTAAAGCTAAGTACCCCGTTGGGGATCCTTTTTTCTTGCTCTAACCAATGTCAGAAAAAGTTAACAATCGTCTTGCCTGTGGAAAGCAAATACCTCACAGAGATTTTCATTCTGATGACTCTGACCCTTCTGATTATCAAGACATGTCCTTATCAACCTATGAGGATTCAGATGCAGAGGAATCTGTTCCCTCTGCCTCCCCTCCAGAGGATTTTTGTTTTGGTGAAACCTTGCATACGAACATTTCTGCTGGGAATGCCAGGACTACCCTCGGTCCAAAAAGAGACTCAGAGAATTTTTAGAGTTGCCTCAACACAAGCCTCTAGCTATACCCCCTGTCCTGGATGTTGTAGATGATGTCTTCAAGGAATCCAGTCTTACTCCAGACACTTTAGCCCCGGCCCCTAGGAAACATGACAGGTACTACAGAGTACCTGTTTCTCACAAATTTATTTTCAAGAATTCTACTGCGGATCCAGAGACCATTTCCCAGGGACCTAAAGGTATTAAGGCTACTACAGCCAAAAAACCTACCCCTTCAGACAGGGATTCCAGAGCTTTAGACAGATGGGGTAAGAAGGAATATACCTCTGCAACTCTTGTCATCAGGGCATTGAATTGCCAGTTTCACATGTTGAAGTACCAGCAACATATTATGGAACTAATTAAACAAAAAAATGGTGTTACTTCCAGATTGTGCAGAAAATAAAGATTTACAAGAGTTAATGCATTCTGCAAACCAAGTTAGTAAGCATACTTTACGCTGTGGCATTGATGCCCTAGAAGCATTTTGCAGGGCTGCAGTCACTGGGTCTGTACTGAAAAGGCATGCTTGGCTGAAGGAACAAACCTTGCCAGATCATGTCAAATCCAAATTACTAGACACTCCTTTAAATAAGGACTGTTTGTTTGGCACCAAAGCAGAAGAGGTTCTTAAAAAGATGGAAGAAAAAGCTAAATCTAATCAAACTGTTAAACAATTCTTACAAGTGCAGCCACCTAGATTCAGTAGGCATTGGCCTTCAAAAAAACTGGTCCTTTCCAGCTCCTTCCAGGCCTTCTCAGACCAAATCCAGGGGAAACAGGCCACCCAGACTACAGTCTCAGGGTATGCAGAGATCTAAACAATGGAGTGCTCCCACTTCAAAAACAGGGAGTGGTAAGCCGCCCCCTTAGGGAAAAAGTTCACAATAACTTTTCAATTATCCTTCCCAGCCTTGCACAATTACTTGTGCCCCTAGGAGGAAAACTTGCCCTTCATGCAAAAAAACTGGATGTCCATTACTCAGGATCGATGGGTCCTAAACATTGTATCCCAGGGGTACAGATTCTACTTCCATTCACTGCCAACCCCAAGCAGGTTTCCAGACCTTCCTCCAAACCAGTGGGCAGAGGCTCAAAAGCAAGTACTTTCCCTGCTCAGTATCAGAGCTATTCAACCTGTTCTAGTACAACAAAGGGGGCAGGGTTTCTACTGCAGAATTTTCCTGGTGCCCAGAAAAGAGGGCTCTTGGCACCCAATCCTGGATCTATCAATTCTGTACACTTTTCTGGTGGTCCCAAAATTCAAGATGCTTACACTGCAACAGCTTCTCCCTATGCTAGCCAAGGGTGCCTGGTTAGTCACTCTAGACTTAAAAGAAGCTTATCTGCACATCCCCATAAGGGAGTCATGCAGAAAATATCTACGCTTCAGGGCAGGCTGTATGCACTATCAGTTCTCTGCACTTCCCTTTGGCTTATCTAATAGCCCAGAGTATTCACAAAGTGCCTGGCTCCAGCCATTGCATACTGCAGGCAGAGAAATATCAAGATTTTCCCTTACTTGGACGATTGCCTGATTCAGGCAGACAGTCAGGAATTGCTACTTCAGCAACTGGCATTTGTAAAAAGCCTTCTCACTTCATTGGGTTACAGCAACAATGAAAAGAAATCACAACTGGTGCCCAGTCTAACGATTGTATTCCTGGGAGCAAGCATAGACACAACTTTCCAGATGGCATTTCTCACTTCAGAAAAACAGTTCTGTCTGACAGACTACTTCAAATAAATGGCCACCAGAACCCAGCTACCTGCAAGGAAAATACTGCAAGCCCTAGGGTTCATTGCCTCATGTAGTCTGCTAATTCCATATGCAAGACTGCATATGAGGAAACTTCAATGGTACTTAAAAAGTCTTTGGTGCCAACATTCTCAAGACCTGGACACAGTCATTCCAATCATACCTTGTCTAAGGGCAGAGTTCCTTTGCTGGGCAGAAGCATGCAACCACAACAAGGGACTGCTTTTCACTTAACCCCTCGCTGGCCAAACCCTGACAACAGATGCATCAGACTATGCATGGGGGGCTCACATGACAGGCAGATGCATTCAGGGCCACTGCAGCCCAGACCAAATTCTCCTGCACATCAATCAAAAAGAGATGCTAGCTGTACAGAATGCTCTGAAAGCCTTCAAATATTTAATCCTTCCAGGACAACTGCTTATAAAAACAGACAACACCACAGTTATGTGGAACATAAACAAGCAGGGGGAACCCATTCTTACCCACTCTGCAGGTTAGCCATGGCCCTGTGGAACACAGCCTTGAGCAACCAAGTGCATCTACAAGCTCAATTTCTGCCAGGCAAACAAAATTCACTGTCAGACAACTTACGCAGAAATCTCCTAGACCCACATGAGTGGAAACTGGAGCTCACTTTCTACCTTCTAATCCAGAGGTGGGGGACACCGGAGGTGGACCTCTTTGCCTCCCCCAAGAACCACCAGTTGAGCAAATTCTGCACCAAGAACCCTCACAGAAGGGCCTGGAAGGTGGATGCCCTATCCTTCCAATGGGAAAACCTCTCAATTTATGCCTTTCCTCCTCTGCCCCTCCTCTCAAAAGTACTACTCAAGATAAAACAGGACAGGCCAAGGGCAATTCATATTGCCCCAGACTGGCCACGCCAGCACTGGTACCCACTCTTATGCAGTCTGACAACAGTGCCACCCTGACACCTTCACCAGACTCCTATCCTGCTGTCACAGCAGGAGGGACAGATTTTGCATCCACAGTTGCAAACCCTAAACCTTGCAGCCTGGGTTATTCCCTGAATACACCATCAGCAACACTCAGCAAACTGGTGCTGGACATCATTCTTGAAGCCAGAAGGCCTAGTACTAGGAAATCCTATGCTGAAAAGTGGAAAATATATTGTTCTTGGAATCAGTCTCAAGGGAAGGACACAGCAGTGCCCTCCTTACTTCTAATCCTGGATTACCTAGCAGAGCTACTCCACAGAGGCCTATCCTTCTCCTCCATTAAGATTCATGCCTCTGCCATCTTAGCTCATTATAATACTGAGCCACCTTTATTTTCTCACCCTCTCATCAAACAGTTCCTGAGAGGGGCTAACAATGGCCCTCTAGGAGAGCACCCACCCCTGCCTGCGGCCTTACCTTTGTACTGGAAAAGCTCATGCTTCCCCCTTTTGAACCTGCTGCTTCAGCAGAGTTAAAATTCCTCTCTTGGAAAACAGCCTTGCTTTTAGCCATAACTTCAGCAAGAAGACTGAGTTACAGGGACTAATGGCTGTGGAACCCTTCATTATTTTCCATAATGAATGGGTTACCCTCAGGACTAACCCATCCTTTATGCCTAAGGTGGTGTCCAGTGTGGCTCTAAACCAATCCATACGATTGCCAACCTTCTTCCCTAACCCTCGGAATAAAGGGCAAAGAATCCTGCACTCCTTGGACGTGCACAGACAGCTCAGGTTCTACCTTGACAGGACTAAATCTTTCAGAAAATCTGACCAGCTGCTAGTCAACTTTGTTACAGGGGCAGAGGGCAAGGCCATTTCAAAACAATAAATTTTCAAATGGATAGCACACTGCATCCATTTCTGCTACAAGCACCACCCCACAGGGGATCAGACCACATTCCACTAGGGCTATTTCCACCTCTGCAGCATTTCTCAGGGGAGTCCCTACCAGGGACATTCTGGAAGCTGAAACCTGAAGTTCTGTACCCACCTTCACCAAGCATTACCACTTACCTATTTATTTCTAAATCCAGAGCTGGATTTGCTACAGCAGTCTTACAAGGCCTGCTAGTCAGCCCTAACACTTCTTGACTGCCTCCACCCTTCCTCAGCTTTGGGAATCAACCCAAGTGTGATGACTGCAACAGTGAGACATGGGGAACATAGTACAGTTGTGTACACTTACCATAAATGTAGATGTTTGAGTGTATTCACTGTTGCAGTCCTGGTTTCCCTCCCTGCAGTCCCCTGGGTTTCTCTATCTTTCTACCTCTCCTCTGTATGGCCATTCTTAATGGCATTGGTATTTACATTTTACTGGTGGGTTCCCCACCATATACAAGCTTCCTTTTTGGGGGCTCCTGACATTTGGGTCAAGAAAAACTAATGTAATGGCATCGGCTGTCTGTTTTATACCAGTGAAGACCTGACGTTATGGAAGAAGTGACAGCATCCAGTGCGGAAATCCTAAGACTCTGGTATTCGGGCCGACTGAAGGCTACCTGCAGGCAGATAACCCAAGTGTGATGACTGCAACAGTGAATACACTCGAACATCTACATTTATGGTAAGTGTACACAACTTTTTATATTGTCAACATAGTGATAACAACCATTACTATTAGAAATGGATGAACTATTTAACAACTTTTTTCTTTTAAAGACCATACTGTAAAAATGTTTGACCAGTCACAAGCTGTATTTTGCAATTGCTGAATATGACTCTATACAGTGATGCTCTGTACAGTGATTTTACATTGACAATGCTTGTGAATTTTATTGCAAAGGCATTGCAGTCTTGTTTTTTGAATAAAAACACATATGTCACAAATACCAAGCTTTGACTTATTACTATACATACAAGTGAATTGGTGGAGCAATTTCTGTGAACAGTGTAAAACTTGAATGCAAAATTGTCTATTTAAACAGATGGAAAGCATTGTTTATATTACTGAAGAATGCTGTTTAAACTATTAAACCATTTACTGTACAGCATACACTTGCTTGCACAGAATGTTTTTGTATTTGTACATACATGGTTGTAATGTACACAGCCCAGTTTACAAACTTAGTATTACACTGAAGGCTGCTTCTGAACCATTAAAATGTATTTCTGGCATGTTTGTTTTACTACCGTACATGTTGATGGTACCCTAATTACTCAATGACAATAAAAACATGGTTGTCTTTTAATAATTACTGAATTATTAACACAGACCGATATGTTTTACGTGTACCATTGTTTTAGTCCCTTTTGCAGTACTGTTTACACAGTTAGTATAAAATTGAAAACTGTTTTTCCCCCTATAGTATAGCACATTTTATAGTAGTATTGTTTATTTGTTTTATGCTGGGAGAATTGAATGCATGCCTGCTCTCTGGCTGTTACCCAGACTGTGACACTTTGGTCTTACACATTTTCCTTATTAGGCTACTGGACCATTTTCTGATTTGATGATTTTTGGCCATTCCCAACAACAGAGTAGGAATTGCCTTTACCCATTTTGAAAAGACATTTACTTGGCAAGGGACCTGCATACCATAGCCCATTTACTGTCTGTAACTGAGATTTTTATTACTTTTAGTATTTATTTGCAAACAGATTATTAATGACGTATATGCACCATTGTGACGTTTTATTACAATTACCAAATAGTTGTTTTGTAGACTCAATTGCTTTTTGCTTAGTGCTGCAAGTAAATACTTCTTGTTTTTGACCACGTAAATTTCAGTACCAGTAACATTTTAGCTCATACGGCATTCCTTGTAACTACCCATTCCAACCTGGGAAGATTCAAGCTCACATGAAACAAAATCTCCCTCCCCGCCTTTTTTTTTGGGGGGGGGGGCATTCCAGACTCTGTAAAACTATAGTGCATTTTTTTAACCTCTTCAGCACTTTTTTACCTTCAGTCCTTTGCTAATACCCTTGCAACTTGATAATAGAATGCAATTGTAAAACACTTAGAACTATAATAAGTATTTGTAATGTGCCTAACTATGCATAATATTGCTTTTGAATACTGTTTTGCTGGAGTCTCTGCTATTTTTAATGCTATTATACAATTACAAAATATTGTAAGAAACAAAATAGATATTGGTTTAACTAACTCATGCTTAAAACGGATATATTTACATTATTTACATTTGCTGGTGTCTGCCTTTTGCTCTTGTGCATTTTAAACAGATGCACTTTAGGCAAAAAGAAAATACATGCATGTTAGTCTTGTGACCTCATGTCTTTCCTCTTTTAACTGCTCTCATTTGATTTTTATGCACTGAAACTGTTTTGTTATTTGAAATGGTTTTAAAATCACCATTTAACACAGCAGTGTACTACCTTTTTGTAGGGAGGGCCACTACATGAATTCTTAATACATCTGTGGGTCACCTCAAAACAATTAAGTCATTATGAGTTAACAATAGGTACAGATGACTGGCATTTTTACTTCCAGTAGTCATAAAATTGCCTTTCTACATCAGCTTTGCATTTAACTTTATTCTGGATTGCAGCCAAGAATTAATACAAACTCTTGCAGAAAGTTACTACTGTTTACAGACTATAAGTTATAAAAAAACAAAGAGCAGTTACTTCTGCAGCTAAAATTAAAGGTCTGCACAACTGCAGTCACTTAGGTAAGTAAGCACGTGCTAGAAAGTTTGCATTGCTAGAGTAAGGCATAGCATTTTTTTCACTTTTTTTTTAATTTTTGATTACTGTCTGGGGGGCCAAATGATGTTGCATTGAGGGCCGGATTTGGCCCCAGGGCCAGACGTTGGGCACCACTGATTTAACAGCTTAGCCATGAGAGGATTTTTCTGAGTGTATGCTATGAGAAAAGCATCATACATTTTACATTACTATTTAACTGATAAGTGTCTTGCTTTAACTGAATGAAAGTTACATTAGATCCTGCTGTGTACACTAACCATTTTCTAAAAGTAGAATAGTATGTCATAAATTATTTTTTATTAGTGTAGCTAACTGCTGGGTCAGAGGTAGAATTTCTCTTTTTGTCAGTCCAGCTAATTGCTGTTGCTTTAACTCTTTACTAACCAGGTTCTTGTCTTGTGGTTCTACACGGGCTCTCTGATATGTCTCAGTATTCTGTTTTGCTGACTCTAAAGCTCTTACGCACTTTTGAAAAAGTGTTTGCATATGTTGTCTAAACTTTCTGAACTCACTTTCTGTCTCTTAGAAGTTTATTAAATTTTTTTGTCAGTTCACCATGGACCTCATCTCTGTTCTTATCTGTGCAGTGGTTTTATGCCACTTTTGTCTAACAAGATGTACAGAAGATTTTGTCAATAACTAATTTGACTGATGTATCTCTGAAATTAACATTTTACATGTGGTGACAGGAAGTAATATAAGTGTATGACCCTTATCTGGTTGTTTACTATTAACAATATTACTTTTATGACATTGTACACAGAAAGCAGTTTCATTTGACTTGCACAATAAACCCTTACTGTCATACCAGTCATGTTTCTATTTAAGATACCAGTCAAACGTAATGAATTTACATATTTTCTGACTGTCAATTTGCCCTAATAAGGTTTTCCATTTGCTAATATGCTGTCTATACAACTTCTGTAGTCTGTCTAAAATTGACATATTAATAGTCATACTGTGTTTACTACCTTTTGTACTAGCCTGATTTAGGGCATTCATGCTGTTATGTAAC
Organism: Protopterus annectens; assembly: GCF_019279795.1. Lineage (NCBI taxonomy): Eukaryota > Metazoa > Chordata > Ceratodontiformes > Protopteridae > Protopterus > Protopterus annectens. The sequence continues at coordinate 660,811,077 of NC_056726.1, read as the reverse complement.
TACCAAAATTTTCTTACCAAAATCCACAGAGACAGTTGGCCACGCTGCTTACTATAGATGGCTTGAAAAAACTTTTGTAGTTACTTCAAAAACTAGTGAAATGAAGTTAGCAGTTACAACTTCGAACTTGACGTCTTCACCACCCTAGAGAATTTATGGTACTTCTTACTTCCTGCATGGCAGACATTTCTCTGAATTCAGATGTCTGAGAAAGTGTATTGCTGCAAACTGTGGAAATTGAAGTGGTCCTATTCCAGACTCAATCACATACATAAATGTTAGTTACTGCACTTTCACTGAAGTGACCTTATACAAGGCACAGGCACTACTCACTCCGCCTGTATTCAGATACAGGCTAGGCTCGCCATTGAAGAATTTTTTAAAAATAAATTATGTACTGAATGTCACTTGCAGTCAGCAGATGTTTAAAGTGCCTAGTAATTAAATGCAGATGTTTTGTCAGATGTACGTTTGTTAGTGCCTTGTAGAAAACAGTCTGGTTAGTGCAGATAAACTTTGCAGACTATTAATCTTTTAAACTACGTATATCTATTAAAGTAACTGCTTATATAACAGACAAAACATACAATACTGTCAGTTTGCAACTTTAATGTCTTTTAAGTTTCTTCTCAATACAACATGAATGATGTTCTCCATAAAACAGCTCTAACAGATCTTCCTAGAAATCAGATTACATCTCACATATATACATTCTTATGAAAGCAGTCTTTTGGGAACTATCAGTCATCATTTTGGTATTTAGGGAGTCTTTCCTGTTCTGTGTAAAAATTGTCTTTCCATGATGTCATGCAGTTTACTAATTAACTCTTTAGGGAGTCTTTCCTGTTTGGGAATGTTTCTGTGTCAAAGCAATCTTACAATGATATTATGCAGACTGTTAATAAGGTCCTTTGTGTTCTTGTTTCAAGGTAAATTACACGATGGTTCACTAAGTTATTCTTGCCTCAAACTTGGTTTCTTTCCTTGCATCTGGATCCTTATCTGTAGTCCTTGATGCTTGCATTAAACACTGAACATTCTCAAGCTGTACCAGCATGTGACACTTCATGAATGCCACTTTATTTATTTGATTTTTGTTATGCTTTTCAGCTAAGAACAGTTTAACCCTTTAATATATTTATACTAGAAAATAGAAATGCATGCATCTGACTATATTATTCCTACATATATTATAGCAACAGAAGTGTATCTGCATCTAACTAGCAAATAGATGTACATGCACTTATAAATCTCTAAATATATATATATATATATATATATATATATATATATATATATATATATATATAACAGCAGTGTAAGCTTATAAAAGGTGCTAGAATGATTTGAAAAGAGGCAAACTTCTTGAAGTATTTTAAAACATCTTTTAATTAAATGCATAATGTGAAAACATAGGTTCGCATGATACTGCTCATGCTAACAAGTGTCTAGCTCCTTGCCATTGTCCCAAGGTTTTGTCCTATATGTAAAGCTTGTTTTATGGAGCAAAACAAAGTTGTACTCTGTTTTTTATTCACAATGGCATCCCTGTTGTTGATACACTTGAAGCAGGGATTGTGTTGTTGAAAAACCTTTGTAGGGCTAAACAAATTAAGAATATAATTTTGTATCTAGTGTTTTGCTACATTCATCTGAATACCAGATTAGTCATCTGTAGAGGTTAATCATTGTCATTTGGCTAAAGTCTACTGTCGTTATTAACTCAGACTTGGATATAAAGACAGTTGCTAAGGAAGGTGCCAACCCTGCTGCTCTCATTGTTGATATAGAAGCATTACCTGTTTCCAGTAAGGTGAGCACAGCCTCTTTTGTAGAGTTATGCCTGCACTCCATATCAATAAGAAAATCATTTCTAGTGCAAACAAATTTAACTCTGATGGGTTGAATGGGTCTTTCAGCTTTATCTGAACTCTGACTGTTCCAATGTGTTATGAAAGATGAGCTAGTATGTACTACATTTGACTTCAAATAGTTATACCAAGAAACGAATCTGAATATTTCTTTTAAATTAAGCTCTTCTGAAAAATACTTATTGTCCTCGTTATCGTGTTTGATACCTGAAGTGTTTGGTGATCTTGGGAGTGGGCCTCCAGGTTTTTTAATGTGAATACATGTGATGTCTGTACATTAGACTGTTTGTTTTAAGTAGGGTGGAGGCTTTGCGTTAACTCTAACTCTGAACTCTTAGTCCTGATCAGTTTTTGCCCAGTGATGCTGTGCTAGTGAGGTACATCTCATTAGCTCTGCTGCTTTTGGGATCTGCATATTTAGTCTCCCAACCTCCCAACTTGGTCAACATGATCACCATATACAAAGGTTTTAGATTACTATGCATATACTGGTATTATATCAGTAATATCATGTCTTTTAATTGGTGTAATAAACAAATAATCTCCGTGGTATTCCCGAAGTCTCAAACAACCCACTAAACAAGTATAGTGGGTCCAAAAACAGTGCAAGAAACTTCTCTGTGTGGAGAACTTTATAAAGGATTTTCGACTGGAAACAGACAGCCTGCCTTTCTTGGATTACTTTCAAATACTTAGTTATTCTGTACAATATTTCAAATTATATATATTTTTTATTATTTTCTTTTTTGACTTGAGATGAGTTTAAGTTCGCCACTTCTACTACTATTGTCTGATCTGATTAATATACAGTGATTAACTAGAGATATGGATTGAAAATCTTCCACACAGAGACGTTTCTTACACTGTTTTAATTGGTATAATACACACACACACACTATAAAATGTATATACATATACATACATATGTGTGTGTGTGTGTGTGTGTGTGTGTGTGTGTGTGTGTGTATGTATATTTATGTATATATATATATATATATATATGTATATATATATATATATATATATATATATATATATATATATATATATATACAGATATATATATATTCTTTACTGTCCCAGTGTAGCACACTTTTTTTATGCTGCCATATTACAATTCTAATATAATTAGTATTGTGTTTGATGTTTTCTGAACTTAATCTTTCATACTAATTCTTTATTGAATAATGTTGCATTGATCTCTAACACTGTCTTTTTGCCATATTTGGTCATTGTGGTCAGTTATATTGCTAATTACTATCAGCTTTTCTTTTAAACATCTAATGACAAGTCATCAGCCTTTAATTTCTGAATGAATGAAGGAACTGTAAATGCCCTGGAGGGTGAGAAGGCATTGTACAGCTACCAGCAAAATTGCCTTCTTGTCTGAAGCACCAAGGAGATTTTGCTGTATTGTCAACGAAGGTCTGTTTGTGCATCAGGAGGCTGAGGACTTTTTGCTGTTTTCATTTGAGCTGGTTGACTTTACAGGCCTGTGCTGGATATACATCCTTGCAGTAAATTATGGGCTGTGTAAGAATTGGCAGTTTTAATGTGTTATGGGCTGATGCTGTTCCTACCAATGTGTATAATAAATATCAATTTTTTTATACTCTATACATTTTGTGGTGAGTGTATTGGTGTTAATGTTCATAGGAAGCTTACTGTTTTGGTATTGACTATTTATTTTTTCAGGGAGATTTAGCCTGAGAGCTGACGTTCTTCAGCAGGGCAAAAGAAGAGGACCTAACTTGATTGCTTCAGAAATACTCTGACATATTATAGCATCTCTGAGTCAGAATTGTCTTTACCTTCTTATAATACCAGTGAGAGAATTAACCCACTTTAAGTGTCCAGCATAGCTAGGCAGCTTCAGATGTGTGTTGTTCATACTGTCTGTTATATAAAACGTCTGTTATATCCAGAGAGCATCCCAAGCCTTCTGCTGTATAAACCAATGGTATGCTAATGCATGCCTGTTTTACCAGTGGCAGGAAGAAGAGATTGATGTCATGGTGAGGCATTTCTATGCTTAAAACTATATTTACTTTTTTGTAAAGAAAAAAGCAAGCTACTCTCCACGGCTAAAATACTCGTGCCTTTGATAAAATAATTTATTGGATAGGAAATAAAAGTAATAATTCAGCATCCTCAAATCCACATACGATAAGCACTTTCGATAAAACTCTTCTTCACGATCTGAAGAAGAGTTTTATCGAAAGCGCTTATCATATGTGTGCCTTCAACTTTAGGTAACTAGAAATAGAGACAGTTTTGTTAAGCTCTGGGGGGGTTAGTGGCATTACACTAAAGCTGCCTTTGATTGTTTCTATCCTTGGAAAAGGTTCTATCCAAGAAATGTATGAAGTCTTCATTAGTTTCCATAGTAAATTGTAAACACCCAGTACTTTTGTTTAAGAATTCAAAAAACTTATCTAATGCATCATGGGTCCCTCCCCATAGGATAAGTATATTGTCTAAGTAGCACCATAAAATAAGCAATACTTAAATAGCTCAGAGGTGAATACCTTAGTTTCCCATTCGGCCGGACAATATTTGAAAACAGGGGCGCACAAGATGCCCCCATAGCTATACCTACTTTTTGTTTAAAGTAATGTCCTTCAAACGAAATGAAGTGATTTTTAAGTATAATGTCCATGACTGTATGAAATGTTAAAACCCTTGAATGTGACAAACCTGAGTAATTACAAAGAAAATCATAAAACAAATTGTTTCCCTCTTTGTGTAGGATAACTGTAAATAGATCACGTACGCCTATTGTGACAAAAAGAAGTTCGTCATTGTACATTTCTTATTTTATTTTAATAAGACAATCCCATGAATCTTGAAGTACATGTGGAAATTGACACAATTAAAGGTTTATCTATAAATTTGGCCATTGAAAAGGTCTTTGCTTTTGCATCTACTATAGGTCTCAATGGGGGGGGGGGGTTGGTGGTGGACTTATGGATCTTGGGTATCCCGAAAATCGTAGGGATACGTGGATGGTCTTGCTCCATATAGTTAAACTCCCCAAGTGTTAACTGGTTGATTAATAATAAATCAAGTAACATAATATCAATATGTCTATAAGCTATGTTAACTTGATTGATCAATGTTTCTTCATAGGTGTCGCTATATAGATGTAATAACATTTTCTGGATATAAATCTCTTGATCCATAGCCACTGACCCACCCCCCTTAACTGGTTTCATTAACCTAATCTTCTTATTCCTCATAATATTGAACAATAAGGTTTCTTCTGCATCTGTAAGGTTATTCCTATAGTTACTGTTGTTTTTGAGATTTTCCCTAATTTGTGATGTACAGAAAGTTTCATAAATTTGCAATATTGGGTGCAGGGGTGGATTGAAGGTACTTGCTTTTTTGCATTTTTCTGTTGGTCCTAGCTGTATATTTTTGTCAAAGTATAAATTTAAGTTTCTGTATAAAAACCTTCAGTTCAAGAATACAATACTGGGCTTCCTAACAGGCACAAAGTTTAATTTCCTCTGAAACAATTCAGCGCAATCTTACATGATATCTATTGAGCTTAAATTGTAAATTTTAAAATCTTGTCTAACATTAGTAATAACATTGTTTGCTTTGTTATTGTACTGAATGTCATCTATCACCTCATATACCCCCCTCCCCCATTGGGATCGCCCTTTCTGTGTTTGTAAATCTCGGCTGTGCATGGGGTCCCTCCTCTGGGAATTGTAGTAATTCCGTTGGTATTGTCATTCTCCCCACTTTCGTTCAATAGTCCTAGATCCATATATATATATATATATATATATATATATATATATATATATATATATATATGCGGCTCAAATTTGAGGTGTTCGTCAATGGTGATTACAAGAGATTTAGTCTTGGTGGCCTATTGTGTTGCTAGAAGAGGTAATGTTTAGGAGTTTGGTTTTGCTTTTATGTTAGTGAGGGGTGAGCACAATTAGTTTTGTTTTCTTGTGGTTTAATAGTAATTGAGACTGTTCTAGGTAGGTTTCAATGAAAGAAAATTTATCTTGGGTAAGGGTTTTAAGTTCAGGGAGAGAGAGCTGCAGCAGAGCATACAAGGGAATGAATTATCAAAGTTTTGTATGATTGTAGACTGTTCAGATGCTGTGTGCATATTGCTTATGAACTTGTTAAACATGAAAGAGATGAGGATTAATTCATAGGGAATGACAGTTTGTACAACTTGGTAAGCAGATCTGGGGTCTTACTGTTTTACACATTAAGTTCATTTATTGAGACAGCTGGTGAACCATTTAAGAATTTCTGAGCTTAACCCTAATGAAGATAGTCTGTGGAGTAGTAGTTGGTGAGAGACTGTGTTGAAACATTTAGACAGATCATGGAATAGAGATGAGTGGAGATTGAGTGCCCTTTTTTACCCTTTTGGTTGACAGTGCCCAGAAAAGATAAAACAGCTATTTGGAGGCTGTGATATGGATGGAAGCATGTTGGGCAGTGGTTAGGAAATACCCAAGGACGTGTGTTAGGATACATTTTTCTGGGACTTCAGGGACTGGTGGCAAAATGGCAGTAGGTCTGTAGTTGGAAAGCTCAGTGGAGTTTCACCATTTAAGCAGAGGAATAATGAGAGATTTCTTTTTTCCATAGTAGAGGGACACTGGATTATTTGATGGATCTATTAATTAGTAAAGAGACAGGGTAGGCTAGTGCAATGCCTCTGTATTGATGCATTCCCCTGTGAGGTTGTCTATTGCTAAGGTGATAGATTTTAACTTAAGTAGATATTTTCTGATGTTTTAAATTTTAATTTTAGTAGATATTTTTTGATGTTTTTATTGGGGATGGTGTCAAGGGAGACTAGGGTATGCTCATTGATTGTGATGGGGTGGGGCTGGTGTTTGAGTGTTGAATAAGTCAGAGAGCAGCTACTAGGAAATTTCTTTCACTTAATGACTTGAAATGTTTTAACCACTGCTGCTAGGTAAGGGTTATCACCTAGAACCAGGTTACTGTACTATTTGTTTCCATTTTTGGATGCATGGCAATGCCCATGAATTCAGTCAGAGGACCTACTTAGCTTGGTAGCATTTTGTTATGCATGCTCTGCTTCATTAATGTCTTATCAGTACTGTCTAGCACTATATTATCTAATTACCTCACATGACATTGTCTGCAAGGGAGGCACTTTATTTTTTTCTGATTTGAGGGATGCTTATGATGTTGTGAATATTATATCTGTGTGGCCTCCATTTTACTGGCTACTGAAAAGCATTTCCCAGCTACCATGCCATGGAAAGATTTGCAAGATATTGCCTAAAAGATGGCTTGTCTCAGTAGTAACCTCCTGAGACCCAACACATCTCCTTCATCATTTTTACATACAAGAATAGTGCAAATAACAGACACAAGATGAGAATCACTGGTTCTTATCCATGCGAGAAGTAATCTGTGGTTATCTTTGGGACTGATACCAGTGATGTTTGTTGGATGGGACTTCACAAAAAAATGTAGTAGTTTTCTCCCTCCTATGAGAACCCAGTTGTGTTTTATTGAGATTAGAATGTGCTAGAGGACTGGACAGCCTAAACCAGACCTTATCCACATTTATTCTGCCACTTTTTCCTGTTTTTGTTGTCTGTCTATGGTGATGTGTATACGGACAAAACAAGTGATCTTCTGTCTTGTTTCCTCACTAAGATGCATCTATATTCTTAACTTACTCCAGCAGCTAGCTTTGTACACTTTACCTGGCTTTAAAAGTCTTAAACATAAATGGAATACACTGAATACTCTTTCAGGTACGTAATGGATCAGAATTGTTCATGAATTTAGTAATGGGGAGTACACTGCTGTTTTTTGGGATAATCTTAAGAGCTTAATTAGAGATACTGGCATGTTTCCGAAATATCATCATAGAAGGAAGTCCAGTAGTGTTGTGGTTCTGTTTGTTGTGTTGTGAATGGATAGGACATGTTGTTTATTTGTCTTTTATCCTACTAAGAATGCCCTGTTATCAGCCCATTACTTTATAGTGGGGTCTGTATATGCTGCATACCATATATTTTCTTTCAGTTCTATTACATGACCACTGTTACATCCTAGTATAAAAGGTGCTAGTGATGGGTATTGATACTGGCGATATTTACGTTTGAATGCTTATTGATTTACAGTACTTTAACGTTTGAATAATTGCTGAGTCTCTCATCACTAGACTTCTGTATTATGAACAGAAAAGCACACTATTGCATCACTGTCTTCAGTAATGAAAAACATACAGCTCTATCTTTGTATAGTAAAATTGTCATTCATCCACAGTACTGAACACAAACACCAGAAATGATGAAACCAGTGTCAAGTAATTTCCATTTTAATGCTGCTGAAGAAAGAATAGCTAGAAAAGTTCCATGCTCCCTTTTGCAAATACATGTACTGCTTCATTGACACATTAAAATAAGCCGCAAGTACATTGATAAAAATGGACCTGAAAGTAGTTAGCATACTATCCACACTGTTCTGTGCTTGGCAGAAACAGTGACTGCATTGCAGAGAGTATAATGTGATGCCTTATGCAGCTTTTCAGTTATAAAATATTGTCAGTTGGCCACTTTAAATGAACATACCTATCTGTCAGGGGAGTGTTTGTGTGTGCACATCTTTTTCTCCTGTTTATTTATACTCTTGCTTTACATTTTCTGTTCAAACATATTATTTTTTTGCAACCTGAGTCATTTTATAAAAACATCATTATATTCAGAGGTGAGAGTTATATCTTGTTAAAAAATAAATAAAGCAGATAATATATGTAAGCAATGAAATGTGCCTGATTTGCGGTTTTCCATTTGTAATCTCCAACATACAGTGTGTTAAGGATTGTTTACAATCATACGTGGCATTTCTAAATAAAAAACTTGACTAGAGCATTATCTACTTCTTAATTGCTTTCAAGTATAGTGCATTTTTCTGCCTTTCTTGCAGATAAACACACAAGATAAATGCAGTGACCTGCAGCCTGGTAACTGACATTCTTTGTACACATCTGTCTTTTTTAATCTCTCCATATCTGCTTCCAGTAAACACACGCTCACACTCACACACTCACTCACACTCACAGAGGCAGTGAAGAAGATGGCCACCTCACCTACTGACATGGCTATAGGATATGGCAGGAAACAGCAGAGCCCAGCAAAAGCCCACGGAGACATACAGTCTCTGCATAGAAGGTATGAAATTAACTTGACAATTGGAAGGTCTAAGACAACAATACTTATACCTGCACCACTGTAATGCCGAACACCAGCCATTGCCTATGATGGCTGGTTCAATATGTAATTTTACATCCTCACTGTTTTGTATAGCACTAAGTAATGAAATGCTATTATACCATGACCCCCCCCAAAACGTGCACGCTGATTGGCCAGCGTGCCCGTTGTATATCGAGTTATACTAAGTCGCCCGGACTTTTTTCCCTTAGTATAACTCGTTTTTGATGTCTTCGCTATGTTAAATGGGTTTAACATTAATAGAGAGCTTAAAATAAACAAGAGAACTCCTCCGCCGCTATTTAAAGCTGTCTCGCTATGTTAAACCCATTTAACATAGCGAGTTTAGCAACGGAGAAAGCAAGATCTCCGTTAAATGAGTTTAACATAGCGAGACAGTTTTAAAATAAGCAACGGAGATGTCCGTTTTATTTTAAACTGTCTCGCCATGTTAAACTCATTTAACATAGCGAGAAAAAGCAACGGAGATGTTGCTTTCCTGTTTTTTTGCTCATTAGCTTCGATGTACCGCGAGGCGCCCGCAGTACATCAGAGCTGCCGCTGATGCCAGACATCTGCGGAAGGGCAGCAAACAGGCATTATACTATGCCATTATTTAAGAAAAGTAATAGTTTCTTTTCTTAAATAATGTCATTAGATACATTAAACTCGACGCCCTGTGGGTAATGCTAAATTTACCCACGGTTGGCTTTGTTTGGTCCCGAGGGCGAACCGTGGGTAAATTTAGCATTACCCACACCCAGGCGTGGGTTATTGCTATAATAATATGTACATCCCCTAAAATGTATTGATGTATCTCTACCTGTATTGAGCACAAAAGTGAACTATGAGTACATGCACTGGAGCTTCTCACTTGTTTTTAAAGCACACTTTCTGATCATGGTCTCATGATTCTAATAATCATTACATCACCTGCACAAACAGTTATTCTCTCAAGACAGAAGGAATCTTCACTGGCTGTGGCATTATCATTTGGTCATTGTATAGAGAAAAGCTTAGAGCAGCTAGTTTGCATGTTAAACAGAATGATTATCAAATTTTAGCACAATCTAACCAAGTCTAATGCCAAACCACAGAGACCACACAAGGAGACCTCTGTATAACCCAGTCTATAACCTACAGTAGTCCACACAAAGTCAGGTCCACACAACATGAATATATTATTTCTAAATGTCTCTGTAGGCAACTTGGTAGATATGGGCATCCTGAGACAATGTTGCAATTACCTGATGTTCACAAATAACCATCTAATCCTTAAAGACACAAACAAAGTATGTGAGAGATATACATACACAGTTTCATTGGAGGCAAAAATCTCATTTACAAACCAGGTTATCAAGACCAGACACACTTCATCCTTCACGTCCACCACATACATAGACCAATGTGTGCTGAGGCACCAAAAAGCAGTCATCCCAAACCTCATAGAACTCCTAAGACTATAAACAGCAATGCCTATCCTCAGCAATCTCTAAAGCACTCACCGGAAGCAAGACCAAACACCAGACATATGCCTACACCCAACAGCAAAGCTCATAAAGCAAGTAAACATATTACCTATGACTCTTGTCATAAGGGCCTCCGTTGTATGACACACAGATACCCTGTTCATGATACTGAATAAGAAGATAATGGTTAATTGCTTATCTGGAGCCAAGATCTGCCAAGTTATTTATGCAATCAAGTCTCTATACCACAGATACCAGTATGGTTCTGTTATAGTCCATGTGGGGGTTAATGACTTGAGATGTACATCCCTGGACTATATGCAGAGACATTATTGCTCTCTGAATGTGTCTCTGGCAGGTATCTGCCTTGCATTGAGCAGCATTCTGCCTTCACTAAAAATGCCAAATTGCGAACAAAAGATGACTGACTTCAAGAATTTGTATAGCTTCTGGGATCTTTCCAGGGACTTCAATATTTGCCAGCATGAGAGGACATGGTTAACAAATCACATTGCTTTGTAAAGTATGGTCTGCTCTTGCTCCCCTAGGCTTCTGAATATTGGTTAAAGCTTTATTCACCCACTTAGAGGCTTTTTTAGGCAACGCAAAATTGACAAACCTACAACATATCAAATGCAACCCAAAGAAACCTAAAGGTGCTGCTGCTGAATGCTAGGAGCGTAAACAAGAAATTTCACACCCTGTAAGCTCTCCTCACTGTGATGAACATAGACATCTGTGGCATAAATGACACATTTTTAAATCTACACAAAGTACTTCAGCAATACAAGGTTTCGGTGCCTTCCACACATTTAGATCATCAGCTCCACAGACAGGGACAAAAGGTGAAGGTCCTGATCTGCATTAAGAAGTACCCCTCTAGGGTGGTTAAACAGGATGATGCCCTGGAGTTTATCCATGCGTAAATAACCATAGAAAAATGTTTTTATAATATCCTAACACCCTTTATTTCCCAAAAATCCTATAGCTAGTACCTAGACCCATGAGAGACACTCACCATTAAAGCAAATACCCTATTCATCAAATAATTTACCCCTCTATAGACTAGGAAAATACACTGCCTCACCCTCACAGGAACAATGATTTCTGGACTTTATTAACACAAATACTCTTGGCCAGATAGTATGCACACCCACCAGATGTCCAAACATACTGGACCTGGTACTCAACACTATGGAGAAGTGCTGCACAGTCCGCCAATGTCTTAACCTCACTAGTGAGGTCAGGCCACAAAGCTGTCTCCATCAAAATAAAAATCAACTTGGTAACCCCAGCAAATAGTATAATGGTTAGGAACTATTCCAAAGTAAACTACATCCTATTAAGGGTTGTGGGATGGAATAATGGTTAAGGTGTTTACCTTACAAGTAAATGGAATAGGGTTTGATTCTCACCTTTGAAGACAAATTGGCTACGTTTACATAATGGGCATAAGTTGTTTACCTCACAAGGTGTAGGGCTTGATTTTCATCTTTGAGGAGAAATTAGCTAGGCTTAAAATGGCCCAAAAGGGCAGCTAGCATTGTAATTTGCTATGAACCTAAGCAATAGTTTTTCAAAATTCAGTGTCCCTCCTAACATCAAGTTCACAGCACCTCACGAGAAATTGTTCACAGAGACCTTGTATAGCCATGTAAATGGCTGTATAGAGGCTGCTGTACCTGCTAAAACTAAGCCCAAAACAAACTCTAAAAACAAACCCCACTAGTGGAATCGTAATCTTAATAGGGTATGTAACAAAAGGTAAAAAGTCATGGCTAAAATCAGGGAGAGCAACTCCCATAATAAGAGCTCTCTAATACTGAACGGGAACTAAGGGAAATAATTAAGTCCAAAAAGGCCATTTACCAGGTCAAGGTAATCCCCACAGGCCAAAGACAACCACAAGGCCTTCTACAGCAATGTCCATAACCTCAAAGGAAGCATACAACAGTGTGCCGAACTGGTGGTCATTTGTGCCACCTTCACTAAGCAGAGCGACATAGCAAATCTGCTGTCTGAAAAATTCAGCTCAGACTTCACTCCCCTCCTGCCCTCCCCCATGAAATACTTACTGGCATAACCCCCAAACTGCTTGTAAGGGGCAAGTCCTAGTGGCATTTGCTAAAGTCAGAAGCACAGCCTCAGTTGGCCTCAACAGTATCCCAAGATGCTTCCTAAATGACTTGAAACATGACCTATCAGGACCACTTGAGTCACTTTTCAACCTTAGCCTCAAAACAAGCTTTGGTACTATAAGAATGCTGGACTGCAATGGTGATCCCAGTTCACAAGGGTCGACCATCCACTGAACCTGTGAACTACAGACCCATTATTCTGACTCATCTAATATGCAAAGCCATGGAATGGATTATCATAGAAATGATCAACAAAGACATAAGCAACTTTCAGCTATTGGACCCAACCCTTTGTTATGGATGGTCATGCCTACTAAATCAGGAGGACTTTGAGAAGGTCACCAAAAATGGATGAGGGGAAAATGGTGCATACCACCTTCCTGGACCTGGCTGTGGTGTTTGATGCAATACCCCATTTGGGTATAGTTGGTAAACTTTGTGAAGTGTGCATAAACCCCTACATAGCTCACTGCATTGCCAGTTGGCTCACAGACAGAACCCAAGAAGTGAGGATTCATAAGACCACCTCCACTAAGAGACTGGTCACCAGCAGGGTACATTAGAGCTCTGCACTTAGGCCTCTTCTATTTGTTATCTACTTCTCAGAGGTAAAAGCTAATCTCAAGGGGCCTTTGGCTGATTAAGTTCACAGATGAAGACAAATTGGGAGCTATCAGAGACCCCTCCATGATGCAAACATCTTGCTAAAGTGTCTCTAACACAATGAATGGCTGATGCCAAAGTCACAGATTAAAACTAAATGCCAAGAAATACATTATAGTGCCTTTTAGGAAAATGGCCACCCAGACTAATTAATCCATTGATAAGACACCCCTAAGAGTTAACTTGGAAGTCAGGGATCTGGGAACATATGTAGACAGTATTCTGGCCTGTGACATGTGACCAAGGTAGGAAGAAAATTATTTTATGTTGCCCAGCTTATAAGTTAGGGCATGACATCCAGGTCCAAGAAAGTCATAGTACCACTTTATTTGGTCCTCATCAGGCCCATTATTGAATATAATGTCCCTTTTGATAAGTAGCTTAGCAGACATATGCAACAGTTGGAATACTCAGAAAGGTTCCTTACCAGGAGAATCCATGATATAACACACTATCCTATATGGATTAGCGTAAAGCCCTGTCTCTATACTCTGTGTCCTACAGGTTAGTGATGGGCAGTCTATACCTGGCATATAAGCTGTCCTGCTAGATCCAAGGATTTAAGTTTTGCTTGTGACATAAATAGGACATGTTGGTGAGACAAATGTGTCTCGAAGGATCCCCATGCAATGGAACAGGTTCCTCATCCATGTGAAGCAGAATCCATCCCTAACCCTATTTAAGCATTACCTTGACCAATAGATGGAAATTGGAAATTTGCCCCAGTTCTGTCCCCCATGTCTCTGATAGAGAAAGACAGCAACTATGCTCAAACTCAAATACCCCCACATAACTTTTAGAAACTTCCTAACTAACATACCCCCTCCTAATAACTGTCCATGATACATATGGACACAGTTGTTTGAATGGGTTGTAAGGCTAAGGTTATAAAAGCCCTGTTGGTCATTAGCCTAGTATATACCTATGAACCTATGGCTTCAAAGGCCATCTTTATATGTTTGAGCACCTCCATATTAAAAATGGGTGTGCCATGTAAGTTATACACCAATGAACTTAATGAAGCTCCCCAGCCACTGGAATCCATGGTGACAGTGGAAGATTGCATCAATGTATAACCTTCTAGTTTTACTGTATTGTCTTTTCAAAATAATAAAAATATATAGATAGACCCCCCCCCTATATGTTAGTCTGCCTTCATATTCTCACAAAGAGAGACATTTTTGGATGGGGACACCTGTATCTTTAAGAGGAGGGGTAGGTTCAGAATGTGCTTAAAAAGGTGAGCTAGAAACGTCTTTATGTTGTGTCCTTGAAAAATGACCAATATAGTTGTGACTGAATACCTATGACAGCTCTGTCTCAAGGAAAATTAACAATTTTAATATTTTTTTAATTGGCTGTCATATCTTAAGTCCCATGCCAATAGTCCTGGTGGTAGCAGCTGCTTAGATATGTGTCTGTGTATGTGTACCTCATAGTCATTTGTCTGGATGCATGACAGTGTGAGTATGTGATGGTGTGTGAGTGTGTGAATGTGAGTGCGTGTGAGTGGGGGGTGAGTGTGTGTGTGTGTGTGTGTGTGTGTGTGTGTGTGTGTGTGTGTGTGTGTGTGTGTGTGTGTGTATATATATATATATATATATATATACACATGTCTATAGGGACATGAATATAACTACTTAGGTGTGTGTGTCTGGGTCTCTACCCAGTGAGAGCTTTATACTGCAAGGCCATCTGTTTGTGTGCTTGCAAGTGTGTCTGTGGTGGACATGTCTGTAATTGCCTGGATGTGTGCATGTGAATGTTTGGGGAGTGTGTATGGACATGCATGGGTATTATGTTTGAGCACCTCCATATTAAAAATGGGCTTGCCTTTCCAATAAAGCCCTGACAGTACTTAATGAAGCTCCTCTGCCACTGGACTCCATGGACTTTACTGGAAAGGCTCACCCAGACTCTACTACAGTTTGCTGTGGGGGAAAGGTTAGTTTGCTTTTTATTTGTTGTATTCTGTATTACTTTATTGCCTTTTTCTATTTTGTATACTGTGATGTGTTTTCTTTACAGTGTTTTACTTGTATTCTGCTTTTAACTGCACATTAAAGCTTGAAAAGATACCAGAGCTCTGTCTCTTGTGAGTCAGACAGAAATTTTTCCCACCTAGTTAGTGTTGTGTTCTTATACACCACTGTCTTTCTAGTTGCCTGCCCCTTATGTTAATTTGACCATATGTCATTTCCTCTCTGCTTTTACTGGCTGGTGTGAGTAAGCACAAAATTATCATTTTATGAAATCACTCCCCTTCAACTATTTAAATTTATTGGCCATCCTACTGTATTCCATAGTACCAAAATACAAAAGTGACCACCCCCTTTCAATCTATCTTGCTATTTTAAAAATAGTGACTCTCCACTAAAACTTAACTTTTTAGACAGGTAAAACTTAAGTTACCTCCTTTCACATCTAACTCTAGTATACACTGCAGTATTTAGGATAAACCATTATTTTTCATCTTACCTTTAAGCATCTATTGCAAGAGCACCAGTTATCGGAGAGCCCACATTCTGCATCTCAGTAGTCATCTTGGGATTAGTGCTTCTGTTTTCTCCTGGTGAGAGAAGGAGTGCAGTTGCATTATTACCTGGAGACTGTTGATCACCAGAAAGCCTAATAACTGCTTTATAGGTGACAGCTTGGAATCTGTGCTTATATTCTGATCCTGATGAGAGTAGGAGCAGAGTGCATTGATTCAGGACTCTTTCTGGATGGAGAGTGAGTGTCTGTGATTAACGTACCTGAGTGGTCTGATTACTATTTGAGGCATCTACCAGAAAAAGGCTACAAGCCTGCAGACCTTTGCATCATCTGGGACAAGATTGTTGATCACCAAACAGGCCATGGCCTTTTCTCTTCTTGGGATTGGTGCTAACATTTTGCTTCTGGTGAGAGAAGAAGCAAAGGAGTATTGTATCCCAACAGAGTAAAGCTGTACTGAGACCAGCATTAGTAGTATCCAGGTAGTAGCCATTCAAGCGACTCCACTCTTTTCATCATTCTTGACAAGCTTATTCTTTTTCAGTAAGTACTGCCTGGATTATTTCTAACTTCAGAATATCTGCCTAAATACTTCATCCTTAAATTTTTAGGGTCTGTGTATTAGTTTCCCCCTCGCGTGTTTGGCAGTGCTCTGTACAGACTCAGACACCTTGAGTGACATTTTTCCTGTAAAAGGAATATATAAGCAAACCACTCCAGTACTTAGAAATAATGACCATCCTTCCTGGCATGTTTAAAGGTCAGTTCCCTGTGCTTTCTCCTATTAACCTGATGAACTTGGGCATTCTGACGCAGTGTAGCAACTGTCTCATGTACACAGACGACCCTCTCCTCTTACCTCCCAACACTCACACTTGTGAGAGATGCACTTATATATCCAAATTGGAAGCCATGCACTCTCAAGTCAAGACCGGAATAGCTGGTCAAGAGGAGGACAACACCTGCACTACACCACATGCAACACTTAGCCCTCCAGAACACCCACCATCATAGCTCTCACATAAAAACACAAACCACACACCCACCTTCATGGAGGCTCTCAATAGAAATCTACCCAAACAGCAGAGACCTCCAAGGCCGAAACACACTCTACCACCACAACACAGCACAAACCCCAAGACACATAGCTCATCTACACAGTGTGCCCCTCAACCTAAGGCAAAACAGCTTGCCCAATACACTAATCATAGGTGACTCAGTAGTGAGGCACAATGATGTCCCACTCACTAGGTTGAATAAGGAGAAGGTATTGGTCAGCTATCAGGTGCCAGAATCCGACACATAACACACGCACTCAGGTCACTCCACAACATGTACAAGTATGACTGTCACTGTCCATGTGGGTGTGAATGACCTGAGACGCACCTCCCTAGAATACATGAAAAGAGACATGGAAGAGCTCTCGGATTATGTGGCCCAGGCAGGTATGAGCCTAGCCCTGAGCAGCATCCTGTCGTTGCCCAGAATGATAATGCAATACAAGCAGAAAATGATTGACTTCAACAATTGGCTAAGTTTCTGGTGTCATTCTAAGTAGATCTAGTATCTGTCTGCTTGCGATGACATGACTGACAGACCTCGATGCTTTGCCAGAGATAGCCTGCATCTGTCACCCCTGGGTTTCTGGATACTGGCTAAGGCTCTTGCAACCCCTATAGTGCCTGTTTTAGGCGATGTTCCAAAGACCAAATTATCACCGTACCAGCTATAAATAAATGCAATCTGCGGGTCACACTGCTCAACGCTAGAAGTCTAAATCTCAAGATGCACTTGCTCAAAGCATTCCTCAAAATGGAGAACATCGACATTTGTGCTGTAACAGAGACCTGGTTTAAAGCAGCAGAAAGCATCCCTGCGCTACCAGGCCTGTAACTCATTCCACACCTTTCAGCACCAGAACATGGACCAAAGCTCCAAAGGTGGTGGTGTCTCTATATTCATAAAGGATATGCACACCTCCAGACTAGTAGCCCAGAATAATTCATCTGAGATACTTCAGGTACAACTAACATTGGGTAAGACGGCGATTCAGGTCGTAGCCTGCTATAGGTCCCCAACCATTTCCCAAGACTCTCACTCCATGTTCCTAAGCACTCTGGAGAATATTAGGGTTCAACCCAACACTCTCATACTTGGTGACTTCAACTACCCCTCCATCAACTGGGAAAACTACTCGTGCACCAATACACTGGCCCAACACTTCCTGAAATTCATCAGTTCCATTGCCCTGGACCAACTCATTCTTACCTACTAGAGGAAGCAACATCCTTGACCTGGTTATTACTAACATGGACAACTATTGCTCTACACCAATAGTCAATTCTTCCCTAGTTAGATATGACCACAAACTAATCACCATGGAAATCCACATCTCACCCACACCCCCTGCAAAGGTAACCATCATGAAAAACTTTTCCAAAACTGACTTTGGGCCCCTAAAAACAGAGCTGGCTAACTTTATGGCACCCATGTCAATGGAAAATAGATGCATGACTGTAGAATCATACACTAGTGCACTGTACGAACACGTACATAAATGCATGGAACTAGCCATACCCAACATAACCAAGATGCTCTCCTCCAAAAAAAGGAAGCCAATCTGGTGAGCCCCTGCCATTAATAAACTCTACAATAGAAGGAAGAAACTGTTGCGGAAAAAGGTGAAGTCCCAAGACAGGAAAAACACCCTTATTAGCCTCAACAAAAAGTTGAGATCCCTCATCAAAACCTCTAAAGCCAGCTATGAAAGCAGAATTGCAGCAGACACTAAAAACAACCACAAAGCCTTCTATAGTTATATCAAAAATCTCCACGGCAATACCCAGGTTTGCTGTGAGTTACTACACAATGGTACCTCCAGTACTGAGTCAACAGATATTGCCAACATACTGGCTGACAGTTTCACTCCCAGCTTTACCTCTCCCTACCCCATAAAGTACCAATCACAATACTGGGGAATGCCAGGCACCTAGCATTACTGCAGCACAGGTTAAAGCTGCATTGTCCAAGGACAAGAATAGAGCTTCCATGGGACCTGACAGTATCTCTGGATGTGTTCTACATGAACTGCAAAGTGAACTGGCACCACATGTGTGTGCCCTGTTCAATCACAGTCTTACCTCAGGCTTTGTCCCTACCAAATGGGGTACTGCTACAGTCATCACTCTCCATAAAGGTGGAGCGACTACAGACCTTAGAAATAATCGCCCCATTAGCCTGACGAGTCGGATATGTAAGGCTATGAAGTGTATCATCATGGACTTAATTAACAGGGATATAGGGAATCGCCAAACTCTAGATCCCAAGCAATTTGGTTTTGTGAAAGGTAGATCATGCCTGCTCAACCTGGTTGACTTCGAGTCAGTCACCAGAGCTGTGGATGGGGGCAAGGCAGTTCATACAGCCTACCTCAATCTGGCCAAGGCCTTTGATACCATTCCCCACTCAGGAATTATTGATAAACTCACCAAACTAGGCATCAACCCCTATATCACTAGGTGGGTTGCACATTTGCTCACATATAGAACCCACAGTGTGAAAGTAGTGGACTCCAGTCACACTGCCGTCCAGTCACGAGTGGAGTTCCCCAAGCATCGGTCCTGGGTCCTCTCTTGTTTGGCATCTACTTCTCAGAAATCCAGGCCAACATGGAGGGACACTGGCTGGCCAAGTTCCCAGACAACTGCAATCTGGGAGCCATTATTAACTCCCCGAGTGATGTAGACATCCTACAGAAGGGCCTCACTGAAACCATGGCCTTAAGCTTAATGCCAAAAAATGCGTCATCATCCCCTTTGGCAAAAACTCAGTTCCCACTAATTGCCACATTGATGGGAGCCCACTGAACACTGAAGGTGTTATAAAAGATCTGTCGACACAGGTTGACAGCAACCTCTTCTTTGACCACCATATTGCCACTGTGGTCAAAGTCCTTCTGTGTGGCACATCTCATTGCCAAGGGTTTTGCATCCAGGAAGAAAGAGGTCATCATCTCTCTCTACTCTTCCCTCATTAGGCCAATCATCAAGTATAATGCCCATTTGGCATGTACCTCACTAGACACATGCAACAGCTGGAAAGGCCACAAAAATACCTCACAAAGAGGATCCTTGGCCTTAAACACATGTCGTACATGGACAGACTCGACAAAAACTCCAGCTATTCTCTGTCTCATATCGTCTACTAAGAGGCAATCTCTGCTTGACTTACAAAAGCCATGCCTGACCCAGCTCTGTTAGAAATGTTGCATCTAAAGAAATCCCAATCCTTCCTCACCACACGCTCCAGAAACCTCAACCTCATTACCACAATCAACAGAACATACTGGAGGGGCAGGTTCATAACCCAGAGAGACCATGGATCACTCCAGTGGCTGTAATTGATAGAGGCACTGGGAACTAATGTTGGGCGGTACAATGCCAGGACACTTCTATGGTCTAGGCTTGTAAAGGCTCCAGGGCCATTAGCCTAGTACACACCTATGTAGTGCATGAGTGTGGGTGTGCGTGCATGAGCACACATGCATGTATGTGTGAGATAGACGTTGCCTATGCAACTGTGATGCATGGGCTAGTAAGGGGTGGGGGGCAATAGCACTGTCAGGTCTGACAGAGCAGTATTCGATTCAGAGATATGGTAATATGCCACTAATGAGTTTTTGCATTGTGTGGCTTTATCTTTTCTCTGAATCTTAGAATATTCCCATCGCACTTCTGGACAGTCCTGCATTGACTAATTAGTACTAGCGGCAATAATCTAAGTCCAAGCATCTGACACAGTACAATGAGAAGAGCTTTGCATTACAGAAACGGGAGGGTATGGAAGATTTCATTCTTTATAATGTCTTTAAAATAACTGCAGGTAAATGTACCTCCAGTTAATGCTCATAGATGTATATTTTTTATCATTTTCATTAGCATTTTACTATAAACACGTATAGAAAGAAATACAAGCTTTGTAATTGAGAAAACATATTTAATTTTATATAATTAAAAGAAGATTGACATTTTGAATACTTATTCATCTAAGAATATGGAAACAAATAGTAAATGATACACCACATCTGTAGTAAATTAACTACTTACAGTGTTTTCATGGTATGTTGATACTTCAAGTGATTTCAGTGAAATGTAAATGTGTATAACAAGTTAACACTTAAATGAATGAAATACAACAGCCCAGGTTATTAAGATATTTACATAATTGCAGTGTTTTATCAGATTTCTCAGCAAAATAAATAAAACAAAATAATAATAATATTAATAAATGTTGCGCATCTGCAGGTGTAGCTGAATAGTGTACGGGTTCCTTCCTACCTGACTCTGGTGACACCCCTATTTACACCCAACACACCAAGGTTGCATATAATAGATTTTATTTTAGATGACAACTCTAGTCTTAACAGGCAACAGCACAGTAGCAAACAAATTATTGCAGTAGCACAAAGATTAGCAATAAGGCAATATGAGGTATGCATACAGTGAAATCACACCTCCCAGAACTCAATAAGAGGTCTTGTCATTCAAATATGAGCAAAAATGCAATGTCATTAAGCAGTAAAGATTCTATAATGCAACAATACTAACAGTAGTTATAACCTTGATCAGTTCTAATCAGACCAAACTGTGAAAACACTCTGTTATATCCTGTTCACTGGCCAGTGACTACTTAGTCTTAATGCCGGCATGATGGGGCTCAAAGTTGGAGCTCATATGAAACCTGGATATTTGTAATCCACAAAGTATTTAAGGGGAAATCCACACTGAGGGGTGAGTAACATAACATGAGATTCACGAAACGACAGCCAGTACTATTTTGAGATAAAGCTAAACAGTTCCAGTTCAGAAAAGGAAAAAGGGAAAAGCCTAGGCCCACAGTCCCAGTCAAAGCAATAGCACAATCTTAAGAAAGTATAAAATGGCGGCCAAAGCCTCTCACCACTCTGTCGATAATATTCTGGATGTCAGGCACCACAGTTCCACTGATGATACATGTAGAGATCACCCAACAGCCATCTGGTAATCAAAAATGGCTTTGTTATAATTGCCCCAACAGTGTTCCTGTCCTTGCTGATCAGATGCAGGTGTGGGACTACTGGTTCCAGACTTCTCTCCTGATTCCACAGATCACCACTGACCAAATTTTCCAAGGATGGAAAAACACTATCTGCAACTTCACTTCCCTCTCCCAGACACAAGAAACATCTGGTTTTAATGCAAAGCCCCTTATTCCTTCACACTGTGTTTCAGTCAGATCTCTTTCACTTTTGTTTCTCTCTTTTATATCCAATGAAAAGGAGCTCCATCTTGTGGTGTATCAAAAAACTACAGTCCGTTAACCATACAGTGGGAGCTCCCCCCCCACCACTTGAAAACTTGGATCCTCCCAAGTCAAAGGTAGATTAGCAGCAAAAAAAAAAAAAAAAAAAAAAAAATATATATATATATATATATATATATATATATATATATATATTTATACATACACACACACACACACACACACACACATGCACACTAATGCACCATCAACTGAACAGTATTTCTGCATTCAAAAGGTACATCCCACCCAGGGTGATCAGCATTATGCTTAACTTGGGATGGGGTGTCACCAGTTGAGCAGGAGGCATAGGGATCATGGGTGTAGAATTTCCAATAAGCAGTGGTCACAGGCTCCTGTGTACTATGTCCCAAACTATCATATGTAAGCCTCTGTGGGGGCCGAATCAGTCTGAGGCTTTGGTTCGAAAGAGACAACTGGGGAACTCTGGTCTGAGGGTTGGTCACTCACATCACACTCACTGTCCAGTTCCTCAGTAGGCATATTGTCTACTTCTAAGATTTCCGCTCATATAACTTCACTTTCTCCATAACTGTACAACTGTCTTCAGCACCATTATTTGAAGTTTGCATAGCAGGACCCCCATCAGCATCCTGTTCTGCAAGAGGCACAGAAACATCACTCAGTCTGTTGTTGGTGCTGGACTGTTCAAAGTGACAAGGGACAAATTCCAGTGCATTTACATTGAGATTGCAGTCCATGTGATCTCGAACATCATCATAGAAAAGTCCACTAAAACCCCAGCCATTACTGTCCTCCTTTGCTTCAGCAGGAGGAATCATAGGCTTTTGAACATTTGAGAGGATATCTCCTCTCCGCCTTAGTCTTCTGGATCATCTTGTTAGGTTTTCGCTGAGCCATTTTGGGTTCAGGATTCATAAGTCTCACTGATTCTGCCAAAAGCATTAAGTTGTTGCAGTGCCAGGTTTTAATGGATCCTTCTTTCCCCTCAGGGTAGATTTTGTAGACAGGGATGTTAGGTAGCTGAGAACAAATTATGTAGATCTTAGATCCCCAACAGTCAGCTAGTTTGTGCTTTCCTTGCAGGCCCAAGTTTCTCAAGAGAACTCTGTCCCCTGGTTTCAAGTCATGTATCTTCACTTTCTTGTCACAGTGAGCATTGTTTTGCTGATTTCTTCTTCCTGTAGATTGTTCAGCTAGCTCATAGGCCTGTCTGAGGTGTTTCTTGAGTCTCTCCACATAACTGCCATGAGATTGCACTGGCGTATCATCAGCAGTGACTCCAAACGTTAAATCAAAACGAAGATGAGCTTCTCTTCCAAACATTACAAAGTAAGGCGAGAATCCTGTAGCTTCATTTTTTTGTACTGTTGTATGCATGCATGGTGACATGTCTACTCCATTGACTCTTTTTCTCTGCAGATAAGTGTTCCCAACATGTCTAGTAAAGTTCTGTTGAAACGCTCAGGCTGAGGATCCCCCTTGAGGATGATAGGGAGTGGTTCGTCTTTTCTGAATTCCCAAAAGAGTGAGTAGTTTGTGGACAAACTTGCTCTCAGTCATGTCTTCATCAGAGTGTATCCTTTTTGGCAGGACATAGTGTACAAAGAACTTCTCAACAAGTAATTTTGCCACTGTAATACGTTTCTTATCACGAGTTGGAAATGCTTGAGCGTATCTGGTATAGTGGTCTCTCACCATCAGCCCATTACTGATCCCACCTTTGTCCGGTTCAATGCAAAGGAAATCTATACAGACCAGTTCAATGGGCCCACTACTCTCCATTTGACCCAATGAGGCAGCTCTGGTTGGCATAGTCTTTCTCTGAATGCAGCGAAGGTATGTATGACGACAATCTTCAACATCTTGTTTCATGCATGGTCCGTAGAATCTGTCTGGTACAAGTACCAGAGTTTTGTTATAACCAAGATGACAGTGTTCATCATGCAATAACCAAAGTACTACTTCTTGATACTTCTGAGGAAGCAACAATTGCCATTTTTCACTGCCAAGTGCACTAGGAGATCTTATACATTAGTTCATTTCGTATCTGGAGACTGTCCCATTCTTTAGCCAAAAGTCTTGCCAGTGGATGAATATCTGTGCGAAGCATATCAACTTGTTTATTCTGTAAAGCAGCTACCACCAGCTGACTTAAGGGATCTTCTCTTTGATCTCTCCTGAGGTCACAGTTACTCAAAGTTGGTAGTGATAAAGCCTGTAAAGTGACCAGAATATATTAAGCTTTGGGTATGCTTGTCGCAGAACCCCAACTTCTGGGCCCAACATAAAGTTTGTTGGTAGCAGGTTGTAATCTGGCACATAGCTCTTACTCCTGGTGCTGGAATTTCCATCCTTGCATCATTGGGCTGTAAATCTCCTTGAGGTCTTCTGGACAGACCATCAGCATCTCCATTTTCATGTCCTGGGCAATATTTTAAACTGAAGTTATAGTTTGATAAAGTTGCCATCCATCTGTGGCCAGTAGCATTTAGCTTTGCAGTGGTCTGGATGTATGTCAGAGGGTTATTGTCAGTCTGAACTTCAAATTTAGCCCCATAGAGGCAGTCATGCAGCTTGTCTACTACAGCCCATTTTAAAGCAAGGAATTCCACCTTGTGTGCCGGATAGTTCCTTTCTGTTGGAGATAAACTTCGACTGATAAAAGCCATAGGTCTCAGTTTCTTGTCATGCTCCTGGTAAAGGACTCCTCCTAAACCATCATTGCTATCATCCACATGTAATGTGTATGGCTTTGTTGAGTCAGCATATGCCATCACTGGGGCATGTGTGAGACAATACTTATGCTGTTCAAATGCCTCTTTGCACTTAGCAGTCCACCGACTCTTGATGAATTCTTTAGAGCCTCTCAGTCCCTTTGGCTTTTTCAGAAGTATGTTTTCATCTGTTTCATCTGCTTCCTCATCATTTCGGAGCAGTTGATTGGTCTTGCTATCTTTGAAAATCCTTCCACAAACCTTCTATAGCAACTGCAGAACCCAAGAAAAGATCACAGCTCTGTGATGGTTCTGGGTTTGGGTCAAAATGTCACAGCTTCAACTTTGCTGGGGTCTGTGGATATTCCATTTGCAGACACTACATGTCCCACATAGGTCACTGAAGGTTGGAAAAATTTGCATTTGTCCAGTGACAACTTCAGTCCTTCCTTGTCAATTCTGTCCAATATTTTCATCAGTCTTTCTTTGTGCTCCTCTAGGGTCTTCCCAAAGACAATGATGTCATCAAGGTAGACTAAGACTTCCAGGAGAGGCATGTCTCCAATTGTTCTTTCCATGATTCTCTGGAAAGTTCCCAGTGCATTTGCTAAGCCTTGAGGTAGGTGATCAAACTCAAAAAATCCCAAAGGAGTGATGAAGGCAGTCTTCTCTTTATCTTCTGGGTGCATAGGGATTAGATAGTATCCACTCCTTAAATCCTTGAATCACTTACTGCCCACTAGGCAATTTAGAGCATCTTGAATCTAGGATGTTGTGTACCGGTCTGGAATGGTTTGCTGATTCAGAGTACGATAGTCAACACACATGCGAATTGACCCTTTCTTCTACCTGACAACGATAATGGGAGAGGCATATGGACTTCTTGACTCTCTAATTATCCCTGTGGGTTTAGGTTCTTCCAGATGTTTTCTCAAGTCCTCCAGATCTCCTGGGGCTACCCTTCTGGAATGTTCTCTGAAAGGCCGGTCTTCGTTTAATCTTATTTGGTGTTTTACACTTTTCTCATAAGCCACATCCAGCTCACTTGTAGAAAAACAAATTTTCTTCTTCATCAACAGCTCTTTAGCTCTGGTTACCCACTCTGGGGACAGAAGAGCACCTAGATCAATATCTTCCACCTTCAGCTCATTGACACTGCTCTCTCGTTTCTTGTCAATACTGAAGCAGGTAAGGGAGTGGCAGCATAAACATTTCTCAAACGCACTTGTGAACTTTCTTTATTCTTCATCCCCACAGGCAAAGTATCATAAGGATGCTTCAGCTTGTCAGCAGGCCAAACTTTGGGGACTAATTCCAGCCCCAGTAGCAAGTTTATTTCTGGATCCATTTCCATCATGAGATGAGAGGAAGCTGTTTGTCCACACATCCTCACTTTGGCCCTCAAGCAGGTGACCTGACCAGGATGATTTATATGTTCTTTCTCAGGAAGTGTCCATACATGACCAATTTCATCTTTTTTACTATCCTTCTTCTGAAGGGCACAAAAGGCTGGTCTCAGGAATGGATGTAATGTTGGGTGATCCAGGGTCACCTAAGGTATCAGCATTCTTTTGACGAGGTCAGTATTTGCCCCCACTAAAATGGATACTGAATCCTTTCCTTTTGGCCTGGGGCACACAACAGCGAGAGTTTCAAAAACTTCTGTTGACCCAAGAACTAAGGTGGAAAATTCTAACTTGAGTGAGACATAACCATCATAGGGGAACTTCGTGTCACTTAGCCCCCATATCTCTAAGTCTTCTAACTTTCCAAGTGGCAAATACTTTAAGTATTTCTGGTAGAAGTCTCTGAACAGAATGGTGATTTGTGCACCAGTATCCAACAATGCTTTACTGTACACACCCTCTATCTTCTCTGCCACGATAGGGGATGGTCCCATTAGGTCATCAGGTACTTTCTGTTTCCGGTGTTCAGCCTTATAGCAGTCAGCATGTTGTTGAGGTACTGTTGGTTGGTTGCACCATTTTAAAGGATGGAACTTTTTCTTAGTAATCCTTTGTGGTTTTGGATGCTGAGACTTTTGTTGAGATAGCTTTCCAATTTGGTTGTTCACCTTAGATGAGCTAGAAGTGTGCACAGTGGGTGGACACTGTTGCTTGATATGCCCTGCGTCTCCACAGCAAAAACAAAATCCAGTAGGAACTCTGAACATCGGCTTGTTTGTTTCTTCCCTGAGTCCCTTCATGGAGGTTCTAGCAGATGTATTCCTCCCTTCAGCTAAAGTTACCACTGCTTTCTGTAATTCTGCAACCATCTTAGTAACTTGAGCTATGGCGTCGGTTAGGGAAGACACCTACGCCTGCAACAGTGACACCTCTACATTGTGGACACTCTGGACCATGACTCCCGTTTGAGTAGTAAGCACTGCTTCAGGCTCCTGCTTGTGTTCCCTTACTGCTTTAGTTGATGCTGAACACCGAGATTTGGCTTCCAACAGGGCTTTCTCTTCCCTCACTTCTTTAACCAATTGAGAATAAGTTAGTCTCTTTCCTATCTCTCATCCTCAGTTTCCACATAATGGGATCCATATCTTGAGCTCCTTGTAAAATCTGACCGGTTCGTACTTGGTCAGCTACTTTCAGATCCACCCCCTTCTTTAGGATGATCATTTTATCTAATAACTTAATGTAGTCAGATAGTTTCTCACCAACTTCTTGGCATGTATGTTCAAACTGATACAGTAGGTCAGCAGCCCTCTCTATTCTTCGAAACACATCCTGCAATACTCCTAAATATTCCTTGGCTGTGCAATCTTGCTTACTCATCCTTAGGTTGAGTATGGTATCCACAGCTAATCCCTTTAAGCTTTCAGCTATCCACTGCTTCTTCTGAGTCTCTAGGATATACCACTCCTCTAGAGCTTGTGAAGCCTGATCCATCCAAGATTCAAAATCTTCATCTCCCTGAGGTGTGGGTTGTTTGCCCGAGAAGAAACGTAATTTGTGGTACCCAAACCCAGTGAATGGCTGTATAGGCCTTATGCATTTTTCTACAAGCCTTCCCAAAGCGTTCAAAACTTCAGGTCCTATAGTATTTGTTGGCAGTGAAGCTTCAGTTTCTGGTGTAAGGTTCTGACCTGCTTGGATAGCTTCCACAGGTATTTGTTCTGTTGCTGGGGTAGTGCACTTTTCAGGGATTACCACATGGACTGCATTCTTACCTGAAACCGATACACTCGAAGGTATATGCTATAAAAAGAGGATGTTTCCATTCTAATAGGGCCAATGTGCTCTGTTCTATAGTGTCCATGATGCTGTCTAATAAAAATCCACGTCCTACAACTGTTAAGGATTCTGTGATCTGATGTATTTGCATGTCAGTCTGTGACACCTGGCAGCACTAGAACTAAGCAGTGCTCTGACTGAGCATTGTGCTTTTTGCACCACTTAGCGACAACTTCTGGGTTCATCTTGCTTCTGGTGTTGATTTACATATGTTCAGGGGAATAGGGTGGAGTTCTAGGCAGTACAGGCAATCCCGGAAGAGCCCCCAAAAATTTAGCGCACCTGCAGGTGTAGCTGAATAGTGTATGGGTTCCTTCCTACCTGACTCTGGTGAAACCCCTATTTACACCTAACACACCAAGGTTGCAAATAACAGATTTTATTCTAGATGGCAACTCTAGTCTTAACAGGCAACAGCACATTAGCAAACAAATTATTGCAGTAGCACAAAGTTTAGCAATGAGGCAATATGAGGTATACATACAGTGAAATCACTTCTTCTTTTGGCTTTTCCCAGTTAGGGATCGCCACAGCGGATCATCTGTCCGCTCATGATTGGCAGTGGAGTTTTACGGTGTCGAGTTGCCAGCCCAGCACCCAACCTTCCACAGAAGGCGCACACACGCACAGCCGCACACCTAGGGCCAATTTAGAGTGTCCAATCCACCTACTGCATGTCTTTGGGATGTTGGAGGAAACCGGAGCACCCAGAGGAAACCCACATGACCACAGGGAGGACATGCAGACTCCGCACAGAAGGCACCCCAGCCAAGAATCGAACCAGAGAACCTCTTGCTGTGAGGTGGCAACGCTAACCGGTGCACCACCATGGCCGCCCACATACAGTGAAATCACACCTCCCAGAAATCAATAAGACAGGTCTTGTCATTCAAATATGAGCAAAAATGCAATGTCATTAAGCAGTAAAGAATCTATAATGCAATAATACTAACAGCAGCTATAACCTTGATCAGTTCTAATCAGATCAAACTGTGAAACACTCTGTTATACCCTGTTCACTGGCCCGTGACTACTTATAGTCTTAATGCCGGCACGATGGGGCCCAAAGTTGGAGCTCATATGAAACCCGGGTATTTGTAATCCACAAAGTATTTAAGGGGAAATCCACACTGAGGGGTGAGTAACATGAGATCCCCAAAATGACAGCCAGTACTATTTTGAGATGAAGCTAAACAGTTCCAGTTCAGAAAGGGAAAAGCCTAGGCCCACAGTCTCAGTCGAAAATATAGCACAATCTTATAAAAGTATAAAATGGCGGCTGAAGCCTCTCACCACTCTGTCGATAATATTCTGGATGTCAGGCACCGCAGTTCCACTGATGAGAAGTGTAAGAGATCACCAACAGCCATCTGATAATTGAAAATGGCTTCTTTATAATAGGCCCAACAGTATTTCTGTCCTTGCTGATCAGATGCAGGCATGGGACTACTGTTTCCAGACTCCTCTCCTGATTCCACAGATCATCATTGACCAGGTTTTCCAAGAAGGGAAAAACACGATCTGCAATTCACTTTCCTCTCCCAGACACTAGAAACATCCGGTTTTAATGCAAGGCCCTTTACCCCTTCACTCTGTGTTTCAGTTTGATCTCTTTCACTTTTGTTTCTCTGTTTTATATTCAGTGAAAAGGAGTTCCACCTTGTGGTGTATCAGAAAACTAAAGTCTGTTAACCATACAGTGAAATACAGTTGGAGCTACACTATAATATTAATAATTAATTTGCACAGAATTTATTTATGGAACTTTGCTTCGATTTTGGATTTATGGCATTAATTTAATTTGGTCAAACAGCAGTGGTTGTAATTCAGAGAAGGCTGTGTACTATTTTTTCCCAAATTTGTTTGGTTATTGTTTTATGAACAACAGCTGAAAGACAGCAGATGAGAGGTAATGATCTTTATAATGACACACGTAGGTGTTGGAGCACTGATTGACTAAATATAATATTTACTCAGGTGAAACTTATCTAGCTATAGTGCTTGAGCATGTGACTGAAACATAAGCCAAAGCATGTGCAGTCATAAAATACATTACTAATTAACTTTAATCATTAAACTAAGGGCTGGATGTAGTAACGTCTACATAGCTCAGTCCTGCCATGTTCGCATTACGGTGCGACAAGCACATGATCACTCGCTGATTGTATTCAGTAAACAGTTCTACACTTTGTGTAGAGCTGTGCAAACCAGATGAACATCATGACATGCTAACTAGTGCATAAGCAGCTGAATCATATGATAATCGACCAAGATGGTGAAGCTGTTCAACAAGCTATAAAGTAATTGTGTACATTTTGTGTAGCGATGTGCGCTGTACTCCAAAACCTTTTAGAATATAGCCACAGAAACTACATAGGAAAGAAAGAATGTTAAGGGCTGGTGCCATTGTACATGTATATGTGCAGCAGGCTCAGGTCTATGCTGCTGCTGCTGATAGATCTTGGGCAAGGAGGAGAATGGCATTTAGACCCTGTTTAACTTATAAAGTGGAAATAGTAGAGCATTACAAGGTAGCTAAAAACACACTCTAGGATCTCTGCAGCCTTTGTTCTCACCTAAGATCAGGGGCAAACAGAGGGAAACCAATACCTGTGGAGACCAAGGTATGTTTAGCACTTAGAATTTTAGCTACATGACCCTTTCCGAACCTCAGGGAGATATTCTGGGGGTGTTACAGGCATCAGCATCCCGGATTCTACACCAGTTCCTGAATACTATGCTACAGAATGCCATCGACTATAGATATATATATATATATATATATATATATATATATATATATATATATATATATATATTTCCCCGTATCTCTGAAGACAGAGCTAGAACTGTGCAGGAGTTCTATCCAATAGTACACTTCCCTAAAATATTGGGTGTGATAAACTGCACCCACATTGAGATCAAATTCACCACCCAGGGAAAAGGGAAGGATCAACATCAGCAGAAAGAGGCTCCACTCCCTTAATTGTCAGGTCATGTGTAATGCTAGGGTACATAGGTATTTACTAGGCTAACGACCACAAGGTCCTTTTTAAGCCTAGGCATGCATCCCAAATCTCTGACAAGTTCTGATACATTGATAAGTGTAAGCATGGGCCTGGGAGATGAACCATTTACAGGTTACATTAGAGACATAGGTGCCAAACCACGGATGAATTTCTGGTTTCCCATTCAATTGTCCAAGTTGCACTTGAATTGGGTTCAGGAGGAACTCTGCTTTACATGGATGGGGAGCCTGTTCCATAGACAGGGTAGTCTCTGGGATACATATCTCTCCAGCAGGTCCTGTTTATATCACAGGCAAGGTTTAAGTCTTTAGAATGGGTAATTCTGGTACTGTTTGTTTTTTGGATCTGCAGGAGGTCCATCAGAGTGGGGTCTGGCAATGCCCTGTATGCCAGGCATAGATCTTCCCCCTCAAAAGCCTGTAGGAAACAGAATACAGGGATAGGGCCTTGAGGTGGTCTGCATAGAACATATTACTTATGCCCTATATTGTTTTAGTCAGAAACCTCTGTGGACATTCCAGTTGTTAGATATGCCTGGTTAGGTATATACCAAAGGGTGCATTGTACTCAGTGATAGGTCTGATGAATGCCAAATACAGTGGAACAATGACTTCCTTGTGCAACATAGAATGATTTCCTCACCACTGCAGACATGTGATAATCAAAGTCTAGATTACTATCTGTGTGTGTCCAAGTTCCTGACTACTGGGTCAAATCTAAGGTGTGTGTTGTCAATATGATAGTTACCAGGGATGGATGACTTCCCAAAGGGTTCTGTTATGCATTTCTTGGCATTTAGTTTTAGTCCATGCCTGTGACACCAGTTACTTGTCTGTGTCATCCCCTCCTGGAGGACAATTGTGTCAGTGCTAGATTCAGTGACACCTCCTAATTTGCAGTCATCTGCAAATTTAGTCAGCCAGAGACCACTGACATTGGCCTTGACTTCTGAGAAGTAAATGCCAACAAAGAGCGGTCCAAGGACTGATCCCTGAGGGACTCCACTTGTGACTGGCCTCTTTGTAGAGGTGGACTCCCCAATTCTAGCTTCCTGGGTCCTGTCTGTGAGCCAGTTGGCTATTGACTAGGTGACATACGGGTTTGCACCTTGTCTCTTGAGTTTGTCTACAATGCCCAAATGGGGTATTGTGTCAAAAGCCTTGGCCAGGTCAAGGTAGGCAGTGTGAACAATTTTGCCTTCATCCATTGCTTTGGTAACCTTCTCAAAGAAGTCCACCAGGTTGAGTAGGCATGATCTGCCCTTGATGAAACCAAACTGGGTTGGATCCAGTGTCTGGAGGTTGACTATATCTCTGTTTATCATCTCCATGATGATTCTTTCAATGGGTTTACATATAAAATTATGTATATATTTCCCAAGATGGGACTCAAACCCATAATCCCTGGCTTAGGAGTCCAATGCCTTATCCATTAAGTCACTAGGGCCTGAGACTAATGGGTCTGTAGTTTCCAAGGTCTGTAGATGTGCGGAGGGATGACTGTTGCCTTTCTTCATTCATGAGGCATGAAACTGGTTTGGAGGCAACAATTAAATAGTAATTCCAGAGGCCCTGATAGGTCCTGTTTCATGCTATTTAGAAGGCATCCTAGGATATTGTCTGGCCTCATTGATGCAGCCTTCTTGGTCTTAGAGGAAAGCATTAAGGAACTGTTCCCTAATGATAGTAGGGGAGTTATATTTGATATTTCCTGAGAGAAGGTTGAGAGGGAGAGAGGAGTGAAGTTGAAGCTGAATTTGTCAGTCAGAAGGCTTGTTATATCCTCTGGCTCAGTATAGGTGGCTCCTTTTACAATGAGTTCTGCACACAATTGTGTATTGCCTTTGAGGTTGCGGACATAACTAAAGAATGCCTGGGAGGCCAAACTTACCTCAAGTTTGGTTTTGGTATACTTTATTTGTCCTCTGAGTTGTTTGTTTAGTTTGAGTTTTTTTATCCTTCTGGGTGCTGCACCTCCTACTTTTTGCCATGATTTTCTTCCTCCATGTCTCCAATACATAAGATTGATTTTGTGATTCCACCAGGGTGGCTTGTTTTTTGAGTTCGTTCTGTACTTCTTCCTGGTGGGTACAGCTGCCTCTGTCACTATTAACATGCTTGTACAGGGTTTCTGTGAACAGTTCTGCTTAGGCAGAAGTGTTCTCAGGGTTTATAGGAGCTTGAAATTTTGCCAGGTTCTCACATAATAGCAGGAGGCTAGCCTTAGAATAGTCCCTGAATATTCCCAGTTGAGCTGGGGGTCCAGGTTTTATTTTTACTTCAAAGGAGTCCATTTTGTGGTCTGACCCTACCAAGGAAGGCATTACAGTAGGGGGTGTGCAGCACTCTCACATATTAGTGAGGACCAGATCCAGTATGGTTACACCTCTGGTTGGTGTATTGACTATCTGGGGGAAAAATCATAAATGTTTGTGCTGGAAACCCCGGCAGCTACTATGACTCCCATAAGTGGTACATCTCACAGCTCTACTAGAAGTTTTGCAGGGATGATATCTCACAAGGGGGAACTGTAGGGTGTACATTGAAACCATGGCTGATGATGCCCATCAAAAATGCACACACATCCATGTAGGAATGGTATAATGAAGCACATGCTCAAAAAAATCGTAGAGCATGTGGTTAGGCTGCTTTAGTCATTATTTCACTTACAAGGTACACCAGAGTGGCCCTGCAGTACACTCCCAGTACTTCTGACAAAATTATTTCAGTCTGTGCTATCTTACACAATATCATCTAGTGAAAACAGCTGCAACAGGAACACCAATGGGTAGAAGCACACATTCCACCATCACTGACAGGATCACCACCTCCAGATGCAGGTGAGGAGTCAGAAGGGATAACCCAGCTGCTATGGGTGTAGGTGGATGTAGGCATGCACAATATGCCCTGACTCTGGCCAAGAGGCAATGAACAGCACACATGCTAACCACCAAAGGGGCACATATTTCATCTTATGATATACATAGAGTAAAAGTGATGCCAGGCAGTGCCCACAATCTTTACTTCCCCATGCAATGGCTGTGTACTGCTAGCATCAGAGAGAGTGAGTCCCAAATATGCATAGGCTGTTTACTCCTAGCATCAGAGAGAGCGAGTCCCAAATAATAAAAGTTGTAACTGCAGGACTGTCAACATAAGTGAGTAGCCTGTAATAGAAAAATAAATGTGTAAGAACAAGAATAAATGGCAAATAACTGTATAACTGGTACTTTTACATGTACTTGAGTAGAATGTGTGTGAGTTGTTCATCAATGCCATCAGTATCTGACTTGACTGACATCTGAAATACATACTTATGCAGTTTAACAAATAACCTGCCCCAATGCAATTAAAATACCCACCATAAAAAAGCAGTCCAAAAAGTCTACTTATCCTTACATTCTCACAAGTGGAGCAATAGGCATGATTGAAAACAGTCTCCTCACCTTCACGTTACCTAGCTACATGGCTACCTTTTATTGTAGCTTTAGACCTCTGAGCACTCTGAAAATGTAGATGAGGTGTGAACTCATTGCTGAATACAAAACTTTTGACTTTGTGTAGGCAGATGTAAGCATAGTGTAGCTTCTACACCATTGTTAAGTGCTAATGGCTTGCAACTATGAATGATTAGTATGACTGAAATAAAACACAGTAACTCAGACACCTTTTTCCGAAGTGGGTATGTCAGTGACAATACACTTACAAAGTGTGGAACTAACTGCAGTGGGCTTTTAAACAAAACCAAACAACCCACATGTATACTTCTTTGTCATAATAGCACAGCTTCCTGCCTTTGCTGAAAACTGTTCACTGTCATGTATTTATATCACACCTTGAAAGAAAAATCAGAGGATATGTGTGATGTCCCCACTCTGGGACAGTAATCAAGGCACTGACACTGGAGAGGGATGTTCAGTTGGAATACAAATGGATACTCTCAGTATTTCCAGATACAGACCACTATGCATCAAGCACAATTTCCCTTAACAGTACACTGGGAACTCGCTCAGCTTGGGGTCCTCCAGGTCCCCAGTAAGACTCCCATAAGTGGTACATCTCACAACTCTACTAGATGTTTTGCAGGGATGATATCTCACAAGAGGGAACTGTAGGGTGTGCATTGAAACCATGGCTGATGATGCCCATCAAAAATGCACACACATCCATGTAGGAATGGTATAATGAAGCACATACTCAAAAAAATCATAGAGCATGTGGTTAGGCTGCTTTAGTCATTATTTCACTTACAAGGTACACCAGAGTGGCCCTGAGTACAATCCCAGTACTTCTGACAAAATTATTTCAGTCTTTGCTAGCTTACACAATATCATCTAGTGAAAACAGCTGCAACAGGAACACCAATGGGTAGAAGCACACATTCCACCATCACTGACAGGATCACCACCTCCAGATGCAGGTGAGGAGTCAGAAGAGATAACCCAGCTGCTATGGGTGTAGGTGGATGTAGGCATGCACAATATGCCCTGACTCTGGCCAAGAGGCAATGAACAGCACACATGCTAACCACCAAAGGGGCACATATTTCATCTTATGATATACATAGAGTAAAAGTGATGCCAGGCAGTGCCCACAATCTTTACTTCCCCATGCAATGGCTGTGTACTTCTAGCATCAGAGAGAGTGACTCCCAAATATGCAATGGCTGTTTACTGCTAGCATCAGAGAGAGCGAGTCCCAAATAATAACAGTTGTAACTGCAGGACTGTCAACATAAGTGAGTGGCCTGTAATAGAAAAATAAATGTGTAAGAACAAGAATGAATGGCAAATAACTGTATAACTGGTACTTTTACATGTACTTGAGTAGAATGTGTGTGAGTTGTTCATCAATGCCATCAGTATCTGACTTGACTGACATCTGAAATACATACTTATGCAGTTTAACAAATAACCTGCCCCAATGCAATTAAAATACCCACCATAAAAAAGCAGTCCAAAAAGTCTACTTATCCTTACATTCTCACAAGTGGAGCAATAGGCATGATTGAAAACAGTCTCCTCACTTTCACGTTACCTAGCTACATGGCTACCTTTTATTGTAGATTTAGCCCTCTGAGCACTCTGAAAATGTAGATGAGGTGTGAACTCATTGCTGAATACAAAACATTTGACTTTGTGTAGGCAGATGTAAGCATAGTGTAGCTTCTACACCATTGTTAAGTGCTAATGGCTTGCAACTATGAATGATTAGTATGACTGAAACAAAACACAGTAACTCACAGACACCTTTTTCCGAAGTGGGTCTGTCAGTGAAAATACACTTACAAAGTGTGGAACTAACTGCAGTGGGCTTTTAAACAAAACCAAACAACCCACATGTATATTTATTTGTCATAATAGCACAGCTTCTTGCCTTTGCTGAAAACTGTTCACTGTCATGTATTTATATCACACCTTGAAAGAAAAATCAGAGGATATGTGTGATGTCCCCACTCTGGGACAGTAATCAAGGCACTGACACTGGAGAGGGATGTTCAGTTGGAATACAAATGGATACTCTCAGTATTTCCAGATACAGACCACTGTGCATCAAGCACAATTTCCCTTAACAGTACACTGGGAACACACTCAGCTTGGGGTCCTCCAGGTCCCCAGTAAGACTCCCCACTGGTACAACTGCAGAGTTAAGTCATCAGCTGAGTGCCCAAGCTAAGTTCTCCACCACCCTCTTTGTCCAACTAGTGCTTCGTGCCCCTGCTCTAAATATCTGACACACACGCACTTTGAAATTTGATTTACACACACACACACACACACACACACACGCACACACACACACACACACACACACACACACCCCTGGGAAAGGCTGGCTCAGGTTTATTAGCTATTCCCCCTTTTGTCCAGACTAAGGT
Organism: Protopterus annectens; assembly: GCF_019279795.1. NCBI lineage: Eukaryota > Metazoa > Chordata > Ceratodontiformes > Protopteridae > Protopterus > Protopterus annectens. The sequence continues at coordinate 660,774,007 of NC_056726.1, read as the reverse complement.
GGTTATCACTGCCATCAAGCACTACAAAGCCAGCTACCTAAGGCTCTTGCAAGGGTACCCAATATTCTGAGTGTAATTAATATTAATGCAAATGGTAATGTTGACCAAACAGCCAAGCTTTCAGGAGTGACTAGAGTTATCACCAAATATGCATAAATACTCTCAAAACTTAAATATTTTCTAAAAAGGATCAGCCACAGTGAAAAGTTTAAACCTATTTAATAAATAATAAAATAACATGAAAATACTAAATATCTATTTACAGAAAACACCAGAGTTCATTCACAGGAAATATTAAAAATAACACCTATGGAAAGTTTCACACAGTTATTGAAGAACAGTATTCAGCTAGTCTCACTATTTATTCCTAACTGATCTAGAGAATTACTGTTCCTCCTTACTGAATAAAGCAAGGCAAGATAATGTGGGCGAGTGGTCCTTGTTGTCACTTGCAAGACAGAATATGGAATGCTGACAGCAATCTCCTACTAATATCTAAATATTATTTTAGGCTTAAAGAATGATGTCACACATATCTGGCCATCTGACTGTGTTTCCTGCACTGTCCCCCATTGCTAGAAGCTGACAGGATTTTAGCACATATGTGTTACCATACACACAGACAAAGCTTTGCTCAGATCTCCTGGAAGTCATAAAACCGTAAAACACTTCCCTTCTTCCTACAAGCGCTACCAGATATTCTCTAGCCCAGATGTTGTATCTCTGGCTCCATTCAAAACTGTGGGATAATATCTTTATGCCTTAACCCATAAAGTGATTTAATTTCAAGAATACTTTGCCAAGTCAGGTGGCTTAAGATTAACCTCTTCACTTTCAGTATATGCTGTTACATTGTATATGTTTAAACAGTTACAATAATGCATGTACATCTCTTTTTCTTCCATCAAGACACACTGTTGACGCATTATAATATTGAAGGCAAACCTCACAAATACATTTTAGCACAATCATCTATACAAATCAGTTTGATATACAAATGATACAACTATTTACAAAATTCCAGCTAGCTGTGCTGGCATATCTTACAAATCCATTGCCCTTTTTCTCCTGGCATGGCTGTCAGTACCTCCTATCGTCACAATATGAACTAGAGCTTTCATGTCTTATAGTAAAGTAGAGATAAGGGAAGGATTCCCAGAATAGAATAAGAAGGCAGAGCTGCAATTCTGGAAACATATTCAAAAAATTATGTGATCACTCATTCCACTAAATACATTATCCACACATGTACAACAGAGACTGCCTAACTGTATGAAAATATGAATTGCTTGCATGCACATTATTTGATTGCTATTGCAAACCTGTGTCTGTGGCAAAGAGAGATAACCCACTGCAACTGTGCTGTGTAAATTCAACAGTCTGATGGTTCAAATCCAGAGCTGGCCAATTGTTTAACCTTTGCTTCCATTTTTTAATTTTGTGTTATAATTTTGGTCACCTTACAGAGTGCAAATATGCTTAGTGGCATTGCACAGTGGTCAGTACCATGGGTGGTAATAACTGCAGAAATTCCACCTGTTAGCTGACTGTTTTTGTGGTACAAGGTTTAAATATGGTGAGGTAAAAAAGAGAGAACACAGGTAAAGCAAGATTTGATTCCCTGAGTAGATACTTTTAGTGAGGGGGGTTATATTGGGTATGTACACAAGTAATATCTATTTGCTATTGCCTTTTCCATTTACATATTGTCTGCCTGAGTGCAAACATGGTTCACTGCTTAAGAAAAAAGAAACATTTAATTTGGTTTGCCTTCTTCTGAGCAAACCGGCTCAGCAGCTGTGTTGCCATTAAAACTCTGGATAGTACTGAATGGAGAAAATATGCCTGCTGCCTAGCTTTCCTTGTGGCACCAGGTGTAAGTTCAGTAAGTTCATGGTCAGAACACAGGTGAGCCAGGATTCAAATCCAGCAGACTCTACATTTTAGTAAGTGTGTCACACTGCCATTGCTCCCAAAACTTTGATTATGAAGGTAATCCTGCATACCAATAGCTATGTATAGTAGGTTATTTGACAGAAAGGTATCATTACTACTTGCATACACATACTGTTGTAGGTACCATAGCTCATTAATGACTGACATATGAATCATACTTGATTATATATGTAACTGGTTTAGCATGACAATGATTATGTAAAGAAAAATTCAGTTGCATATTTCTGATGGACAAAGTAGTTTACTGACAGTCATCTATACCCCTCTCATAACCCAATTACAGCTGTAAAGCAGAATGTATTGTGAGATATGTATCATAACGCCAATCATGCAAGCCTATCCATTTCCAATACATTGTCAGACATTAGTCCTGCATCACAACAGAAAATTGTGCAAATATTATAATATTAAAGAAGCTAAGAAACATTGGAAACATGAGCCACAAAGCATTATAGAAAATTAGGTTTATATCACATGGGATCACCCATTACCAACAGTTCAAAAACTAGATGCAAAAAAAACAAACAAATCTAGTAGTCCATGAAAAGAAGACAAAAGAGCACTCATCATTGAAATTGCTGCACCCAGTGTCTTATGTACAGAGAGACACAAAGTCATAAAATGCCAGGATTTGTAGGCAGAAATGAGGGCAATGTGTAAGGAGGATACCCAGACAGTTCTAGTAGTATTAGGAGCAATGAGTCATAAAGCATTTACAGTTGTACTTAGATATGTTATTGATACATGTAACTCTGTACAAATTGCAGAAGGAGTCATTACTGGGCATGTGGGTGCTGCAAAGAGCACTTCTGGTTAACATCAAAGATTGAAACAATACTAATTTTGTGAATTTGAATTCTATTTTGACTTAGGAATGGGGTCCATTCCTGTCATGGTGTTAGAAAGGGAAAAATTAAAAAAAGTGTGTATATGTATAATCACCTAAGTAGAAATGTATACAGTCTCCTTTCCATATGTTTGAATCCCTGCTTGTACAAATAATTTTTCAGTAAGCCCAAAAAATATGTTCCACGTCATCCCGTTGATCCCTCCAAAGTCAAAGCTTAAAAGCTAAGCCATTGAGCATTTCAGTGTTGACCACTGGACAGCCAGGTATTGCATCATGTATGCTAAGGATCACTGCCAATTGTCACATCATTGCTGTTTCCTAAATTCCCATTATCTTTGTTTAGCAATGCCTCTCTTTGCATTGTGCAAATGCAGTTGGCATGATTGTGCATGTCTGTCCATTGGTTGTACAATGCGAGATCACAACCATTGCTACTGTTGTTGGAGCTCTTCTGCAGACATATCAGATGATGGTAAGGATGTTGCCAAATTCAGGGCACAGAGGTGGGGTGTGGAGGAGGCCGTAATCTTTGTTGCACTCTTTATGAAGTGCTACAGTTGAAGGCTGCGGGCACAGAGGTGGGGTGTGGAGGAGGCCGTAATCTTTGTTGCACTCCTTATGAAGTGCTACAGTTGAAGGCTGCGGGCACAGAGGTGGGGTGTGGAGGAGGCCGTAATCTTTGTTGCACTCCTTATGAAGTGCTACAGTTGAAGGCTGCTGCTGGGGGACTATTCTGGGTCTCAGTACATGGCTGAGGCTTGGAACAGCCTAGCCAAGGCTGTCTCTAGTGTGACTGGCATAACATGCAATGGAAATCAATGTCAGCACCACTACAGTGACCTTAAAAAGTGCAAGCAGGCATAACTCAACCAATGGCTGGATGAGTTTAGAACTGTTAACACCCAAACAGTTGTGTAAGTATACAAATCAAGCAACTTGAAATGATATGGAATGGTGTACATAGCCAAGTCTGGTATGCATAATGCTTTCATATCTCTTCTTCTCTCATTCTGTATTTTACAGCTGCAGAGGAAATTTCAGCAAAAAGAAGGTAATTGCCGTACCCAACATGTGATATATTTAGCCAAGGGTACAAAATATCCGTGTTATTATGTGGCAAAACTGACAGGTGCTTAAGGAATAGAATATATGAACATTTCTACTGTATAAGGAAAAAGGATATAAAAAATGCATTACACAGATACCTTGTCAAAAGTCCAAGTTGTGACACATTTAAATTTGCAATTTTAGAGCAAATAATGGTTAATGTCAGGGGCGGCAATATTAGTATGAAATTAGGGGAAAGAGAAACTAGGTGGCAGATTTTGTTAAATGCATCTGTATACCCAGGTATAAATGATAGTATTTCTATTAAGCCTGTATTGGAAAGTAAAAACTGAATTGTATACAACACAAGTAATGGAAGTTATGATTGAATGGTGGTTTTACAAGTTTTATAGCATTTTACAAAAGTTACATGATAGTGTTTATTATTATTTCAGGTTTTTAATATATTGCACATTATTATTTGTGATAAGATGTGGGGAATGAATGAGTAGTATGTACGAGTGATTTTATTAAGCACTGAGTACTTTAACTGAATGAGTACACTTAATTGACAGATTAATTAAATGTTTTAAGTGGTTGGATTTATGTATATAACCCAGCATGAAATTAATGAATGTGTTCTGATTAAGTCTATTTGTAGTAGATGAAAGCGCTTAATGTGGTATGAAGTGTTTCGTTTGTTAAATAAAGAAGTGTTCGTTCTATATTCAACATTGGTGCTTTTTGTGAATCCTGACACCCAGTACAGCGAACAGAGTTTTTAGTTTATTTTTTATTTGTATAAAAAACTTAATCCACTCCGTTAATGTAGGAGTAGAGCGGTAACAAGACATAAACAAAATGAATAAAACCACTTCCAAACACGGCAGCTCAAATATGCGTATTACGTAGAAATACTTAATAAGAATATAGGTGAGTGCTTTCGCAGAATAATCTCTACTTCATCAGACCACTAAGGATGTTATCTCAATGATGCATACACACATCATGAGGCAGAGCCCCTCCATGACAGTATACAAGCCATCTCCTGGCTATATGCTAGTCCTTCCAACTAAATACCATTCCTCTTGCTCTGCAGTCTCCACATCAACTTCTCCACTGTAGACTCTAGTTTCTCCATATACTCTCATTACTTATTCTTCTCAGCCATACCTATTTAACTGACCTCTTATCTCTCCCTTCTACCCACAGTAGCTAAAACTTTCTCATCTGTATGTCTCTAAGCACTCGACCCATAACCCACCATACCGTAACTACTCCATTGCATCATACGCTCTCCTAAGCTATCTTTCTTAGTAATTTCCTTTTACCCTTACCCTAACACCTTTCTGTTGTCTCTTGGCTTCCTCCTGTCTTTATGCTCTCTGCATACCTCTGTCTACTGAGCTTACCCCACCATCTGTCCATTCTATATTTTATAAATATCAGCTCTGCCTAACTCACAGTAATTAATCATATATGACATTTAACAAGTTTGTATTATCTACTGTCTACTGAACTTAACCCACCAACTATGTCCCACACCATTCTATATGCTATAAATATCAGTCCTACCTAACTCACAGTAATTAATCATAGGTGGCATTTAACAAGTTTGCAAACTGCTGTCATAACGTAGAGTGTGCAGCAACATACAGCTTCTGTGACACTTGCACTCATTTATGTTTTAATTGCTTGTAAGCCTTTTCTCCATATTTCTGCATGTTCTGCACTCTAGGCTTTCACAGTCTTGATTGTGGATTAATCTGTTCCATTGTGTGTAAAATATTATTTTGCCCTCAGCTTCCCCTCACCAAGAAAACCCCACATATTAATTGCTTTATGACCAGAGTATATTTAATACATATTAATTCAGGTAGTCATAACATTCAGTCAGCGCATTTCATATATTCTCTATGCAGATTTGTTATGTCAAGACTGTTTTGTATACACTCAGATCTTCATTTAACTCATTAACACCTATGTGGTATGGAATGTCACACCTTTAGCAGCCTGCTCATGCTTGCATTCCCCGAGCATTTTCTGAAAAACAAACTTAAAAAGCATAAGATAAACAAATGTAAATATTTTGTGAACAATAAACCCTATTAAAATTGTACATATAGCAGTGTTATCAGTAAGAAGTGTTCTTTAGAGTGATAGTGCATTTGTAGAATTTTCCATAAATACTGCAGTATATTGTAGTGCATGGAGCACGCTGATTACGCTCCGATATTCGGAAAAAGACAAACCTCTTAAGGGCTAAAGTGGAGTGAGATCTAACCTTAACAAATGTTAAGCACCCCTTGCCAAAGTTGTTAAGGTCAGATCTACCACTTGGCAATAAAATCTTCCTGTACTGTTCATTAAATCACAGTGGCAGAACAAAAGATTTATTTCTACCTGCTGTCTGTACAGATCAGGTGTCCCTATATTTCTGTTATAAGCATTAAAAAGTAGCGTGATTAACAAGGTGTGTTTGCCTGCATTTTCTAAAGGATATGAAGTCTGAAACTTAAAAAAAATGATGCCATTATGTAAGGACTTCAGTCCTCAGTGGTTTCTCTGAAAACCACAGATTTTAAGAGGAACAGATAATCTGGAAGTCCTGTGGAAATTTGGACAGCTGACGGGTACAAAAGGTGAGTGTAAATGTATTTATTTTACTTATTTATTTTTTTTATTTGCAATTTGATTACCAGGGAATTGACCCATTTTCTGTGGAAGCCCGGGGAGAAAAGCTCCAAGATGCATTATACAATTTAGTTACAAATGATAGTTAATATTAAAGATCTTATGTAGAATAGTTACTCATAAATGCATTCAATATCATGCATAGTTAACAAATTCATTAAGCTTGAAGGTAGGGATCACACAGTTTAATTTGAGGAAAACAGATATAGGTTAGGTGTGGAAACAGTTTACATACAAACCTTTTAAGAAAATGTAAATATGCTTTACATACACACATCAACAGTAGAATGCTATTTACAATATTTACAAGTTTGGGCTGTGTGAGGGTAGCTGTAGGAGGTGAGAGCTTAGAGAGAAGCTGTATAAATTGAGAGCTTAGGCTCATAGGAAGATAACTATGAGAGTTGTAGAGCTTGGGATCCAGAGAGAGAACCCCCTTGGATTAGGTTGGGTGAAGGCAGGTACATTTCCATTTGGTGGACAGGTGTTTGAATAGTTGGGCTTTGAAGTTTTCTGAGTTTGGTATGGGTCTTAGTGTGGAGGGAAGGGAATTCCATTTCTTGCCTAGTAAGAAAGATAGGAGAAGTTGGCCAGCAGGACATTTAGGTTTATGGATAGTAATTAAGTTGTGATTTTCAGATCTGAGAGCTCTTTTGGGTGTATAAGGGGGAAGGATGTTAGAGTGGGACATTTTGTTGGGTGAAATATGAGTTTATGTGCAGTAGTGAGTTGGGGATAGTCTAAGTAGTTTGGGAGTTCAAGCCAATTCAGGGATTGTAGGGTTAGCCACTGATGGGTGGTATTTTTAGATTTAGAGGCAAATTTAGAGATTTTGTTGTAGCAGTTTTCTAGTTTAGATGTGATAAGAGGAGGACAGGTTGGTTAGGAGAGGGGCTCCGTATAATAAGGAAGAAGATAAGTCGAGGCCAGAGTTTGCCTGGTAGAGTTGGAGAGAAAGTGATTATTCCTATACAGCGTACCTAGCTTTTGGTGGGTTTCCTTAATATTTTGTTGAATATGAATATCAAACTTGAGGTGTTCATCTACAGTAATGCCAAGTAGTTTGGCAGAGGGGACCACTTCTATAGGTGAGTTGGTTTGACTATAGACTTTGAAGTTGTTGTTATCGTAGGAGAGGGTCTTTGTGGGAGGGAATAGTAGATTCTTTGATTTATTTGCATTGAGAGAGAGAGGTGGTTTTGGCACATCCAGTTTTCAGTTGTTGAGAAGGCAGTTTTGGTTTTAGTCAGCAATTCAGAGAGGTTTGAGGCAGAGCAGATTAAGGTTGAACCGTCTGCGTATTGAATGATTTTAACATCAGGAATAGGAGTGTGAAAGTTATTGATGAAGATGTTAAAAAGCATTGGCCCAAGGATGGATCCCTGTGGTATCCCAGCTGGGGTAGGTAGGAAGGAAGAGATGGAGTTCTTCCATTTGACTGCCTGTGATCTGTCTGATAGCTGGAGAACCAGGATAAAGCATTATGTGAGAGATTAAGGTTTGAGAGATGACAGAGAAGGTGCTTGTGGGAAATGGTATCGAAGGCTTTAGACAGATCGAGTAAAACAGTAGAAACTAAGTGGCCTGAATCTCGGGCTTCATTGACAGTTTCTAGGAAAGAGAGTAAAGCGGTTATTGTGCTATGGCCTGGACGGAAGCCATGCTTGGTAGGAGTGATAAGATTGTTTTGGGTCAGGAAAGGCACAAGTTGGAGGTGGATGCATTTTTCTAGGATTTTAGAGATTGTTGAGAGCAAAGCAATGGAGCGAAAGTTTGAGATGCTGATATTTTTGGCTCCTTTATGAAGAAGAAGAATATAAGTTGAGCGTCAGAGTTTGGGGACATAAGATTCTTTTATGGATCGGTTGATGATGCTGATTGGGAGTGCAATGCCATCAGCAGCACATTTTAGGAAGGAAGAGGGAATATTGTCAGGAGCATTAGAGCAAGGTTTAAGTTTGGACAAAAGGTTTTTTATAAAGTTAGTGGAGATGGGTTTGAGTTCAAACAGATGAGGTGAGTTAGAAGGGGGTGAGTGTAGAGCAGTTGGGTTATTATTGGGAAATGTCTTGGTGAGGGTAGTAATAGTGTCTATGAAAAATTAAATTCAGAGCCTAGTTCGAGATCAGATTTACTTGGGTCAGGACAGGGATTATTCTTGGAGCCTGGATTGAGGAGTGAGTTTACTGAGTTCCAGAATTTTTTGGGGGGGTTTATTGTTATTGGACTGAAGTTTGATATAGTAGGATTTTTTGTCTTTGGTGATTAGTCGTTTTGCATGGTTGTGGAGCTGTTTATATTGGAGCAAGGTATTGTCCAGATTATTGTTTTGGTAAAGCTTCCATAGTTTATCTCTGTGGTGCATAATCTGTTTTGTCTCTTTGGATAGCCAAGGAGCAGTTTTAGTTTTTATCCTTTTGTTTCTTAGTGGGGCTAGTGAGTTTAAAGTATCAAGGAAGACAGAGTTGAAGTAATCTATAGCCTTGTCAAGAGGAAGGATGTTTAGAATTTGACAGTTCATTTGTTTGAAAGTATTTGAGAAAGTAGTTGGGTTGAAGCTACTGAGGTTACGAGTTTGAATGTACTGATGCTGGTGTGGGGAGGAACTAGTTGTGAGATGCATGAAGGCTGGGAGGTGGTCGCTAAAGGTATCAGAAATTGTGCCATGATTGGTTATTTTATTTGGATCTGAGATAGGATCCAATCTATAGTGGATCCAGAAGGGTTTATTTTGTTAGGTCGAGTGATGGAGAGGATTATTTGAGAGAAGTTATAGAGATTAATGGATAGGGAGGGAGAGGGGACATTGATTTTATTCCAGTTAATATTCACATCACCAAGGATATAAGTTTCATAGTTAATTTCAGTAGAGGCCCATAGGAGAATATTTTCAAATGTAGAGACATTGTTACCAGGTGAGAGATATAGGGCAATGATGCAGATATTTTTATGTTTATTTAGTTTTAGAATTCCAGCAGTTAGTTCAGTGTTCTGGAATTGAGGAATTGGAATTTGGAGGGGAATTAAGGTAAGAAGGTTGGATTAGACTAGGGCAGTGCCGCCACCTTTTTTATTTAGTCGGTCATTTCTGAGACAATGAAATCCTTGGGGCAGAATCTCAGAGTTGGAGATAAAGGGCTTGAGCCAGGTTTCGGAAATGGCTAAGATATCTTGTTGACTATGGCTTAACCAAGCTTGAAATTGGTGTACTTTGTTGTTTAGACTTTGTGCATTAATTGTAAAAATCTTTAGGGTGTTGAGATAGAAGGAAGAGGGTAAGGGATGAGTGTTGTTAATAAAGGATGTAGGACCAGGGTTAGGATGGATAGCACCAGCTTGGACTAGGTTGTTGAAGGATATATCCTTTAGCCACATTGGTCTGCCAGGCATGAATTTTGGTAGATTGTAGATTGGAGCAGCTGACAGTATCTTGACTTTAGAGGAGAAGAGTTTAGGGTGGAATAAGTGTAGCAGGTTGGGCTGAATGAGAGAAGAGGAGATAGAGTGGAAATGGGAGTAAGAGTGAGGGAGAAGGTGGGTTTGTATGGTAGTTGTCTTTGTAGGTGCTATTGGACAAGCATAGGTGGAATATGAGGTAGCATAGTATAAGGGAAGTAGGAACAGAAAGAGGAGGCTGGGGGCTGGCGGGTGTGATAACTTGAGGAGAGCATGTTGGAGCAAAGAGAGAGTGGTATGAGTGGTTAGGAAGATAGAGAAGGCTATGTAGAAGAAAGGGTTTAAAAAGTGATGGAGGTATTCTAGAGATTTAAGGAAAGAGGAGAGGACTATAATTATTGGGTGGAGTACAGATTACACAGTTTAAGAAGGATGGCTATAGATGGGAGAGCAATGAGGGGGAGCTGGTATTGGGTAATTAGGCTAAGAGGGTGGGGTAAGATAGGAATAAAGCTAGGAGTACTGGGGGCATGTGGGAAATGGGGGCAGGGTAGGGGATCGGAGTGAGCCTGTAGGGTGAACGGAGTGGGAAAGAACACTAGAGGTGAGTATGGCAGAAAAAGTATCAGTAAAGAGCAGTTTAAAGGCTGTAGTTGGAAGGTATGAGCTAAATATTTCCAGCCAGAAAAAGAAGGCTGCCTTTACAGAGGGTGGTTTAGCAGGGGGGAGAAGATATTTACAGTCTAAAGATATTACCTCATAACCAACTGTTTGTGAAAAAATCAAACTTGTTGGGATTATAAAGAATATCTAGGATTTATATTGGTGGATGCTGCCACCTAATGGTAGAAGGAGATAGCAGACAGCAGGGATAGTTGGACCAGTCTTGGGTTTAAATATATTCTAGGGTAGTGATAACAGGAGGGGGAGAGAGCAAATGGTCTGTGGTAGGCTGCTAGAACGCACACATGGGAGGGCAGATTAACTCTATAGATAGTACATCAAGTCTACATTTAATTAGTGTTAAGCAACATACATTTACACAATCTTGTTGGGGGGGGGGGTCTTCTCAGTAGTATTTTTCTAAGTACCAGGCAAGCTGGCCAATTCAGGGTGTCTTCAGGTGATGGCCGGAGGTATAAATGGAAGGAACTGCATTACACTTACTTTCTGACAGCACTCACTAAGTGTTTTGTGGCTTTGAAAGCCATCAAAACATTTAGCATTTTTTTTACTGTAACATGTAGTACATGGAACAAATAAAGCTCTGTGCACTACAAAAACTTATGATCGTGTCTCTGATCCTAACCTACAATTATGTGTTTGCGACATGGATGCCAATATTCAAGCATAATTTAATGGTTAGGATTGGCAAACCAAACATAATCTTCTATATAATGCACACGAATCCCAAATTATGTTTTTTTATAAACTTTTCCAAACAAAATGTTCATATCTTGAAAACTGTACAATCTAGACGTCTATTGTCAGAATGTTTTGTTAACCAGAAATAAGCTTTCACATGATGATAAGAAATTCCTCTAAGTACATGTTTATTGAGATATTTACAAAGATATGAAAACATATGCTTAGTTGCATAATTAGCAATACAAATAATACTGGATATCTCAAGATGTACAACTTACAGTGCAAACATTGAAGACTGTTTTCTTCAACATCTCAGGCTTCACCTTATGTCGTGCAACAGTTTGTAAGTCACTGGGTGTAGGATGCATTAAGTGCATATGGAATTATTACTTATTTTCATAATTACGAACAAACAGTTATCAATATTTCCATTATAGTGTGACATAAAGCAGCATTTTCAGTTAATTATGTCTCCCACATTGGTGTTTCATACCATACACCTCAATAAAATATAGGTCTCTCAGTTATGAATTCAAAAATATGAAAATGAGTGTTACACGACAATCGGATATTAATTTCTCCACAGCAGGATGCCCTAGACTAAAAATCTTAGTGTCATTTTGTTAATAGCCCTTTGCTCTTTCTAATATTGCTTATTTACTGGTAAGTCATTTAATCAAGCCAGTCCCAAAAAAGCTCTGGATGCCATAAGGAGGTATGGGTTTGAACTGGAATTACACAAAAGAGGCGTTTTAGGTTTGAATGAGTTAAGTTCAATGTTCAAAGGCAGTGACATGAAATATAACTTTATTTTCACCTTTTTGCATTCATGCTGTCCTTTATTATTTTGTTTCCTATGAACTTTGGCCATAATGGCAAGTCTGCTAACCTAGCCTAGCAATTACATTGCCTTCCTACTGAAAATTTAGCAATTCCATCATTTATCCCTATCGCCCACCAATTTGCTGCAGTCAAGTTAACTAAGGCAGTAAAAGCTGATGAGTATGATACATCAGCATAACTGATCACTGGGAGCATACACCTGTGCTGGACATATGGGGACAATTTTTTTTTTGGGGGGGGGGGGTTGTCCTCCTGCCATGCCTACCAATATCATTTTAATGGAAATGTCCAACTGACTGAATCCACTGGGCAAGTGGGGTGCATTCCACTCAAAATGTGATTCTTATGCCATACCTTCCAAACCTGTGAATTCTACTTTTTATTCAGTATCATCACCAGGAAGGGCTGTAATCAGACCTTCTCAAGTTTCTTGACTTTAAGTGGACATATCGTTACCTCTCAGAGACATTCATGCAGTCCCTGCACCCTAGCCAGAATCTTCTTTTACATCTTTCAGGCCACATATTGCATAACACATGAACTGTAGTCTGTTCTTCCTCTAAAGTAAGAAGAACTAACCCTCTTACACCCTTCTTAAAGCCTAACCCCTGTATCTAACTTTACACATCTGTTCCTGCTCATCCTAGGAAGTACACATCTCCCTTTCTTTTCCTTTATCTGTCAATTTATTTATAGAATATTCTCACCATAAATTCCCTTTGGTAGAAAATGAATCTGAATACTGTACATATCTAATCCTCCCTATTACTATCCACCCAACATGTTCAGCTGATAAATCCACTGGGCAAGTGGGGTGCATTCCACTCAAAATGTGATTCTTATCACATGCCTTCATTATTCATGATACCATGTGCTGACCTGACCATATCTCAACTTCTTGAGTATGCACCTGGTGTCTAGCAAGGCAGGGATACACTCTAGGACAGAACATGAAGTAAACCACATGTTAAAATTACTAGCAAAATGGAAAGTAAATGACACGGTCTAACAAGGAATTTCCTAGTGGGAGAACTCCAGGTCATTCCCCCCAAAACAACCAATTCAGTCTACCAGAAGCTTACTTAAAAAAAAAAAAAAAAAAAAAACTTTGAATTCAGTGCCATGATTACTGTCATTCACAACCATCAAAACTCCAACTCCTTTGCCTCCTTTTCCATATACCAATACTTCCACTTCCTAAACAATACTTCAAGTGAAAATAGCAAATAAAATACTGTTGCTAGGCTGGTTGGTTTCTTGCTTAAGAAATGAGGATGGCGGGTGGTGGTGGTAAATAATGACATCACTATCTAGATACCATCAGAGATTCAACAGATGGCAGACCTTGCCTGTTGACTTCTATTTTACTTCCCTTGTCTACATTCTGAAAAAAAATAAGTGTAACTCAGCTTTAAAACAGATTTCCCACTCACCTCTCAGTTCGTCTAAGACTGATGGTTTTCCTCATACACGTTGCTTCTTATTTTGCTGTAATGAACTCAATAAATACGTGAAGTCTCATGCATGATAGAGACTTAGCAGCTTTTAGGGAGCCTGACTTTACAATAACTATTGATACCCGCAGCTATTCTTGGCCATACCTTTCAAATGTACCCCAGCCAGGCTTAACCTAGCAATCAGTCATTATTGCTTCTTCCTCTGGTCATGGCTTGTAGTCATCAGTTATCTGCACAGCAATACATTTGTGAACAGGAGCAATGACAGCTTTTCTTTTGCACAAATATGGAGTGGTTACAAGTCACCAGAGTATAGGTTCATAGGTTCATACTAGGCTATCTGCCCTAGGGCATTTATAAGCCTAGCCAGAGTGTGTATGGCTTTCGCCACCCATTTTAAATTAATTTTGCTATGCCCTTTTTCAAGGTTAGTATACTGTGCCTCTGTCTAACAGTGACACAGAAGTGATACCCAGGGTAAACCTACGATCTCCCATTCACTCATCAAGATTCCTCTTGAATAGAGTCAATGAGGGACTCTGCCTAACCTGGACTGGGATTTTATTCCAGAGTGAAGGGAGCCTCTGGGTTATGAATCTGTCCCTCCAGCATGTCCTATTTATTTCAGTGCTGAGGTTCAAGTCTCGAGCGTAGCTCGATGGGATTTGGATTTTCTGAGGTGCAGCATGTCCATTAATTCCGGGTTGGACATGGCTTTATACGTCAGGCACAGATCGCCTCTGAGCAGGCGGTATGCCACTGAGTAGAGCTGGAGTTTCTTTAACTGGGCAGCATACGGCATCTGTTTGAGCCCCTTGATCCTCTTGGTGAGGTACTTTTGGGGTCTTTCCAGTTGCTGCAGGTGTCTGGTAAGGTACATCCCAAAAGGAGCATTGTACTCAATTATGGGCCTGATGAGGGATGAGTAAAGAGGCACGATGACCTCCCCTGATCTAGATGTGAATCCCTTCATGATTAGGTGGGCTATATAAAATGTTTTTCTAACCACTTTGGCCATGTTGTTGTCAAATGAGAGATTGCTATCAACTTGGGTCCCCAGGTCCCTAATTACTTCTTCTGTACTTAATGGATTACCACCTATGTGGTAATTTGTGGACACTTTGTTTTTGCCAAAGGGGATGACTATACACTTTTTGGCATTTAGCTTGAGGCCATGGCTCTGGCACCAGTTGTCTGTTTCTGTGAGGCCCTTTTGGAGGATGTTTGTGTCGGCTGGAGAGTCTATTATGGTCCCAGTTTGCAGACATCTGCAAACTTGGTCAGCCACAGTCCTTCCATGTTGGCCTGTACCTCCAAGAAATATATACTGAACAAGAGAGGTCCCAGGACTGAGCCTTGTGGGACGCCACTTGTAACTGGTTTGGAGTCTGACATGGCTCCAGCTATTCTAACCATGTGGGTTCTGTCCTTGAGCCAGTTTGCAACCCATCTAGTGACATAGGGGTTTATATTTAAGCTGGTGAGCTTATCTATAATGCCCGAGTGGAGTATTGTATCAAAGGCTTTTGCGAGGTCCAGGTAGGCTGTGTGGACCACCTTCCCCTTGTCAATGGCCTTGGTGACTGTTTCAAAGAAATCGACCAGGTTCAAGAGGCACGATCTGCCCTTAACAAAGCCGAACTGGGTAGGATCCTGTATCTGCAGGTCCCCAATATCTTTATTTATAAGGTCTATAATGATCCTTTCCATAGCTTTGCAGACCAAGCTAGTGAGACTTATGGGGCGATAGTTTCCAGGATCCGTTGAGGCACCACCTTTGTGGAGAGGGACCACTGTTGCTGTACGCCACTCTTTGGGTACATATCCTGTAGTAAGGCTGAGATTGAACAGTAGTTTTTGGTTTGGGTTTAGCTCTTCTTGGAGTTCATGTAGGGCAGCCGGGACACCGCCTGGTCCCATTGATGCTGTGTTTCTTGCTTTGGAGAGGGCAGCTCTTACCTGAGCATCTGAGATGTCAGGGGGCAGCACTCTGCTGGGATAGATATTAGCCCTTTTGGTGGGGAGGCGAGAAGTTTGCGCTGAACCTGTCAGCTAGGATGTTGGCAATGTCTGTGGGTTCGGTGCATTTTGTCATTTTGGACTAATTCTGAGCATATCTGGGAATTCTCACCCAGGTTCCTAACATAACTAAAGAAAGCCTTGTGATTATCCTTAGTGTCCTGTGCAATTTTTCTCTCGAAGCTGGCCTTAGACGATTTTATGAGTGCCCATAGTTTTTTGCTAATACTGATCAGAGATGCCTTCCCTTTTTGGGATTTTGCTCTATTATGTAGTAGCTTCCTCCTTCTATTATATAGTTTGTTTATGGCTGGGGTCCACCAGACAGGACATCTGCCTTTGGAGGATTGGGTGTTGGTTTTATTTGGGATTGCATGATCCATGCATTCCTGAAGGTGTTCATAGAATGCGTTTATAAAGGATTTTGCGGTCTGGGCATATTATCCACAGGCCCGGGGGCTTTGAAGGATTCCACCTTGGTTTTGAGGAGTGTGAAATTTGCTTTAAAGAAGTTTTTCACTGTGGTTTTCTGGGCATGGGGTGGGGTCGGGATGTGAATATCCAGTGAGATTAGTTTATGGTCTGATCTTACCAGTGAGGGATACACTTCTGGTCTGGAGCATAGAGTCCCCATGTTGGTGATGATCAGGTCCAGTATGTTTTCCCCTCTTGTGGGAGTGGTAACAAGTTGTTCCATAGCATTTGAGTTTATAAATTCTAGGAACCTTTGGGCTAGGGTGTTGGAGCTAGAGTAATGCTCCCAGTCTATGGTTGGGTAGTTGAAGTCACCCAATATAATGGTGTTTGGAGAGACCTTCATATTTTCCAGTGTTCTCAGGAAGGCCGAGTGGGGTTCCTGGGTTTGGGAGGGTGGTCTGTAGCAGGCTATAAACTGGAAGGCAATTTTACCCACTGTTAGTTGCACATGGATAGTCTCTGATGCTTCGTGCTGTGCCACCAACCTGGAGGTGTGGGTAGCTTTGACGAATATTGATACTCCTCCTCCTTTTGTGGTTCGGTCCAAGTTTTGGGGCCGAAAAGCATGGTATGAGGTGTAACCTGGTAGTGCTGGGGTGCTCTCGAGAGCCTTGAACCAGGTTTCTGTTACTGCACAGATATCGATGTTCTCCATGCTAAGGAGAGTTTCGAGTGCGTGCATCTTGAGGTTTAGACTTCTGGCGTTGAGTAGCATTACTCTTAGTTTCTTATCCCTTGTGATACCTATGAAGGTGGGTTTGTCTTTTGAGCCTTGCCTAAAAAAGACACTATGGGGGTAGCAAGACCCTTTGCCAATATCCGAAAGCCCAGGAGTGACAGGTGCAAGCCGTCCCTAGCGAAGCATCATGGCTTGTCAAGCATGTCATCCCAGGCTGACAGGCATTGGATCCCCTTTGAATGACACCAATACTTAAGCCAATTGTTGAAATTGATAATCTTGTCTTCATACTGTGGCATCATTCTTGGTGAGGGTAAGATGCTACTCAAGGTCAGGGTCATACCAGCCTGGGCTACATGCTCAGAGAGCTCCTCTATGTCTCTTTTCATGTAGTCCATGGAGGTATGTCTCAGGTCATTCACACCAGCATGGACAATGACTGAGTCATATTTGTACTTGCCTTGGAGTGACCTGAGTGCTTGTGTTATGTGGCGGATCCTAGCGCCCGACAGGCAGCTCACCATGACCGCCTCCTTGTTCAGCCTGGTGAGTGGGACGTCAGTGTGCCTGATGATAGTCACCTATTACAAGTGTATCAGGTGTGTTGTTTAGCCTTAAGGGCTGTGACTATTCGGCGCACTGGCTTTGTGAGCTATGTGTTGCACGTGTTTTGTTTTGGGGTAGCTGTTGCTTGGGTATCTGCTTTGGAGGTCTCTGCTGCTTAGGCAGATTTTTATTTAGAGCCTCCAAGTATGTTTTTGTGTGTTTATGTGTTTGGTTTGCTGTCGTGGTAGGTCTATGTGAGACTGGAATTATAGTGAGTGTGGTTTCCTTCTCCTCCTGACTGGTTACGCCAGTACTGAGTTGAGAGAGCTTAGCCTCCAGTTTGGCTATATGGTTGCATCTCTCACATGTGTTGGAATTTGTTGGGAGGAGGAGAGGGTTGTCTGTGTACATGAGGCAGTTGTAACATTGCCTCAAGATTCCCAGATTCACCAGCTGGACTGGAGAGGAGATTGACAACTGACCTTTGGACATGCTAGAATAGTATTGAGAATTTCTTTATAATTGAAAAAAAATGGCCAATGGGGAGCAAGGTACTCCAGGGGGAGTTTGTGAGGGTGTAGTGCTTTTAATTTTTAGTGCTGACTTATATAATTGCTTTAGTGAGCAAGTGCCAGGTAACTTAAATGCAAAAATGACAAACAGTAACTTTCTTTCAAGTGAAACAAGGAAATAAGTACAGTAAGCAATGCAGATATCACTAGGGATCCACAGAAGCGCTGAAAAGCTGCGTTTTAGGTGGAATTAGCTTTTCAGGGAAATAACAAGCATACAAACAAAACTAGATTCAGCAGGCCTGGATCTAGTCTATGCTACAGCAAACAAGGTGTACCAATACCAGTAAGAAATAGTTCAAATATGCAGGCACTATAAGCCTTTAACCAGAAATTCCCAGCTCAGAAGGGCAGAGTCCAGCCTCTTCTCCCACAAGAGTGCAGACCATGAACCTTCTTAATGTAAAATAACTGGCCTGAAGCCCTGGTGCTTAAACCAGAACTAATACACTTTTAGAATAACAGACACTGAGCCCTCAGTCAGCAGTTCCCAACTTAGAAGGATGTAAGCTACCTATCCTGCCACCACAGTGCAGCCCACAGACCTTCCTAATGTAAAACAACTGGTCTAAAGCCCAAGTGCTTAAACTAAAAGGCATAGAATAAGTTACACCAAGCAGTAATAAATACAATTGAGTACTTTTAAGATGACGCAAAAGCAAAATAAAGTAGGAAAAAACACAAATACAGTAAAAGCAGATTTTTTTTTTTGTAGTAGAAAGAGAGAAAGGAGTAGCCGAAACTAAGCTGATTGGCCTTCTCAAATGATAGCAAGCAGTGTAGGAATGCAACCTTATAATAAATAGTATAAGGAGAAAGGATATAAGCCTTTGACCTCCTGTCATCCCTACATACTTGGCCTCATATTGGACATCCCATAAAGGAACTAATGGCATCTGGGTCCAAATGGATAAATAAAAATCCACAAGTAAAGGAAAGTAGTTTTGCTGGCATAGAATGTATCCTCAAGTCCTGGCGAGTACCTTCACAAGGTGTACCCTACTTTTACAAAATCTTACCAAGACAACACTGACATATAGACTGTATTTTATATAGTATACATCATGGACAGAAGTAGGTTAAAAAATTGACAGCTGGGTGCATAAGTCCCGGAATAAAAAAAAATGCCCCATCTTGGAATGCACACTGGTGTCAGGACAGGAAAAAATGACAGTGTAGAATCCTTAAGACACGGAAATATTCCTACAATCGGGTTAGGACAGGCTTAGGGACTGGACCCCCCTCCCCCCATTGTAGAAGGAAGTTGTAGTCCATAAGAATCACAAAAACTGACAGTCCAAAAAAGAGCCATAAAGATGATAGTGGACTGCTGAGGATAAGAAAAAAATGTTATATTGTTACTATTATACAAGACACCCAGAATTTCCAGATAGAAGCTACTGAAAAAGATTAAGAGAGAAATTAAAGGAAAGAAATATATTTGCACAAGAAAACATGTCAAAAGCTGAAATGCAAATCTGTGATCATTAAGATCCATGAAAAACATTATATAGACCAAGAAACCTTGGGCCATTTGGAAAAAGAAGTGACTGAGGAAGTGCAAACATATAAAAAACAAAATCTAGAGATTTTCTGAAAGGTATAAAGAAGAAACCTGGACAGGGGAAAAGAGAAAGAGAGATCTGCTGTGGTAAAATACTTTTTAATGGAGAAAAAAACTAATCAATACAAAAAGAGCAGTACCAAAGATATTTGAACAGACATGCAGGCAAAGGCATCCACATATGGCAAATTTCAAAATACAAAAAATAAGAAAACAAAAGGAGTAAGCAGAAAAGAGGATTAGTAATTGAGAAGTTAAAGAAATAGAAACTGAAGTTATTACCTGCAAAGTGAAAGATTTAATGTAGAAAATCTAACTTGATAATATCACAGCATAATAGAGTAACAAATCCCCAAATTAGAGAGAAACCAGTGGAGTGAGAAGCATCTGATTAGTTGCTATATAAAGTTACTTTGGAGCATTCAGTAGGAAACCAGTACAAATGTTCAGTTGGATTTGCACAGCAAGGGAAGGAAGAGGATACTGTGGCAACTCTGACATGGTCAATGTTGTAGAGTGATAGGCCAGTGAGTTCCCATATGGATAATACATAGTGAAGCTGAGGAGAATGTGGAACATGAAGATTTTCTGGAACTTTCTGTAGAATGCCCGCAGGAAAAGGAGAGCAAAGAATGTGCCCTTTGTTTAGATGAACAAGATCTAAGGGAAAAATTGCTTGATTTAATAGAGATGAACAAACATATTAAAATTGATGAAAGAAATAGACTACAGAAAGTCAATAAGACACAAACTGTTAGAAGTCTGATAAAACAAATGAACACAGTAATCAAGACTGTTCATATAATTTCATACGATATAACAGACGTAATAGGATATATTATTGTGCAGCTAAATTAATAAGAGATAAAGCCTTGCCACAAAAACACAGGGCAGTAAGGGAAAAGAAGGGAGAATTCAAACACCATAGTGGAAGTAATTAAGACAAGAATTGTCACTGTTAGAAGAGGAAAGATAGACATGATAAAAGCAATGTGCAGTATCAGAACAGACCAAAGTATATCATACACTATTGCAAATAATGAACTAAAGATATGCAGATAAATATAAAGGAAATGTACAAAATAAGCAATTTATTAATGACCCAAAATTTTTTATAGAGAATTGGGAAATTAAGGAAAGAATAGAAGCACCACCAAAAAAGAAGAAATAGATGCATTTTAGAGAAATATCTATGAAGATCCTGTGGAGCATAGCAAAGATGCTGAATGGACAGAAGAAGTAAAAGAAAGAATAAGAAGTTCAAATGTACAGGATATGAAATGGGATGAAGTAACAGCCAGAGAGACTGAAACAAAATTAAGAAAAGCTCGTAAATAAAAAACTCCAGGCCCAGATGCAGTACCTAACTTCTGGCTAAAAGTATTAACATATTTACATGAAGATTTAGCCATGTGTAAGAACTATTTATATGAGCACCCTGAACAAACACCAGCGTGGTTAACAACAGGAAAAGCAATGATTCTGCTTAAGAGGGAACCTGCAAGCTATCCTAAAAACTATAGACCAATAACTTGCCTTCCAACGATGTATCAACTATACACTGGAAATGATGCTGATAGTTTATAGTCATTTAGAAGAAAACACAATCATGACAATAGAACAAGAGAGTAACAAAAGAAAGTGGAAGAAAGGATCATTTGTTGTTAAAGTTGTAATGGATAATTTTGAAAAGGGGAAGAATCTATATATGGCATGGATAGACTACAGAAAAGTATTTGACAGCATCCCACATTCATGGATTAAAGAGTGATATACACATGTATAAAATAAACCATGTTAAAGGACAAATTATTATCCCAGGGATAAAAATTCAGAGGAAGATATTCCAGCTCTTCTGTCTTGACATTAATCCATTAAGCTGTGTACTTAAAAGATTAGGTTATGGCTACAATTTGGCTCCCAGAAAACAACAAAGTGTAAAGACTTCTCATCTTTTGTGGATGATTTGAAACTGTATAGCTCATCAGATGAAGAACTAAAAGCACAACTGCAAGTGTTTAAAGCTTTTTTCAGATAATATAAGAATGTCATTTGGTCTTGATAAAAGATCAAAAGCAACCTTAAAAGCAAGAAAACTGCAGCACAGGAAAATATCAGTTTGGGACAAGAATATGATATAAAAGAACTTGAGCAAGAGGGGGTGTATAAACATTTGGGAATTGACGCAGGATCAACAAAAAGCAAGAATAAATGCAGAAATATTTTAGAAGACTAAAATTAATATTGAAAACAGCTCTGACATCTAGGAACAAAGTCCAAGCTATAAACCAATTTGCTGTTCCTGTTCTAATAGTTCTGGGGTGATTGAATGGCTCCAAAAGGTATTGGACGTGTTGGGCAGGAAAACAAGAAAAATGTTTCATGTTTATCAAACTAT
Organism: Protopterus annectens; assembly: GCF_019279795.1. NCBI lineage: Eukaryota > Metazoa > Chordata > Ceratodontiformes > Protopteridae > Protopterus > Protopterus annectens. The sequence goes on along the minus strand of NC_056726.1, from coordinate 660,752,141 downwards.
TAATAAAAATCAGTGTATACTAAGATTATATATTCCCCGTTATGAAGGAAGTACAGACCTCCTTGAAATTGATTATACATATAAATCTGCAGTCGTAAGACTGCATAAATATCTGCTGGCCTCACAAGATCCAAACATAGAGAAGGTTTTAAAACATGAGGAAAATGAGTCTAAGGTGACTTCCGTGCTTAGTTTAGTAGAAGCATATATTGGTGTCAAGTGGGAATGGAAATCAAACCAAAAATAGATAAAAATCAGGCAGCAACTGAATGTGCCAAAAAAAAAAAGAATATAAGGTGAAGGATCAGATGAAAAGGCAAGAAATGTGGAAAATCTATACATATAGTTGTAACTACAGAAAACTCCTGAAACAACCTCATGTCAATCAGAATCAAAGACAGGAATGGTTAAGGAGAGGAGAATTTAAACCAAAAGACAAAAGGTTTATATTGGTGGCCTAGGATAGTGGACTACGCACACATTTGTTTTCAAAGTCCTTTGAACATGTCGAAGACACAGACAAATGTAGGTTTTGTAAAACAGAATTGGAAACAGTTGTATATCTTGTTGCTGGGTATGATAGACTAATGGCAGAAGGCCTGTATACTGAAAGGCTTATAGTGGGGCAAGACTGATGTGATAAAGACAATGTGTAGTATCAGAAAAGACCAGGATCTATTGTACATATTACAAATAATAAACTGAAGATATCAGCACAAATAGAAAAATTGAGAAGAAGATATGTAGATAAATATAAAGGAAAAGTACAAAATAAGCAAATCGTTGATGACCCAAAAAGTTTTATAGAGAACTGTGAAACAAAGCAAAAAGGAATAGAAACACCACCAAAAAAGAAGAAATAGATGCATTTTGGAGAAAAGCCCTGTGGAACATAACAAAGGTGCTAAATGGAAAGAAAAAGTAAAAAAAAAACAGTAAGAGGTTCAAATGTGTAGTGTATGAAACGGGATGAAGTAATGATCACAGAAATTAAAACAAAATTAAGAACAGCTCCTAAATGGAAAAAAAACGCAGCCTGATGCAGTGCCTAACTTCTCGCTAATGTATTAACATCTTTACACAAAGATTTAGCTCTTAGTAAGAAGAACTACTTATATGCATTTCCTGAACTGACACCAACGTCATTAACAGTAGGAAAAATTATACTCCTCCTTAAGAGTGAATCTGCAAGCTATCCTAAAAACCATAGACCAATATCCTGCCTTCCGATGCTGTATAAACTCTGCACTGGAACTGATGCTGACAGAGTCTAAAGTCATTTAGAATAAAACTCAATTATGCCAGCAAAAGGAACATTTGTTAAATAAAGTCATGATGGAGAATTGTAAAAAGGGGAAGAATCTAAGTATGGCATGGATTGATTACAAAAAACACATTTGGCAGCATCTCACATACACTGGCAAAGGAGTGCTTACAGATGTATAAGGTACACTCTACATTGATCAATTACATTACACCATGATATAGTTGCAACCCACTTTTCAGATAGGACATGAAAAAGGACAAATTATTCCAGAGTAACTCTGTCACTGCTGCACTTTTGCCTTGTCCTTTACTCATTTAGTTGTCAGCTTAACAGATTAGGTCATGGTTACAATTTGGTTCCTAGAATACAACAAGGTGTAAAGATTCCCCTTCTTTTTGTGGATAACGTAAAACTGTATAGTTTATCAAATAAGGATCTGAAAGCACAACTGCAAGTGATCAAAACTTAGACAGATGATATAAGAATGTCGTTTGGTCTTGAAAAATGTGCAAAATCAACATTTAAAGCAGGAAAGCTGCAGCATCAAGACAATATAAGTCTGGAACAGGATGAGATATAAAGAAATCTGAGCTGGAAGGAGTGTGTAAATATTTGGGAATTGATGAAGGATTGACAATAAAACATGAAAAAATGAGAGCAAATCTCAGTAAGGAACATTTTAGAAGACTGAAAATACTGAAAACAGTCCTGACACCTAGGAACAAATTAAGCTGTAAATTAATTTGCTCTTCCTTACTTACTGTTTTGGGGTGATTGACGGCCCCCATCTGGAAGAGTTGGACAGAAAAAGGAGAAGAATGCTTCACACTTATCAAATGATGTATAAAAGTCATTGTATACCAAGATAATATATTCCTCATTCTGAAGGAGGTATGGGCCTCTTTGAAACTGATTACATAGATCTGCAGTTGTAGGACTGCATACATATCTACTGACCTCACCAGATCCAAACATAGTGAAAGTTTTAAAACATAAAGAGAATATGTCTAAAATGACTTCCCTGCTTAGTTTAGCAGAACCATATCAGTGTCAAGTAGGAATGGAAATCAGACTAGAAGTAGACAAAATCAGCCAGCAACTGAATGTGTCAAAAAAACTAAAATAAATAATATAAGAAATAGGAGAAGATGAGAAGGCAAGAAATGTGGAAAAGGCATAAATATAGTTGCAAGTACAGAAACTCCAGGAGTAACCTTGTATCGATCAAGATCTGGCACAGGAATGGTTAAGGAGAGATGAATTTAAACTAAGTGTTAAAATGTTAATATTTGTTGGCCCAGGATAGTGGACTACATACAAATTGGTTTACAAAGTCTAATGAACATGTGAGGAAAAACAGACAGATGTAGGTTCTGTAAAAGAACTGGAAACCATCACATATCTTGTTGCTGCATGTGATACACTAATGGCTAAGGTCATGTGTACTTAAAGGCATAATAATGTGGCAAGACTGTTGCCATGGGGATTGTGCAACTATTACAATATTGAAGTAGCTGAGAAGCTTTGGAAACATGAGCCACAAAGCACTATAGAGAATGAAAAGTTTATACCATGTGGGATCACCCATTACCAACAGTTAAAAAAGAAAAAAACAGATGTGAGAAAACCAAGTATGGTAGTCCATGAAAAGAAGACAAAGTAGCATTTATCACTGAAGTTATTACAACCAATAGTTAGCGTCTTGAGTACAGAGAGAGACAAAGTCGTACAATCCAGGAAGAAACAGCAATGTGTAAGAAAGATACCCAGACAGTTCCAGTAGTAGTAGGAGTAATAGGTCCCATAAAAAAATTAGTCTTATTTAGATATGCTACCAATACTTGTAACTCTGTATGACTTGCAGAAGGAGTCGGTTCTTGGGCACATTGCAGATGCTGCGAAGAGCACTTTTGACTAGTATCAAAGATTGAAACGATACTAATTTCACAAACTTTAATCATACTTTGACTTAGGAATGGGATCCATTCCCATCATAGTATTAGAAACACAAAAGACGTGGAGAAACTAAACTGAGGAGCTAATGGAATCTGTATCTGATTGTTGATGTTTATGCCACCTGTACTGGTATGGCATGTGTTGTGCCAGGTAGAAGACCTTTTCCTCTTACCCTTTGCAGATTACTAGAATATGGTAAATGTCATTGCCAAAAAGTAGTACATTTCCTTGAAAAAAAATACACCAGTCAATGCTAATTTCCCAATTAGTATACAATAAATATTAACCGACTTTGTGTATCACTAAAAGTAGTTCCTGCTGTGCTGTTCTGTCAGGATTGCCCATAAGATGTTTCTCTTTCCCTTTCATTGTTTGTGTGGGTATCACAGTAGCCGTATCATCATATTGTCTCCTAACACCTCAGAGTATCTGTGTTACTTCTATATGCTATCAAGCTGAATGGCACTGGAGAAGAAAGTGTGATTTCATCAACAGTCATATGATGTTTTGGCTGTTCAATGTATAGTGCCTTTTCTATATTTATCCAGTTAATACCCATACCTCCTTATGGAATCCAGACATTTTTTGGGGTCTTACTTCTTTAAATAACTGACTTACCAGCTAATAATAGGCAGTATTACAAAATGCAAGGGATATTTAACAAAATTACACTAATATTGTTAATGTAGGATGTCTGACAGTAGGAAAATGAATCACTGTTCCCTACTTATTCATATTTTTATGTTCATATTTTCATAACCAAGAGACTTGCATTCTATTGACTAATATGATGTGAAATGCTATGGTCAGAGGCAGGAAAATTCATTGTCTATATCCATTTATATCACAATATATTGGAAATATTGTAAGTTTTTGTTAGTAATTATGACAGTAAGCAATATTTCCATATGCACTTAGCAGTTCAAAAAACAAATTACTTACAAACTACTGCATGGCATGCATCAGGTGAAACCTTACATATTGGTGAAGAAAGCTGTCACTGATATTTGTGTAAACTGCACATCTTGACAGATACTCGTTGATGTTCATCGTGTTACACTGCTGCAGTCATTACACTTGGGTTATCCTGCCATCAGGCGGTCCCGTAGTCGGCCAGATTTCCAAAGTCTTGGTCCGGCGTCGGTTGCTGTTGCTTCTTCCCTGACGTCAGTGTGCCAGGGGTATATAAGATGCATCCAACGCCATTTTCTTCAGTCTTGCTGCGCGGTGCCCGAAGCAAAAGCAGTGCGCAAGTGCCAGATGGCTGACTCCTGAGATTTTCTAAGTCGACTTTCAGATCCGAAGTCTTCAATAAAGCTAAGTACCCCGTTGGGGAAACTTTTTTCTTGCCTCAGACCAATGTCAGAAAAAGTTAATTGTATTTCTTGTGGGAAGCAAATACCTCATAAGGGCTTCCACTCTTACTGTATTCCATGCCTAGGCCCTGGTCACGATGTCACTAGTTGTCGGTTTTGTGCTAGATTTAACAAACGCACTATAAACCGATGTTTTGATTTTGCTTTGCACTACTTTGGCCGAAGGTTCAGTTATACTATGCCGTCGGATCAACCAACGACCGCAATTCTGAAAAAATGCAAAGACAAGGATAAGGACAGGCATCCGAGGTCCAAAACTGATGACGAAGCCTCTTCTAGGCCAGTTGCCAGTTCGCCGGTTCTCAGTTAGGTGCTTTTGCAGCCCCTGACACCCGCTACTTCAGAGCCACAGGCTGCCTCTGTCTCCCACGTGGAGACAACTAGGCCTCTGGAAACTCAAGGTGTTGGGCCTACGGAAACTAATCCCTCAGATGGGTCCAGAGCTGCTGAGCAGGCATCGGCTTCTGAGGGTGTTTTCAGACCTTCACAACTTACCATTAAAGCAACAGCCAAGACAAAAACACCATTAAAGACAAAGAAGCAAGTACAACATTCTCCTGGACAGTCCTCCATGCCTAAGAAGCAGATGCTTAAAATGGCCGAATACCTCATTACTCTAATCAGGGGTTCCTATCCCCCTCCTGAGGAAAGGCCTAGGCAGGATACAGACTATGATTTCTCTGATCAGGTTTCCATTTCCTCTGGTTCCTCTTCAGACCAGGGATACTCTCTACCCCCCTATGAAGACTCTGATGCTGAAGAATCTTTCCCTTCAGCCTCTCCTCCTGAGGATTATTCTTTTGGGGAAACCTTACATACCATGAGGGAGCATTTCCATTGGGAAAGTCAGGATTATTCAGAATCCAAGAAAAGGCTCAGGGATTTCCTTTTATTGCCTCAGCACAGGCCCCTCGCTATTCCACCTGTGCTAGATATTGTGGATGATGTGTTCTCTGGATCCAGCTTATCTCCTGATTCTTTGCACCCTGCACCAGCCCAGCCAGATAGATATTATAGAGTCCCTGACTCTCACAAGTTTCTTTATAAAAACCCTTCTGCTGATCCAGAAACTATTTCCCAGGGTCCAAAAGAGGTTAAGGCTTCCATTGCAAAAAATCCAGTACCCTCTGACAGAGATTCCAGAGCTTTGGATAGATGGGGGAAGAAAGTTGCAACTTTAGCAGTAAGGGCTCTAAATTGCCAGTTTCACATGCTTAAGTACCAACAATATTTAATGGCTCAGTTAAAACAGAAAATGCTTGCAAGCTCAGAAGCTCCTGACTATAAAGAAATACAGGATGTATTGCATGCAGTTGAACAGGTGGGAAAACATACTCTGCAATGTGGTTTTGATTCCTTAGAGGCCTCTTGTAGAGCCGCACTTACACGTTCTGTGATTCGAAGACATGCTTGGTTAAAAGAACAGAGTTTACCTGACCATGTTAAGGCAAACTTATTGGATGCTCCTTTACAGCATGATACCTTGTTTGGTGTTAAGGCAGAAGAGGTGTTAAAGAAAATGGAGGATAAAGCTAAATCTATGCAAACAGTCAAATATTTCTTACAGGTACAGCCACCTCGATTTAGCAGAAATTGGCCTACAAAGAATTGGTCCTTTCCAGTGTCAGGCCACAGAGAGGCAGATACAGATGCCCAAGAGGCAGATCTCAACCCCAAGGCTCTAGCAGACAACGACAGTGGGGTACCTCAACCCCAAAAGGAGGTGAGGATAAGTCTCAACCTTACAGGAAACAGTCCCAATGACTTCCCCCTTCTTACGCCAAGCACTTCCCTTTTGGCAGCCCCCTTAGGGGGAAAACTAGCACTTTTTTCTCAATTGGCAAACAATCACCCAAGACAAATGGGTTCTGAATATTGTGTCTCAAGGTTACAGGTTCCACTTTCACACTTTACCAAGGCTAAAAGGAATGCCAAACCTGCCACAAAATCAATGGGCAGAGGCTCAAAAACAAGTTTCAGCCCTCATGGACATGAGAGCTATTCAAAACGTACCACAGCAGGAACAAGGACAAGGATTTTACTCAAGACTCTTCCTGGTCCCCAGAAAGGACAAAGCCTGGAGACCCATACTAGACCTTTCAGCTCTAAATACTTACCTGGTTGTTCCGAAATTCAAAATGTTGACACTACAGCAGCTTCTTCCCATGCTGGGCAAGAAGTCTTGGCTTGTTACTCTGGACCTCAAAGTGACATACCTGCATGTCCCTATCAGACAAAATTGCAAAAGATACCTCAGATTCTAAGCTGGTACAATGCACTACCAATTCCCTGCACTGCCCTTTGGCTTATCTACTGTGCCCAGGGTCTTTACAAAGTGCCTGGCACCAGTAATTGCATTTTGCAGACAAAAAGGAATTCAAATATATCCATACCTGGACGACTGCCTCATTCAAGCAGAGACAAAGGACATTCTTCTAAAGCATCTGGCGTTTGTAAAAAGCTTGCTAATTTCTCTAGGGTACACAGTAAATGAAAAGAAGTCAAAACTAGTGCCCTCACAGCAGATTCTATTCCTGGGTGCCAGCTTAAATACAACGGCCCAGATGGCTTATCTCACGCCAGACAAACAAGGACAACTGACTCAATTACTGGCAAAGAAGTCCCATCTCCCTGCAAGAAAAATTCTGCAGGCCCTGGGATTCATGGCATCCTGCATACTACTAATTCCATATGCCAGACTGCATATGAGGAAATTACAATGGTACCTAAAAAGTGTTTGGACTCAACACTCTCACAGCTTAGAAGCAGTAATACCAATAATTCCCTGCCTACAACAGGATTTTTGATGGTGGGCACAGGCATGTCACCTCAACAAGGGTCAGACTTTCACTCTACCCACAGCCAGGCTGACTCTAACAGATGCTTCGGATTACGCCTGGGGAGCACACATGGCAGGAAAATGTATTCAGGGGAAGTGGACCACAGACCAAATGCATCTTCACATCAATGAAAAAGAGATGTTGGCTATTCAAAATGTCATAACAGCTTTCAAGGACCTTCTGCATCCAGGACAATTATTAAGGACAGACAACACCACAGTAATGTGGTACATAAACAAGTAAGGGGGCACTCATTCTTATCCCCTATGCAGGCAAGCCATGACCTTGTGGAACACAGCTCTAACTTATCAAGTTCATCTGCAAGCACAATTCCTGCCAGGAAAGAAAAATACTCTGGCAGATGATCTAAGCAGAAATATCATGGAACCTCACGAATGGAAATTGAATCCACAAATCTTCAGCATGGTAATGCAAAAATGGGGATGCCCAGACATAGATCTTTTTGCCTCCCCACTGAATTGGCAACTACAAAAATTCTGCACAAGGACTTACCACACACAAGCATGGAAAGTGGATGCTCTCTCATTCAGCTGGAAAAGCCTAAAAGTGTATGCCTTCCCACCACTGCCTCTCCTTACAAAGGTACTCCTAAAAGCCAGACAAGAAAAACCACAAATGATCTTGATTGCTCCAGACTGGCCATGCCAGCACTGGTACCCAATCTTAAAGAACTTAGCTCAAGGCCCACCATGGATTTTACCTCAAATTTCACACCTTCTGACTCAACAAAACAATCAGATCCTGCATGGCCAGCTCAAAACTCTAAACCTGGCTGCATGGCAGATTCATTAGTCAAACAGGCAACACCTCTCTCTAAAGCTGTTATGGATGTCATTTTGGAGGCCAGGAGGCCTGGCACCAGGAAATCTTACTCGGAAAAATGGAAGAGATTCTGCGGCTGGAACCAGGCTCGAAGCCTTGACCCTCTTGTCCCAAACATATCTCAGATTTTACAATACTTAACTGAGATGCTGGACAAAGGCCTATCCTTCTCATCAATTAAGATCCACGCCTCTGCCATTTCAGCACATTACAACATGGATCCTCCTTTATTCTCTAATCCCTTGCTAAAGCAGTACCTCAGATGGGCTAAAAACATAAGACTGCCCCGGAGAGCACCAACACCAACTTGGGACCTCAATTTTGTTTTGGAAAAACTGACCCTGCCACGTTTTGAGCCAGCCAATACAGCCAATCTAAACTTTTTATCATGGAAAACAGCTCTGCTGCTGGCAGTAACTTCAGCACGAAGAGTCTCAGAGCTACAGGCATTAATGGCAGTGGAACCTTTTATTATTTTTCATCAGGACAGGGTTTCTTTAAGCAGAAACCCTACCTTTATGCCAAAGGTGGTATTTAGTGTGGCTCTTAACCAAACCATCCATTTGCCAACTTTTTATCCAAACCCCCAGAATAAAGGGGAGAAACTTCTGCACTCTTTGGACATACACAGGCAGCTACACTTTTACTTGGACAAAACAAAAGCTTTCAGAAAAACTGAGCAACTGTTTGTAGCATATGCTGCAGGATCACAGGGCAAGGCTATCTCAAAGCAAACTATCTCCAAATGGATAGGACCCTGTATTCGTTACTGCTACACACAGCATGGAAAATCAGTGCCTAATAACATTAGGCCACATTCTACCAGAGCAACAGCCACTTCAACAGCCTTTCTCAGAGGAGTACCAACCAAGGAAATTTTGGAGGCTGCAACTTGGAGTTCAGTGCACACCTTTACCAAGCATTACCACTTGCCTCTTTACTCTAAATCCAGAGCAGGATTTGCCACTGCAGTTCTGCAGGGCCTCATAGCCAATCCTAATTCTTTATAGACCAGCCACCCAACCTTAGCTTTGGGATTCTACCCAAGTGTAATGACTGCAGCAGTGTAACACGATGAACATAGTACAGTTCACACTGCTGCAGTCCATGTTACCCTCCCTCCATCCCCTCTGTCCTAGCTGGACTTATCTATTCCTTTCTATCCTATACAACCTTTGTGATGTATTTGCTTGTAACTGAAAGTATTGTTTTTATTTTATATATATGTTGTATTAGCTATATGTATTGCCTATCTCCTTGGGGGCACCTGACGTCTGGGGCAGGAAAAACTGAAGAAAATGGCGTCGGATGCATCTTGCATACCCCTGGCACACTGACGTCAGGGAAGAAGCGACAGCAACCGACGCCGGACCAAGACTTTGGAACTCTGGCCAACTGCGGGACCGCCTGACGGCAGGATAACCCAAGTGTAATGACTGCAGCAGTGTGAACACTCAAACATCTACATTTATGGTAGGTACAAAACTGTACTTTATTTATATTACTAATTATACAATCAAGCATCTGTTTTCATATGTCTGTAAATATCTCAAAAAATAATCCATCCAGTGAGGATTTTTTGCTGTCATGTCAAAGCTTATGTCTGATTAACAAACGTATACTAACAATACACATCTAGGTTGTATAGTTTACAAGGTATTACAACTTTTTTATGAAAGTTTAGCAAAAAATATAACCCTCACTTTGTGTGCATTATAATATAAAGACCGTGCATGCATTGACTGTTATTGCTATAACAGATACTTACTTATTAAAGTACTAGTTGAACAGTTCTGATAGATTTTATTTTTCATAAAATACTTCATTTGTTCATATTATGCTTTTAAGTGTGACATTCCACACCAGTTGGTACTAATGAGTTAACTGCATGGTTGTATCTTAAGTATGTGAAAATGGGACATGTGGGTATGTGACTGGGTAGTGTTATTAGGGGAATCTGTGATACAAGCTTCTAACTGTATGCAAATATGTTCACGCAAAGATCTGAGAAGTGTGGCAAATTAAACTGCAGGCAAAAACATGTTGTCAAAGTAAATGTTAATAAAATGACAAGAGGTATGTTAGAGCTGCATTAGTTTTGCTATGCAGATTGTATATCCTGTAACAGAATATTCTTAGCATGTAGTGCATGTTTTGCAGATAGGATTCTTCAAGGAAACATTAATTAATCATCTGAGAAGATCATTGTTTTGCAGAAGTAAGCTGACCTTTATCTCGATTCACATTTAGACTTTCATTTGACAGAATTATCACCATGATGTGATTTTGTTTCTGCTGTATGATACAGATATGACTTAATCACCAGTATAAAGTTTGTGTCCAAATCATTTGTCACAGGCTTAATCTAATCTGACAGGTAAGGAAAAGAGGCGGTCCAGTAACACAGATAAATACCCCCTCCAGCACGTTATCTAGGACCTTGCTCACTCAGCGCTAGTTGTTTAAAATTGACGGTTCAATGTCTTAATACATCTTACAATGGGAATATTCTGATTTATCATAGTGCATTTCTCTGTAATGCAATGCTTTTATTTCTATACTTTAGTAATTGTGCTCTAGAGACTGATCGATATCCTGGAATTCATGTATTTTTTTTTGTTGTATGTGGGGGTGTGTGGGAGGTTGGAGTGGTTAGCACTGAGTAACGGACAGAGTATCCTCATAAGTAATTTTATAGAGTAACATTTCTATGCTTGTCTAGTGAGAGACATTTTTTGAGATGTGTATTCAGTGAAGTAAACATTTATTTTAGACAGCTGGTCTTGAGTAACAAAGCTTATGTCACCATTTCATATCTTTGGCAACTGATATACTATTTACCCAGTAACTTTCAATACTGAAATAGCTATAATGATTTGTCTTGTACTAAATTATGCCATACTCTGCAATTCCGTAGTTGTTCACAGAATCACAACCAGGATGCATGTAGAATCAAATAGAATTTAAAGACATATATTTTATCCTAGATATTATTACATCACATCATTTTTGTGGGATATTTTGAGACATGTATGGCAAAATGCAGACCAGTTACATGTATGGTAGCCATGTCTGCAAATTAAGCAGCTATGAGAATTTGGAGTAAGGTATTCCAGAATGAGATTCCAGATTTATGGCATTTCTGTCTATTTGGACTTGAGAACGCAAGTTTGAAATTGCTTAAAGAAAAAGAAATCATGGAATAATAGCTAGTGGGGGTGGAAGTTAGAAGGAAAATAGCACCAGCATGGAATTAAGGGAACAGGGAGGAATACACAAAGGAGGAGATGAAAGTGTGGCTGAATGAGGTGGGACTTAGGAACAGAGAGGGGATGGAGAGAGGGGTTGGACAGAGAGGGGATGGAGAGTGGGGTTGGACAGAGAGGGGATGGAGAGAGAGGTTGGACAGAGAGGGGATGGAGAGAGGGGTTGGACAGAGGATGTAAGAAATGGAAAAATAGATGGGAAGCACAGCAAAACAGGTCACAGATGAAGTGAAAATGGGAAAAGGAAATGCTACATATAATCTGAGAGATTAGTTAAGGGATAAGACATACACAAGGCACACAAAGGAAGACACAATAAACTGAATGTCAGTAAATGAGAAGAAGAAGAGATTGAAGAGTGACAGAGACTGTTGTGAAACGAGAGAGGATGTAATGGAAGTTAAAAGCACGGATAATGAGGAAGGTATGTCTTATTAAATGATTCAATAAAATTGTTATGAATATGTATGGGTTTAATACTGTTTAAAATGTAAGTCTTGCTTATGGAAACTATGATATAATAATGTGAGCATATTGAAATGTGTTGACAACTATGGAAATAATAAAAAATGGTAACTGTGTTTTTATGGGATATATGTTTTATTTTATAGAATGTAACTGAAAAGATGCAGATGGACTTTTTTTTACATACAAGACCTAGAACACAAGGCTGTTTTTATCATTTGCAACCTTATTACAATAACTCTCATTACAAATAAGAGACAGGTTCTCACAAGGTAGTATTAAGATAGCTTTATAAGAATTTAAAAAATATGGTACTCCACTTCTAAATGATATTCATTGACACAGTATGAACTTGTACTAGGCAAACCTGTTTGCAGTTATGAAGACTGCAATAATTCTAGCTATGTTGTAGCACCTATTCAGTTCCCTTCAGTTGTCTGCTTGAGAAATGTCCCAAGCTGAGTGGTGGATTCAGACATCATGAATTATTAATGAATGTTTCCTGGGAAAGAGTATCAAATCAGGGCCCCAGTGAAGGAGCAGACCTTGTCTTTGCAGCCTCAGCATATATATTAGTGGCAGAGAGAGAGAGAGAGATGTCTGAGGGTGCGGAAGGTCTGAGGTCCCTGGTATATTGCATGATGATTATCAGACAGTTTACATCCCTATGCTGACTGAGAGTGTGCACCTTGTATATCAAGATGGATATAAGGAAGGTGACTACATGTCTGATGGGTAGCTCTGCAGTTACATTGATAGTGAGTCAGTGGGATTGGCTATTCTTAACTTTGTGATAAATCACCAGATTGTGTTCTATGCCTTCTATAATATTTGTAGATTATGTGCAGCTGTAAAACCCAAAGTTTCCTGAGTATTACTGAGTAACAAAACAAAGACCACACAAAAGTGCTGGACATACATGAGATAGGAGACGAGTAGTTAGGATTCAGGTCAGGACGCAGCATAGCTGACGCAATGCTTGCAGTGTGGCAAATGGTGGAGAAGAAGCTGCAGAGGAAGTTGTCAGCTAATTGTTTCTATTCTGATTAACTCAAGTGTAATACTAATGAAAGTGCGCAATAAAAAGTTGCAGAGTCCAGTTTCTGCTTTGGAGTGCGTTCTTTTAGGTTCATATGTTAATAGGTAGGTACTAGGCTATCAGCCCTGGGGTCTATATAAGCCTAGCCAAAAAGGTTCCCTGGCTTTCGCCACCTAAGAAAATTATTTTACTGTGCCTCTGTCAAGCAGTGGTGTAGAAGTGATCCCCAGGGTGAGTTTTCTATTTCCAATCCAGTCGTCAAGGGTTTTCTTAGAGGGCCAGTGAGGAGCTTTACTTGACAGGAATGGGTAGTTTGTTCCAGAGTATGGGAAGTCTCTGGGACAGGAATTTATCCCTCCAGCATGTTCTATTTATTGTGGTGAGAAGGTTTAGGTCCGTGGAGCATGTGGTTCAGAGAGAATGGGATTTCTTTAAGTGTAGCATGTCCAACAGCTCTGGGTTTGACATAGCTTTGTATGTTAGGCAGAGATCGCTTCTGAGTAGGTGATATGTGACGGAGTAAAGCTGGAGTTTTTTGAGACTGTCTGCGTATGGCATCTATCTGAGGCCGGTAATCCTCTTAGTGAGGTATTTTTGTGGCCTTTCCAGTTGTTGTAGGTGTCTTGTGAGATACATGCCAATCATGGCATTGTACTCTATAATGGGTCTGATGGGGGATGAGTAGAGATGACCAATGACCTCCTTTTTTCTAGAGGAGAACCCTTTTGTGATGAGGTGTGCCACGTAGAAGGATTTTCTGACTACTGTGGTGATGTGGTTATCAAAGGAGAGACTACTGTCCACCTGTGTCACGAGGTCTCTTATCACACTTTAAGTGTTTTGTGAGCTACCGCCTATGTGGTAGTTCATGGGTACTGAGTTTTTCCCAAAGGGGATGACAGTGCACTTCCTGGCATTGAGCTTGAGGCCATGACTTTGACACAAAGCATCTGTCTCTGTGAAGCCCATTTGTAGAATGTCTACATCATTAGGTGATTTCTATTATGGCTTCCAGTTTGCAGTCATCTGTGAACTTTGTTAGCCAAAGACCTTCTGTGTTGGCCTGCACTTCAGAGAAGTAGATGCTGAACAGGAGAGGACCCAGGACCGAACCCTGTGGTACTCCACTTGTTACTGGTCTGAAGTCTTTGTTATTTTATTAGTTTTAAGTGTATTCATGTTATTAAGCTGCAGATGAGGAAATAGTACAATTGGGCACAGAGAAACATATAATAAGGTCCTAAAAAGATGATTTGGACAGTCCTGTGATAGTTTGAAGACCCAGAAACATTTGCGTAATTAATGTTGGCTGTGTACAGGAGACTGATTACAAAATTACGGACAATGCTCAGACTTAACAGGGTGTTACCATTATGAGTAGATATGCATCGTAGCTGTAAGTTCACTCTTGTTCAAAGTGGTAATGGATTACATCATCATACTGGTCATAGGGGACACATCAATAATGCTGCTGCATGTAAAAGATGACAGTACAGGTAGACTTAGGCTGATAGTGCTACATGTGTGAATCAGCCTGGGTCAGCACAGTGGGAATATTCGCAACTGAGACTTCAACCAGATAGTTCAGCCATCATCATGTATACTGGACGGCTAATAAAGGAATGTAGTTTAGCATCTGCTTACCTAATGTCTTTCTGCTGGAAATGAGGGCTTGACACTTTTTGTACCATCTGGTTTTAGCTTTATAAACTGGCTGCAGGCTCTGCCAACAGATGTCTGAGTGAAATGCATCTGTAGCTCATAATTAACCCACTGCACAATTGGCAGATGCCAAATGCTCAGTAGTGTACTAGCATTCTGAAAGGAGTGCCAATACTGCATTTGTGATCATGGCTAAGGATCTTTGTGTGTGGTATTTTAGCAATAGCATGCTGCTTGTTACATTTGTAGCAAGCAGTTTGCTACAGCTTCAGAGCACAAATGGTTTTGTATATGTATGTGTGTGTTTTTGAAGAACTGCAAAGGATATCGGATGACTTTAAGGTTTGATTCAGTCTTTGCAAATTATCACTTGGTCAGACCTTTTCAATTAGTAAAGGCACTGCACTATTCAACAGTTCTTCAATTATTCAACAATTGTTAGAAAAACTATGCTGAAACTCAAGTCTAAAAATAACCATACATATAGAAACCTACAACAGATATAAACTAACACCATTAGTAATATGCTGTAAATCTAAACCCTGAACTTTACATGTTCAGATACCATAGCCACAGCAACACCCTTGGTACCGAGCTACATGCTCTAAGGACCTAAACCTTTTCACCACAATAAACAGAACATGCCGGAGGGATAGATTCCTTTCCCAGAGACTTCCCATACTCTGGAATAAACTGCCTATCTATATCAAACAAAGCTCCCCATTAACACTCTTCAAGAAAAATCTTGATGATTGGATGGGAAATAGGAAATTCACCCTGGGGATCACTTCTGTGGCTCTGCTCGACAGTGGCACAGGAAAATCATTTTCTTGGGTGGCAAAAGCCAGGGTACCTTTTTGGCTGGGGCATGTACAGGCCCTAGGGCCGATAGCCTAGTACCTACCTATGAACCTATGGTAGCATCTGAAATAATCTGTAAATGTTCAACTAAAATTAAGTTTCAAAACAATGCAGATTAATATTGAGTCATCTGCCTTTATTACAATTCATGAAACGTTAACAGATCTCCACAGAAAGTTGTAGATGATGGCTGTGGAACACAAATTAATAATGGAATGAACAGAAAATAAAAAGAAAAAATCTACTCATATTAGCCTAAATGTACAAAAGTCTTAAAAATATGAAAAGTACATTACACAATAAAGAAAGAAAAAAGGACATTTCATGTTATTTTTTACACATTAAAGTATAAAGAATATTCAGTAAATCTTGTCCACCCTTCCATGAAAATGCATATACCAACATCAGTGCTGAAGTAAATTAATCAATTAGTTTTCTCAAAACAACAACAGCAAAAAACATAATCACACTAATCCATGATGTCCAACAGCCATTCTATAAGTGCATAATGTGAAGTGCTCTTGTTTCCAGATTACCTGCTGCAAGAAGGTACCCGGATATTCCAGTCTGTCAGCAAACCTATATACAGAAACACATGCTCACGCACGCGCACACACACACACACACACACACACACACACACACACACACACACACACACACACACACACACCAGGCTAAGCTACCCAAATTAAGACCCAAGTCTACCAGCATGATATAAAGATACTAAAGTGTCCCTATAATAAGTCTTGCAAGTAGTAAAACTCCAAATCTCCGGAAATCAGAAAAAGAATTGGCACTCAAACAAAACTACTGAGTATCACAAAACATACTGCAGACTATGTTTAGGGGAGTAGGACAAATCCAGAGTAATATAGACCCGTAAGTCTACTTTCATGTTGTGGAAAAATAATGAAGAAGGTAATATTGGATAAGTTATTGTCAGAACTAGATAGGGTGGAACTTGAAACCATATTTATTTATGTATTTTACATTTGTTGACTGGGATAGTCCGACTGAATACATATCCATTTTCAGCGAAGGCCTGGGGAGAAAAGCTCCAAATGCAACATACAGAAAAGATAATACAGAAAAAATCATAATATCAATATATGTTGCAAACAGTTTACAGACTCTGTTCAGTCAAGCAAGTTATACATTCATCATTATTAAACTTATATAAGTATCTAAATTAACAATTATGTCACAGATTGTATGTAGTATAAAGTATTGTGTGGCACACAATTATAGAAAGGAGCTAGTCAGGATTAAAACAATTTTTATTTTATTTATTTTCCATTTGTTTACTGGGTTAGTCCAACTGGAATCAAGGTGACCATTTTCAGTGGAGGCCCGGGGAGAAAAGCTCCAAATACATAGTAAAAAATTATAAAAAATAATAAAAAAAAAATTATATATTTTGTACAATGAGCATAGAACATATAAATGGAGTAAAAATCATTTTATATATATATATTGATAGCAGCATGCATATTTTGAAAACAGATCTATTACCACCTGTAACATGATGTTCTACTTACTTGTCTTTTGGCTTTTCCCAGTTAGGGGTCGCCATAGCAGAACTCCGGTCTGCTAATGTTTGGCAGTGAATTTTTACGGTGTTGAGTTGCCAGCCCGATGCCCAACCTTCAAAGAAGGCACACCCATTCACACACGCACCTACCTGCATGTCTTTATACGTTACTCAACCGCAGGGCGGATATGCAGACTCCACACAGTAGGCGCTCCAGCCGAGAATCGAACAGGAGAACCTCTTGCTGTGAGGCGACAACGCTAATGATGTTCTATAACAATATAATAGCTATGAATGAAAAATTGTCTTGTGATGTAATTTATATAGATTTAACTTCAGCATTTGACAGGGTCATACAAAAAACACTGATCAATAAATTAGTACAACTAGGTATTTGATGTACTCTTGATAAGATGGATAACTGCATGGCTTATAAATAGGACATGGCAAGTATCATACAGCAAGTGGACAGGTGAAATCCTTGGTTACAGTCAGGGTGTCCCACAGGGCTCTGCCCTAGGCTATTACTTGTTTAGATTGTATCTTTCTGACCTAACTTTTTCATCTGAGGTGTTCTATAGTCTATATGCAGATGACCTGATATTGGGTAAACTGATTACATGTGTTTCAGATAGGGCATGTCTGCAAAATAGCTTGACTAAAATGATCATTTGGGCACAGGAGAATAATGTGCTGATAAATACATCAAAAACTAAGCATATGAGATTTGGGAGAAATAAACTGAAGGGTAAATATTCAATACAGGACACAATGATTGAAACTGTAGACTCATTTAAGGACCTGGGTATATGGGTAGATTCAGCTATGAGGTTTTCTAATCATATCAGACAATTGGTTAATGATAGTTATAGAACTATAGGTTGTATAAAAAGACTTGTAAAGTCTAGGAAATAAAAAATGATGAAGTAATTGTTTGTTGGTTACATTAGACCTAAACTTGAGTATGGAATAACAATATGGAAACCCTATAAGAAAACAAGCATGAGTAAACCGTAAAGAGTACAGTGGAAATACACCAAGGGCATCCATTGATGTGAAAATTTAAGTTATTATGAAAGACTAAAATATCTCAATTTATACAGTGCCTCTTATAGAGGACATCTTATTCAAGTATATAGGGCATTTAGAGACAACTACCTCTGGGAATGTTTTGGGTTATCAAAAAGTACTAGAGAATCATCATTCAATCTATGTAGAAGATTCTATAGGAATGAGAAGTGTACTAATTGGTTCTCTGGCAGACTAGCTGATGCATGGAACAGACTACCTAATTACATTAAAGCAAATGCTAGTTTAGATATTTTTAAAAACAGCCTGGACACATTATGGGAACAAGTGTTATGATATATTGGCAAGCTAGAAGGGCTTTTAATGCCCGTGCTTGAAATATTTGTATGTATGTAATATATGTTCCTGAATCAACAAAAAATGCTTTAAATCATAATCAAGCAACCGTAAAATACAAGACATAATATCCTTTTATGCCTACATAATGATGCTTGTTCATAAGGTAAAATAATGTTATAGAGAGCTTCAAATGTTCAGCTGATCAAATTAGACAGCTCAGATGTGTTCCCAATCACTTTTATCCATAGAAAATCACTGCTAGTGCAAAACAGCAGCAATAACACTGTGTGCGACCTTTGTCATTTATCCAGTGCTGCTGAGAGTATGGAATTGGTATATATAAGTCTGGGAGGATTGTGGGGTTTGTCACCCACACTGGACGTGGAAGGGGTCTTGTACCCTGCAAAAAAAAAGGTTTGACTGGTTGTTTTTGTTCTGTCGAATCTTCACCAACGTTTAACTCGGTGACATGCACAGTAACTTGTTCTAGTTCCCTTCCAGACAAAAAAAATATGTGAAATGAAGTTGTCACATACTACGGATTACCACAAGTAGAGAATAGTGAAATGCATTACATGAAATGATGCTTGAGGGGAAAGAAAACAATGGAATATTTGTGATAAATACTGTAAGAATTGGAAACTTACGTGTGATACATAGCTGTCATATTCTGACAGCTAAACCAATTCATGTAATAACCTGCTATCCCCTAATTCTGTATTCCTATATGTGTACATGGTTTGGGCACTTTTGAGCCAAATGTTTAAACATTGACATCTCTTCAGTTAAATTGCTGTGGTTGACAGAAACAGATGGTCGACAGGTGTGCAGGATCATCACTCCACACTTAGGAGAATATGCCCTTTTCCAGGGGACTGTGTGCTCTCAATGTAAATAGGTGATGTGTGGGTGCAGAGGAGATCACCCCCCTACAAAAAAATATATATTTTTTTATTTTGCATACTCATGCTCTGTAGATTGTCAATGTTTAGTCGACAACAGTTCAGATGCCAATATTTTGACATTTCAATTTAGGCTCCTACATCTAGCTATATATCTGTATATCTATATCTATCTAATATATATATATATATATATATATATATATATATATATATATATATATATATATATATAAAAGATAGATATATAGATATACAGACAAAATTCCCAGCCATCTATTATGTTGATTACATTTCAGCAGTTTTGGGGATTTATTTATGGTTAGGAAAATGTATCTCTCTGCTTTTTGAATAGAAAAAGTATTTCTCTTCTAAAAAGGTATACCTACTCAGTAATTATTACTGTTTTAGATATCAACAATATTGAATTGATGCTTAAAAATCTAGGACATAGAAATATCTGACCAGAGGGAAAACATGAACTAAGGTAAAAGCAGAAAAAAATGAAACTGTATGATTTCTTGGATTATACTATGCTTTTTATGATTTTTATTTTGTGTTTTGGTATGTTTTGTATTGGTTTGTGAAGCAGGATGAGTTTGAAAAGGGATCAGTACCAGTCCTGTAATCCATTTAGCAAACTACAGATCCATAAAATAAATAAACGGAGAACATTTACAGATTTTACAATGGTCAAAGGGAAAAAATACCTGTTTTATTTCTTTGAAGAATGTAACATTTATCTGCGGTACATATTTTGCTGTGTAGAATGAATACCAAGAACATAAGGCTTATGGCTGTAAAATAACAAGTGCTGTAGAAATGTTACCTAATGGGACTTTCAGAAAACTGATGATTCGTTCTTTTTGTTCCTTCAGGGATGAATTCGCTGCTTGCATTTTCTGTGCCTTAGAGCACCCAGAAAAGACAGATTACAACGTTGAGATATTGGCTAAGGTACATTATTCCCATAGCTTCTGGCACTGGAGAAAATATGACAAACATATATTCATTCTCCAGCCATCTGTGTATGCTTGTGAAGTCATTCTGAAACATAATTCACTCATTCCAGCAGATATGGACTCTCTGGAGCTAAAGCAAGTAGAGCGTGACAGAATGTTAGACAATGAAATGCTTTCTGGAAAATAGTCTTTGAGTTTCAAGTAATCACATAAGAGAACTAGCTCTGCATTAATGAACTTCCTTCTTAGAGTGTAGTTTATATTTGTTTGTTTTAGCAAGTACTGGACTCAAGGAATCCTGAAAGAGAGTACTACAGTTCATGCTTTTTAGCTACTGTTATCTTGATATGTTTAAAACTGTAATGCACTGAAATTGTCAAATGGGTGTATTTGTTTATTATTTGTTAATAAGGTAAGATGCTGATCCAGAGAGAAATAATTTCATGTGTTACCAAGGTGTGAGGTAAAAATTGTGCAGGTAGTTACAAGCAGGTAGTAGGAAAACATAGGTGTAAACAGTAACATTATAGAGGATTATGACTGTCTTAGCATAAGTAAATTGTTATATGCTTAAAAACTGGATGACAAAAAATTTGCCTTGAGAACCCAGCAACGTGAAGCTCGAGAGGAGAATGTGGACATCCATTTCTTGAAGATATAATTACTTGGGTACACAAAATTGTGTGTAGTACATGGCACATTTCTTACTGCACATGTTACTAGTTTGAGACAGAGGAAAAAAAAAAAAGTATCAGCACTGTACATGGTACAGCTTTGACACCTGTAATACACTTACTGATGTCACAGAATTCTTTTTGTAGTACATATAGTTTCAACTGCCCTGATGAAATGTGAAATACAGAGAAAAATAATAATAAAATGTAAGAGCTTGAAGTACTGTACTGTTTTGAAAGTCATACCACCCTAATGGTTTCTGTCAAGCAGACAGAAGTAAATCGTATCTTTGATCCCTTAATTGCTTTAAAAGCTTTAACGCACTTTATATTGGTGCTCAGAAAAACTTGTCGTAGCGTGAAGTGTATTACAGCTTTTAAAGCTGTTTCAGCTTCACCAACCCTGTTCTTTGACGGCTGCTGTTTATGCTCTAACATTAGACTACAGCATAACAGCAGTGAACGGGACTTGGGAAACCTTGCTAAGCACCTTTCTATCATTAGAAAAAGTGCTTAGAAAGTTTTATCTGATTACCTATGTTACAGTCAAACCCTAGTCAGCGAATCCAACCACATATTATATTAATCAGCAAAAAGCTTACTCAATGACATTTTTGAATTATCGACAAGACAAACATCTAAACAAGAAAGGATTTGTATGTAAGGATCTAAATATAGAAAGGCACATATACTCCTTTAAGTACTGTCATTATGTAAATAAATGAATAAATATGTTTTGCACTTTTACTGTAATAGGTTCATAGGTTGGTACTAGGCTATCGGCCCTAGGGCCTATACAAGCCTAACCATAACAATCCCCTGGCTATTTCTTCCCAAACTATTTACTTCCCTGTACTCCTGTCTAGCAGGACGACTGACATGATCCCCGGGGTGAATTTCCTTTCTCCCATCCAATCGTCAAGGTTCCTTTTTAAGCGGGCCAAAGAGGCGCTCTGCTTGACATGTATGGGCAGTCTATTCCAGAATCTAGGGAGTCTCTGGGTCAGAAACCTATCCCTCCAGCATGTTTTGTTTATTGTGATGACAAGGTTTAGATCCCTGGAGCATGTGGCTTTGAGGGATTGGGATTTCTTTAAGTGTAGCATGTCCAACAGCTCTGGGTTTGACATGGCCTTGTATGTTAAGCAGAGATCGCCTCTGAGTAGACGATATGCAACAAAGTATAGCTGGAGTTTTTTAAGGCAGTCAGCATAGGGCATCTGCTTTAGGCCTGTGATTCTTTTAGTGAGGTATTTCTGCAGCCTTTCCAGTTGTTGCAAGTGTTTTGAGAGGTACATACCAAATGGGGTGTTGTATTCTATAATGGGTCTAATCAGGGATGAGTACACTGGGACAATGACCTCCTTTTTTCTGGAGGAAAAGCCCTTAGTGATGAGGTGTGCCACATAAAAGGATTTCCTGACTGTTGTGGTGATGTGGTTATTGAAGGTGAGACCACTGTCCACCTATGTCCCTAAGTCTCTTATCACACTTTCGGTGTTTAGTGTACTGCCACCTGCTTGGTAATTCACGGGTACATTTTTTTTCCCAAAGGGGATAACTATATATTTCTTGGCATTGAGCCCATGGCTCTGGCATCAAGCATCTGTTTCTGTAAGGCCCTTTTGTAGAGCATCCACATCATTTGGAGATTCAATAATGGTTCCAGTTTGCAGTCATCTGTGAACTTTGTTAGCCAGAGTCCCTTAGTATTGGCCTGTACTTAAGAGAAGTAGATGCCTAACAAGAGGGGTCCCAGGACTGAACCCTGAGGTACTTCATGTGTCACTTGTCTGGAGCTGGATTTTAAGTCAGCTACTTTTACAGTGTGGGTTCTGTCAGTAAGCCAGTTGGCAACCCATCGAGTGACGTAGGGATTAATGCCCAGCTTAGTAAGTTTATCTATGATTCCAGAGTGGGGGATGATGTCAAAGGCCTTGGCAAGGTCCAGATAGGCTGTGTGAACCACCTTACCCTCGTCCATGCCTTTGGAGACTGATTCAAAGAAGTCAATCAGGTTCAGGAGACAAGATCATCCCTTCACAAACCCAAACTAGGTGGGGTCCAGTGTTTGAAGGTTGGTAATATGTTTGTTTATAAGTTCCATGATAATACGTTCCATGGCCTTTCAGATCAGGCTTGTCAGACTGATAGGGTGGTAGTTCCCGGATCCCCCCTTGTGGAGTGGGATAACTGTAGCTGTGCGCTGCTCAGAGGGCATGAAGCCTGAGGTGAGACTATGATTAAACATGACACTTAGGTGAGGTGCCAGTTAATTTTGTAGTTCATGTAGTACACAGCCCAGGATGTCATCTGGTCCCATGGATGCTGTATTCTTAGCTTTGGAGAGTGCATTTTTTACCTGTGTGGCTGTTATTACCAGAATTTGGCAATCTTCTGGTATTGAGATGGGCCATTTAGGGGGTGAGGGGGTGAAGTTGGCACTGAATCGATCTGCCAGGATATTGGCAATATCCTTGGGATCACTATATTTAATGCCATTCTGTTGTAGCTCAGAGCTGATCTGAGCATTGCCATTTAGATTCTTGACATAGTTATAGAATGCCTTGTGGTTGTCTTTGGAATCTTTGGCAATTTTATTTTCGTAACTAGCTTTGGAGGATTTTGAGGGATCTCAGCTTCTTACTGAGGCTGGTAAGGGAGTTTTTTGCATCCTGGCATTTTCCTCTTTTCTGCAACAGTTTCTTCCTTTTGTTGTAAAGTTTGTTTATGGCAGGGGACCACCAGATTGGCTACATTTTTTGGAGGAGAGCATCTTGGTTCTATTTGAGATGGCACGATTCATGCATGAGTGAATGTGCTCATACAGTGCCTTAGTGTAAGACTTTCAGTTCCCATCTGCATGGGTGTCATGAAGTTTGTCACTTCTGCCTTGAGTTGCATGAAGTTGGCTTTGGAGAAGACTTTTATGGAGGTTTCCTTACTGTGGGGGGTGGGGGTGGGATGTGGATGTTAAGGGTGATTAGCTTATGGTCTGACCTGACCAACGAGGGAGTGACCATAGGTGTGGAGCATTGATTTCCCATGTTGGTAATGACCAGGTCTAGGATATTGGAGCCCCTGGTGGGACAATGGATTAGTTGATCCAGGGCATTGGAATTTATGAATTCCAAGAACCGTTGGGCAAAGGTGTCGGTACACAAGTAGTTTTCCCAGTTAATGGCAGGGTAGTTGAAGTTACCCAGTATTAGGGTGTTTGGTTGTATCTTAATATTTTCCAGTATGTTTAGAAAGGTGTCGTGAGAATCTCGGGGCATGGTGGGGGATCTGTAGCAGCTACAATTTAGATTGCAGTCTTACCTAGTGTTAGTTGCACCTGGAGAATTTCAGATGCATTGTATTGAGCAACTAGCCTGGTGGTGTGAATATCCTTGGTGAATATGGACACTCCTCCATCTTTAGTATTTTGATCCTGATTTGGTGGCCGTAAAGTGTGGTAAGAGTTGTAGCCTGGTATTGCAGGGGTGCTCTCTGGTGCCTTGATCCAGGTCTCAGGTATCGATGTTCTCCATTTATAGGAGTGCCTCGAGAGAGTGCATTTTGAGGTTTAGACTTTTAGCATTGAGTAACATTACCTACAAATTTTGCATGCTTGTACCTGTTATGGTGGTGGTTTTGTCCTTTGAACTTTGCCTAAAAATGCACTATAGGGGTGACACGTGCCTTAGCCAGTAACCTGAATCCCAGGGGTGACAGGTGCAGTCCGTCTCTGGCAAAGCATCATGGTCTGTCGATCATGTCATCCCAGGCAGACAGATACTGGATCCCCTGTGAATGACACCAGAAGCTTAGCCATTTGTTGAAGTCAGTCATTTTGTCCTTATATTGTGGTATCATTCTGGGCAAAGGCAGGATGCTACTCAGGGCTAGGGTCATACGTGCCTGGGCCACATGATCCAAGAGCTCTTTCATGTCTCTTTTCATGTAGTCCAGGGAGGTACGTCTCAAGTCATTCACTCCAACATGGACAGTGACAGAGTCATAATTGTACTTGTTGTGGAGTGACTTAAGTGGCATGTGTTATTTAGCAGATCCTGGCACCCGACAGGCAGCTGACTGTAATTTTCTCCTTGTTCAGCCTGGTGAGTGGGACATCAGTGTGCCTGACTATAGAGTCACCTGTGGCTAAAGTGTTAGGTACATTGTCTTGCCTTAGGGGCTGTTGCTGGTTGGCACACTGGTGTTGTGAGCTATGTGACACTTTGGTTGTGATTGGTGTTTGCATTTCCGCTTTGGATGTCCTTGTTGCTTGGGCAGGTTAAAGTTAAGGGCCTCCGCATATGTGTATTTAGTGTTTCTATGGTGGCGTGGGTTTAGAAAGGCCATGTGTTGCTTGGGGTGTAGTGCGGGTGTTAACCTTCTCCTCCTGACTGTCTAGCACAAACTTGGGTGGAGAGAGCTTTGCTTCCAGTTTGGCTATGTAAGTGCATCTCTCACAGGTTGTAGTGTTGGGTGGTAGGAGGAGAGGGTTCTCTGTGTACATGAGACAATTGCTGCATTGCCCCACTTTTCTCAGATTCACCAGGTGGACAGGAGAAATCACAGGAAGCTGACCCTTGGACATGCCTGGTTTGGTGATTTTTTTTTGTAAAGTACAGGAGCTGTTTTCCCTTACCTTAGCAAGCTAACTTTGCAATTATAGGCAGTTTAGTGCCTATGATTAATTTATCCTTATTAACAAGGAGAGTTGAGTGCTTGTATCAGTTTAAGACTTCCTAGTGCTTTCCAGCAGGTTTTAAAGCAAGTGCTAGTCACAGGGATGCTTAAAGGTAAGATGAAAAAAATGGTTAATCCTAAACACTGCAGTGTGCACTAGAGAAGTGAGATGTGAAAGTAAGGAACTTAAGTTTTACATGTCTAAAAAGTTTTAGTGGGGAGTCACTATTTTTTAAAACAGCAAGATAGATTGAAAGGGGGTGGTCACTTTTGTATTCTGGTACTATGGAATATAGTAGGATGACCAATAAATTTAAATAGTTGAAGGGGAGTGATTTCACAAAATGATAATTTTGTGCTTACACAAGCCAGGGAAAACAGAGAGGAAATGAGATATATGATCAAATTAACATAAGGGGAAGGCAACTAGTACTGTACTGCACTGTTTTGAAGAATTACAAAACTCTGCTATTGCCAGCTGCGCTAAGTAAATGCAAAAAAAAAGGCATTAAACCATATAACAAGTAAGTAAAAATACTCTGTAGCAAATTAATAATTTTTATTTTGATTTTATTATCTAATGGAGCTGTATGGTATCAAAATTTAAAAGTAAACAGACATGATCTGAACATCAGACCTTGTGTTATCAAGGCTAGTCACCATGGTTTCTACTGCTTTTCTTCTCTTTTTTTGTAATATAGTAGTCATTGTGTATCACTGCCATTCATGCTTTCTGTTGGATGCTGATTTTTGTCTTCCTGATAATTTAATGACCTGGTGAGAAGGCTTTTTTGCTGGTTTATGTACAATGTAGTCAGATTCACTGTCTAAGGATTTGATTGCAATATAGACAGCTGTGCTGGACATGTACTGTTTATAGTTTGGATGGTGCAGTCTGTAGTAGTATGTAATAGGAGAATAAAACTAAGTGAAAACACAACTAATTCTGAGGGTTTTAGCACAAGCACACACACACACACACACACACACACACACACACACACACACACACACACACACACACACACACACACACACACAGTGTTTGAGAACAGTACAGTCAGTAAAGCAACTTCTACAGCAATAGAGAGTCTAGTCAGCTATTGGCAATACAGTATTATCGAGGGGTCACAGTGCTCAACTAATAGTGACCCATCAAAAACACAGTCAACCTACAACAATACAGTAATAACATGTTCATCTAGATCATACCATTTCAGCCAAAAGGAGAACAGTGGCCCACAAGATGAGCAATATATAATAAAGCAGAAAATTGAAGTAGTTGACCAAATAGCATGGGTACATATGGTGATAGCCATGCTCATGCGTGGGTACATATGGTGATAGCCATGCTCATGCGTGGGTACTTATGGTGATAGCCATGCTCATGCGTGGGTACATATGGTGATAGCCATGCTTCTGTATGGGTACATATGGTAATAGCCATGCTCCTGCATGGGTACATATCTATGCTCATGCAGTGGTACATATGGTGATAACCATGCTCATGCATGGATACATATGGTGATAACTATGCTCATGCATGGGTACATATGGTGATAACCATGCTTATTCATGACATTAACCTTTTCATTTAACAAAGTCCCTATGTCTAGACTTATGATACAGAAGGAATTAGAAGAGGCACAAGATAAACCTGACATGGAGAAGGAGTTGATAGACATACTCACCTGCTCCAGCTTCATACGTTCACAGAATCATCTAGGCAATCAGTCTGCACTTGACAATAACAAGAAGTCAGAATCAAATCCTGTATCTTGTATCTGAGAGGTAAAGGCCTTAACCATTATGCCACCCCCCACTTCACTCTAGTTTAATTTTGAGGGGCAGCAGCTGCTTTATCTCCGCACTCAAAAAAATGACTGGTCTAATTTTCCCTCTCCACTTGGTTCATTAACACTTT
The DNA here is from genome assembly GCF_019279795.1 of Protopterus annectens. Lineage (NCBI taxonomy): Eukaryota > Metazoa > Chordata > Ceratodontiformes > Protopteridae > Protopterus > Protopterus annectens. Next base: position 660,724,525 of record NC_056726.1, on the reverse strand, counting down.
GAAATACTCACTGACCGGCTTCTTGAACTACATCATCAGCTGAGCAACCATTTACTCTTTTTCTTAAGAAGTAAATGTCCACGTTAATTAAGAGATACCAAAATCTTAAGAGTGTTAACATATCCTATTTGTTAATATGGGAGTATGCTCATAAACAAACAATACAGATGTTAAGAGAAACACCTTGCTTAATGTTAGTTACATAGGAGATGGCTTTATTGTAATTTGCAAGTTAGCACTAGCTAACAACAGAGTTGGAAACCACTGTTAAGTTACAGTCAAAAATAATGAAGATTTCACTGCAGTTAGAGGCTGCCTTTGTGATGACACGTATCATTAAACATATGTCTTTGTGCCATTGATAATGACACACAGACACATGTATATATCTTTACCCATCCTGTGTCACTGCTGCAATCAGCTTGGAATATGTTCTGAGGTGGGGACTGGAGGCTGTAAGTATACAATAAATGTAGTGGGAATACAGTTTCATAATACTGCAAAGAGTAGGAGAGTGTATATTAATAGGGTTGCCACCTTTCCTTTTGGCTAAAACCGGATCAAGGCCACATTCTTCACACCTCTCATAATCCTGACCATCCCCTCCCTCCTTCTCACCATTTTGTGACATCATCATCACATCAGCTGAGGGGGGAATGCCCTCCTTTTACCATTTGTAGTGATTTGTTTCTGCTGATTTGCTATGCTTTTCTGTAAAAAAATAGCAAATACAATAATTTAACAAACTGCAGTAATCTTTTTTTTTTTTTTTACAGAACACTGGAGGTTGTACAAGGTTTTCTGAACTAACAGACAATTTGTTTGATTTCTGAATACTCCAGAAAGAAAACAGGTGGCAACACTAGATATTAACATTTTGTTCATTCTGTAAATATTATCAGAGCTAGTTGTCTTGTTGGAACAGCTTAAATAAGGTGCTGTCAGTGGCTCAACAGGTGGTACACTTGCCTTTAGTGCTGGAAGATGGGAAAATTGAGGGTTCTATCCCCACACCAGGTGTTTGCATTCATTTTGTAATACTGACTTTGACGTGCAGCAAAATGGGGCTCTGTATTGTTGAAGTGATGACCTTCAGATGAGATCCTATCTGTATAAATCGGTAGTAGCTCAGGTGGATGTAAACAATTCCATAAAAATTAAGAAGAGTAGAAGTTCTCCAGTGTCGGGGTGATATTTACCTTAGACAGTATGAGTACTACTTTGTGTCTCCACTGAAAATAGGCCACACACATAATGGGGTGTAAATAAATAACTAAACATCAGCAAAACTGAAGTGAGGCATAAATGGGGCTTGGGGGATGGGAGTGGCAGAATGGATAAGGTCTTTTTCTCACAGGTGTGGTACAGTGTTTGATTGTGACCTCCAATTATTGACTAGGTTTGCAACAGTCTGCAGACTTGATTGTATAGTATTCACTTATAAATGTTATAATGGCAGACAAGAAACTATGATGCATGTTTTTACTCACTTCATTGCTTACCAAAATTCATACCTTTTAAATCTAAAAATCTTATGGCCACCAGGGATATGCTCTTAAATCATACCACTGGTGCCAGTCAGATTAAAGTATAAGCGATACACTTAAGTATGAATCAATAAACAGCTCAATAAGTGCAGTTTGGCCGCTAAAGCATGAAGGAAATATGCAGTGCTGCCCTGGGTACGGGTTTACTCCAAAATAAGGATTCACACTGGACACCCCATCAAGCAGCATCATTTGCCTGGCTCTCCAGACCCCTTTCTCACTACTCTCTTTGGAGTTTAATGCCTTTCTGTGCTCGTTTGCCCACAATAGCTGTATTTTGAATAAACATTCACATTATTTGTTTTCACACACACACACACACACACACACACACACACACACACACACACACACACACACACACACACACACTCATTTCCAAAGAAGGCTGGTAATCTCCAACAATGCAGTCTTCTGTTCTGCCACTACATCAGATTACCTGGTAGACTCTGGTAGTTGCTCATCACTCTTTATAAGTTTTTTTTTTTTTTAATATTTGGTTTATAATGTGATACTGAATAGTCTGGCCATCTAGAGGTAGATGCCAGCAGCTTGTCAGTATTTAGTGATAAATGCATTCTTATCAATGAATGAATAAGTAAAAGATGACCAGCCACAAACTTTTTTGAAGTGAACAAATAGAAATATGTTATTTCCTTATCTACTGTTTGTTAAAGAGGTAGGTGAACTGGTCCAAGGACCTTTTTTAGCAATCACCTTGGTCAGAGGCAAAAGTACAAAATATGAAAGATAGAGCAGAACGTTTATACAAGACACTTACACAGACAATAATTTGTACAATTTTGACATTTCAAAATTACGGAGGGTTGAAATACTTGAGCCTAACTGAACATGGCAAAATTAAAAATTAAAGATTTCTTGCAAAAAGAGTCTTGTTTCTAGCTGAATATGTTCAGTTTGCTTACATGCAACACCAGAACTGGGAAATAAAATCAAGGAAGTAAAAAAAAAAACTTGCTTATAAAAAAGCTGAATTTTGTAGACTGGCATCTGTTATGCAGTATATATAAATGAGCTGTAGTACTGTTTATACATAGGATTATAATTGTTATACTCAATGCAGTACAGTGTGTAAAAGTAAGAGTTAAGTTTCAGAATGTAGAAGATTATATGTAAATAATGTAGTTTATTCTGCACCGTTTTATGCTACTAAGCATTATCACTGTAGTAATTACATTCTATTTCACTACAGAGGCATTAGGAAAAGGCTGATTTAAATTCATGGAGATCATTTTTTTATTTTCAAGTGGAAGTGTGTTCCATAGATCTGTGCCCAGTTTGGTAATTGTTTTTCCTGTTACATTTTTGAAAAGGAGCCTATAAAGGTCAATCCCATTTTTCTGCCTTCTTCTTGGAGAATAAGTATGTTGCTTGGGGGTGAGGGAAGTTTCCAGTGGAGGTTAGTAGCCATCAGTTAGAACAATGGATATCAAGATGCCTAGTAGATAATTTCCCTGTGTTAGGTAGCCAATGTGGTTCTTTGAGAAGGTTTCAGTGGTGGGCGAGAGGGGTCTGCAAGTAGTAGAGATCTTCATATTTTGTTTTCTGCTACTATAGCCTCTGGGTATTACAGGTTGAATGGAAAACACAAAATGGTAAGCCGTGTTCCCGTTTTTGGAAGCAGTAGATTTTTGCAAAGTTGGCAGCATGGGAGAGGAGGGGAGATATTTTTTAGCATAGGACTTTGGCAATTCTATTGTCATTTTAGTTGTTGAAATTCAAGGAGAGACCAAGAGTAAGGTCAAAATATTTGTGTGTCTGTACAATGGGAATAATGTTGCAATTGTTATCTGTTATTTTCACTATGTAGGAAAGAATGTGTTAAGTAGCTCAATTAATATTTAAATAGAGGGAAAAATGTTCACATAGAAACATAAAATAATCCTTTTGAACATGTAACTACAGTGATTTTTTTTGTCTAGCTATTCTTACCTAGAGAATTACTGAATCTTTAAAGTTTCTGAATTCCAGAGCATTTAAAGCACAGCAATAACTGCAGAAAACAAAACACACAGGTCTGTAGGATAGTTCTTCTGTATGTCTGTCTCTCCAGTGCATTCATTTGCATGGTTTAAATAGAAAACCTAGATGTAGTCAAACAATATTTTACATTTACATACTAATGAGCCTGTTTACCTGCCCTTTCTCAGCTATTTCAGTAATAGAATTTCTTAATGTTTTTGTAACATGCTAGTTTTCTGAGTCCAAAAAGAGGCATGGATCCTGTTATTACAAGAATGATCAATTACAGCTTGCTTCACATGTATGTCGCACATTTCAGGTTCTAAAAATAACTGACATTTCTTTCAGTAAAAAGAAATTACAATTCCATTTACGAACTTTGTATATTTTCTTCAATGCTAAGAAAACTAAACTCAAACAATGAACACTACTGAAAGAGATGGAAAATACATATCACAAAATAGCTAGATTCACCACCAACACTCAACCTAAATCCCATCACTGCCTGGCCTTGAAAACACTAAACTGGCTTGAGTTCCCCAATCAACTTCTTTTGTATCAACTTAATATTATCCACTCCATCCTCTACAAACCCTCCTTCTGCACAAACATTTCCAAAATCTTAAATTACTACCTCCCAACCAGAAAACGTAGAAGCACCAGCCCCGGCCTTCTTGACATCTACAAACCTAAATAAGCAATTGGTGAAACCCTCTGCAACTATCTTCCCTCTATTCATTGGAATAAGATACCTTTAACAGTCAGATCTATCACATAGCCCCACTTATTTAAAATAGCCCTAAAAGTCCAGTTTACAAATACCTGGACTTGCTCCTGTACACAACCACCATGATTTTAATCACCTGACACCCTATGTATACAACCCTTTCTCAATTAGTACTCTCTTCTAGCCACAGAACTCTAACTCCTAATACCTTTTTTCACTAAATTCCTCCACTACTCATATTTACCTCCCTCCCTTCTTTTCCCACTTAGCTTACTCCCCTTTCTCAGATTTATCTTGATTCTAACTACTAATCTTCTCTCTTATTTATTAATTAATAAAATCTCTAATTTTCCCACTTTTACTCATAGCCACCCCCCTTTTTTCTCTTAACACTTAAACTTTTTCTGTCACCTGATCTCTGTATGAACTTTCCCTCTGCTTCTGATTACCGATGTACATGCTGTTGCCTGTAAGAACTAAGATTTGATATACAGTACTTTTTTATCTTATCTTAAAAGTTAATTGTCATTACTCCCCCTCTAAATGGTAAGTTCCTTATGTATTAGAGATATATGAATGACTTTAACATACTTTTTTATTGCCTTTTTTGTAAATAACACCTTTTAAACTCTCATGCTACAAGTGGGACTCCAGCCATTATAATGCATGTTTATATTACCTAATGTATATTGTACTGTTTGTAAACATTTTTATGGTGTATGTAATACTTCATGGAGCTTTTCTCCCTGGGCCTCTGCTGAGAAAGGGCGCAAGCTCAGTCAGACATTCCCAGTCAACAAATGTCAAATAAATAAATTAATTAAGTAAATACTAATTTTACATAAACCCTCACAAGAGGCATAATAAAAGTATGTGCATAATTAATCAGTTTAATTATTAATCTTAGTTATATTTTTGTGGAAATAATACACTTATCAAGCTGTTTTATGGAGTGCTATTTTTAGTCTTAACTGTACCCCTGACTTTATCCTACCAGGAAGGTGTAAAATTTTGCACTGTCAGCTGCATTACCGAAGAAAGCTAATATATTTTATGAAATGCAAAATGCTAATGTCTGGCTGAAGGATGTAGATGCAGGGCTTTGCTGTCTACTGGTTAGACTCTGTATGATGTAACTACAGCTTGATGACTACCAGAATGTAATGAACGAGATTCTATGGAATGCCTTTGTTCAGTTTAAAAAGTGCATTTGTGATTGAATTGTTGGTCTGATACCATGGATTTCTCACATCATTCTTTGCATATTTCTTACAAAAAAATGTTGCTCCATGATGATAAAATGCTTAAATGAAGTTGTGCAGAAGAGGCATCACAAGTCTTAACATTTCAAAGATTGTTATTAGAGACTTAAAAAAGTCATCCTATGAACAGAAAAAAAAACTAGCAATAGGCAGGATTCAATTTGTGCCTTTCTTCTGACCTTTTGTCTTTCCTGCTTTCATGCTATGTACCCACATTTTCTTCTCTCACACAATATTACATTGGTTTGCCCGCTGGATTGTTTTAGTTTAGTTTTATCTGTATTTATTTATTAATATAATCCCACCAGGCAGAAGTACCTATTTTTCAATGATGGTCCACTAACATTCTCTAATGACTTGCTTAGAGCTCCAGTTTATAGCTAGAGGTTGAGGGAATTGAACTTGGTTATACATGATGAGGCTTGCTAGCTTTTACCCAGTGTGCTGAATTGCCAGATGTGCTTTTTGAATCTCACTGCAAATTTCACAAGCTTCACTTCTACAAGGAGGCTATTACTAGTTTATTGTATTTTATTAGTATATAATCCCTCTTATCTGGTTTAAGTAACATCATTCAACATTATAAAAAGTGTTTCATCAAGAGAGTTTCTTTCAAGAATTGGCTCTTTTCTGAATGTGCTTAATTTCCAGTTGATATACCCAGCTCCAGTAAGATATGTTTGGAATGTTCTGATTACTAGGCTTTCTTTGACAAGAGTATTCTGCCTTTCAGTGTGTACAAATGGGAATGCAGTTAGTGTTGCAAATGGATAACTGGACTGGGGTTACTTTGGGAAGGAAAGAAAATGTATAATGTTGTTCAGTATAAGCTAATGGTATCCTGAGAAAGCTAACAGTATCCTGACACAGGTTACATACAGTTCAGTTTACAATGAATATCTTCTGCTTCAGCATGTCCCATGCTGAGCTGCTCCCTCCCAAGAATAGACATGCTGCTAATTATTTTATCTGCATTTGTAATAGTCATCCTATAATTTGTCCTGTTGGCTTTATATTCTGACTCTTTATGATTGTAATTTACTGTTACTTAATTATCCTTTCACAATCATTACCCCATCATGTTTTAATTGATACTACTGCTCTGTTTCATTGTCCATCATGCTGTTATAAAGGATGCTTCTTCCAGGACCTCTACAGAAAATGGACACTTCTTCAGCAGGACATGTAGGTAAAGAAAGTAAAAATAAAATGCAAATAGCTGTCCAGAAAAGTGATGTCACTCCATTTCTTCTCATATTTCTTAACACCCTAGGCAGAGAAGTAGCAAAACATTTGTTGTGGTTTTAATTTTCTGTATTGATAAATATGTAACTTGTTGAATTTTATTTTTAGTTATGCAATCATTCTAGCCACCAGATAGTACCATCTTCATGGGATATCTGGGAAGTATTCCTCCAGTAAAGATCTATCACTATTACAGCCATATACAGAAAGATATAATTTAAGTATGATCATACAATAAGCATAGAATGAGTACATCTCTCCTTGACTACAGTCTGTATCATTAATAACAGTAAGCCCATAAGCAGGAATCATTGGGAGGACAGAACAAAAAAACAAGCAAGGCTGAGTTAGACAAGCAGTGTTCTCCATGTCTGACTTCATTGACTGTAGAAAGGTTAAATTAGGAAGTGGTCAGAATCTCAGATCATATATCTTATTGGTATGAAAGGATAAAATTGAAAAGAGGGAGAATGTCTGTAATTCAAAAAAACTGATGTTTACCATATTGAGACTAAAAGTGCATCCCGGGGAAGATGCAAATATGTTGTTAGCGAGTAATATGAGAAAAAAAATCATAGTTGGATTCAGACAGTTCATTTTTTTATATCACATATATCAGGCTGATAAATTCTTTACTCATAATGAATAATTTTACAGTAAACTCTGTTAACCTGCATCCATGGATATTGGTAGATGCCGGATAAGTGTAGTTTCTGGTTGCTTGAGAGTTGCTATTAAAAACAGACTTGATAAATACTATACCCTATACTATACCATAAACACTGTATTGATTTGATTTTAATATTGAAATACAGTAATGGTTTTCAGTGGCATGCTCAGTGGCTTGAAATTGAATGAATTGAATAGAGAGAGAGCGAGAGAGACAGAGACAGAGAATGAATGTATATATGAAAGCAGAAGCGACTGAGTGTGAGAGATCAAAGAGATGTAAGAAAGCTGAAAAGAGTGTGTGTGTGTGTGTGTGTGTGTGTGTGTGTGTGTGTGTGTGTGTGTGTGTGTGTGTGTGTGTGAGAGAGAGAGAGAGATCGGAGAGAGAATGTGAGATCTGATGAAAACTGACAGTATGGAGCGAATGTTGACATTTTAGCAATTTGACTTGCTTGGTTTGACTTGTTCTCAGGTTGGGGAGAGAGAAAATTTTATTTGTATCTTCCTTTTTAAAACTGTAAAAGTCTAAAAACATAAGGTATGTTTATGCATGGGGAAAACAGAAACTGCAACACATGAAAAACTGAATTGTTCATACTGTACCGTATTTTCTCGATTTATTTATTTTTTCTAGTTGCTTGAGAGTTCTGGTTGCTTGAGTTCTGGTTGCTTGAGTTCTAGTTAAGAGAAAATTTACTTCTTATTCTGAAAAGAGGTATATTATACACTCACACACACACACACACACACACACACACACACACACACAAAACTATCAATATATTGGGGCATAAGAAATGTTTTAATTCACTGTTTATTTTAATTAGAAAATGCGATGAGACACTGACCATTGTTAACATATTAATGAGGGCATATTTGAATCTTTGGCATTTTTGTAAGTCATTGAATTAAGTAAAATTAGAGGTGTACACAAATGTATATCTAGATGAGATTATAGTATTTCATAGAATGTGCTATTTCAAATGCTTGTTCATTGATTTCTGGAGTTTTGTTATCTCTTTTTTGCTAGTTTTACTGCACCAGTAATTCCCATAGGTTTGCATTTTAAACCAGCCCGCTAGCTTTTGTTTTTTTCTTATCAGTTACTTAATGTAGGTAAGGAAATATGCTCTGACTGTTGTTCTAAGTGTTTCTAGTCATCATTCAAATATCTGTTTGGAACGTGATTTCTGTGAACTCACCATAACTTTTTAACCCACCTAGTTTAACTTTTCCGGTGTTCACTATTCACTCTGGATGCAGCCATCCTCCCCTCATGTTATTGTCTCCTATTTAAGTAAAGAAGCATTTCCTTGCTTTTCCCCCATTGTTTTTTTCCCATGCTGAACTAATGTCCCTCAGCAGTGCTTTGTTTGCAGACTTGGAAGTGTTGTTTATTCCCAATGTAGCTAGTCCTCATCCTCTGTACAGTCATAGTCCGTTTACCACTGAGCTGTTGACTGCTACTGACATGTGTGGGGTTTTCGTAGCCATGCTCATCCCAGTTCCACTCACCTTGAGGATTTACAATACGTTTATGACTGCTGTCTGTGATGTAATGTCCCATGTGACTTAGCACTAACATAATTTTCTCTATTCCCCTTCGCCATCTTTTTTATATAATTTCCTTTTCTTTCCATTGTTTGTAGAATGCATGCCTTATGTTTGCCAGTTCTTTCAATCTTTTGCTTAGTTGTTCTTGCATTCTGTGTAGCATACAACTGAAAGGCATACGCATTATCTGGGTCTACTACAAGTGCCCTGGTCCCAGGCAGTGGTAAACTACTGTCTCGCAGCCAGCGACTCGGGCATGTTGTAGATCACATAGCCAGCTGAACATACAAGCTCAAATAAGTGCTTGCACATGGAGTGGCAGCCATGCAGACAAAGAGTGGCACTTCTGCACCTCCCTCCAAACTCAGTATAGTCATGTTTGAGCAAGGTAATGCAATCAATTGCAGGGAGTGACTGAGAGAAGGATTAGTAGTGTAGATGAGGTTTTCAAAAAGCAATTGGGAGTGAGATTTAACTTTAGTGAGGGGTGCCCTGGGTTTAAGGAGCAGGAGAGGAGATTATGATTAGGATTAAGGAGCAATCAGGCACTTTAGGTTCAGGGAGCAGGGAGAGAGTATTAGATTTAGGGAGTGGGAAGGGAGATTAGGTTTAGGAAATGGAAGATGAGTTTTAGGATTAGGGAGCAACTGAGGACTTTAAGTTTAGGGTGGGGGTTAGGTTTAAGGAGTAATCGGGGACTTTAGGATTAGGGAAGAGATTGATATGGTTAGGATTTGGGACTGGTGGGAGTTTAGGGTTAGAGGCAGGGTTCAGGTAGGGCTATGCAGGTCAGGTGATGGGAGGCCTAGGTAATTAACTAGGATTAGGTTAGAGGGAGTTAGGGAACTTCCCATGTAGAAATAATGACAACAAGCAAATGTGTCGAAAGCTACTAGCATGTGAGCACATTATACCTGGATTACCTGTACCACCCTATGAAGTAACTATAACAAATACACAGACTGCGAAGTCTGGCTTCACTCAAATAAACCTGATATGGATGGAGTTACTGAAAGCTGTCTAAAACCTGAAGATGCCATCCCATATTCTATATTGTAAGTAAAACTCATACTAGTGTTAGACACCAGGCACCCACTTTGGTGGAAATGTAATGCTTTTTAGCAAACTTACTGCATCCAGTCATAATACGTCAGACCATGGCCTCAAATGGATTGTCTGTGAATGCCTTATAGGTAATGCTCTCCTCCTAAGAGGCTTGAAATATCATACCAAGCACTTACAGGCATATGTGTGTGTATATATATATATATATATATATATATATATATATATATATATATATATATAATCAGTACTAATCCCCGAAGGAACGTTTACCGAAAAAGCACTTTTGCGTAAGTATGCCTGCAGCTAGAGGGAGTTGTGGGGGAATGACTGTTGCAGAGATCGTACTACAGTGCAGATAAGGGAATATTCCCTCTTACTCACTGTAGTGCGATCTCGGAGTGAGAATATTAAACTGGTGGGGCCAGGGGGGCTTGCCCACCTGCATAAAAGTAGATTCATTTATTTATTTATTTATTTTTATGCACTTTAACGAAAGCGCTTTTTCAGTGAAAGAACTTTCGTTAAAGTGTGTGTTCAGTGATTGTGGATTCAGACTATTGAACTTTAATTCAATAGTCCTAGATATATATATATATATATATATATATATATATATATATATATATATATATATATATATATATATATATATATATATATATATATATGTAGATATGTGTGTGTGTGTAGGGTCTATGCATATTTTTTATATATGCGCATATTTTATGCATACATATATATATGTGTGTGTGTGTGTGTGTGTGTGTGTGTGTATATACATATTATATATATATATATATATATATATATATATATATATATATAAATATATATATATATATATATATATATATGTATGTATATGTATATATACGTGTGTGTGTGTGTATATATATATATATATATATATATATATAGACATAAAAAAGTATAGAGTGCACCATGAGCTGTAGAAATCTCCAAAAATTCCTTGGTAAAATGAAGAAGCACAAGTTTATAAAATAAATCCACTTTATTAAAAGTGAAGACTGCAGAAAACTGGTGTGAGCGCTTTCGCGTTGACTCGCAACGCTTCATCAGACATAAAAAAGTACTGCAGAATCAATCTTTAAATATGTTACAATCACATGACATCACATTAACTTAAAAGGGCAATACCAATAAATGTTTATACATAGATTTCATGTCATTAGGTATTATGAATAACAAAAGACAACATAGTGACAACGATTTAGCAGAGTTATGAGAGTCAAATGAACTGCTTATATAAAAAATTCCATGTTAATGTTTGAGTGACCTGGCTGCTAAAGAAGGCTTGATACTAAGCCTTTCATTAAGCCCAAATCTGTGTGCTTGGAGTTTCAATATCCATTTATTTTCTCTTTCCTCTACCTTATTCTGTAAATTACCTAGCCTTGCATCTGTGTGGACTAATTCTAAAACTAGGAATTTGAAAATGTGTGTATTTCCAAGCTCGGTTGTGTGTTTGGCCAGAGCATTAAGTGTATTGTTTTTGTTGATGGCATAAGTGTGTTCCCTTATACGCTCACGCAAGGATCAGATAATGAAGTTGACCCTGAGCATTTAGTGTTTAATATTTCCAACTACTGTTTAGATGTTGTTGAAACTGCAGTTTTAAACAAGGGTCTTGCATTTATCCCGTCAAGCTGTAATGATGTGACAGATATTGTTGTTGATGTGAAGTTATTTACAAGAAACTTAGCACTGAAGTTGTTATATGGGAAAAATGATGACTATCCTACTAATAGCGTTATACCTTTTAGGAAACCATCATTATTCATACCTCCACAGCATCCTTTACTAGATGCGTTTGAACAGGCAGTTGAGAGAGACCTGTTCGATTTATATAATGATTTAAGTGTTAAACCAGAGTTTTACAACCTAACATTTGCCGAAAGGCAAGCCCTTAATAACTTACGACAGAACAATAATATTACTATCAGACAAGCTGATAAAGGGGGAGCTGTCGTCATAATGGATAGCTCCGAATATGATGACAAAATGCACCTTATGCTCACAGATAGTGAAACATACTTACCCATACCCGGCTATAGATTGAACACCTTGATTAGGGACGTGCAAGCCATGCTTTATGACTTCTTGTTATCTGGTGTCATTGATAATGAGCTATATACTTATTTTTTGGTAGACAAGCCCTTAATACCATCTTTCAGGGGGCTCCCAAAAATACATAAGAATCCTTCTGATCCGCCTCTACGTCCTATTGTATCCAGTCGGGGTTGGTTAACCGAACCCCTGTCGATTTACCTCGACAAGATGTTCAAACCGATTGTTTCCAAGATTGGTTACATCTTAAAGGATACCAACAATTTTATACATAATTTAGCAAACTTTAATGATACTTTTTCTTTTACAGATAATCTATTATTGGTAACTTTAGACGTTAAATCGTTGTTTACCTCCATACCGAATGATCAAGGTATGGAGTATGTCAGAGCACTTTTGTTACGTAATCAATTAGCTCCACATACTATCAATAGATATATGTCTCTTTTAGAGATCGTTCTAGAGAACAATGTACTTTGTTACCACAATGAATATTTTTTACAAACAAAAGGTGTAGCAATGGGCACCCCTTGTGCCAATGCCTACGCCAATTTGGTGTTGGCACAGTGGGAGCACAACTTTGTATTCATTGATGACCCTAGAGTCTCGAACCATCTGAGGTTTTACAATAGGTTTGTGGATGATGTGTTCCTCCTATGGAATGGGACACCTTCCCAACTTTTGATGTTTGTTGATTACTTAAATAAGTCAACTGATTTTCTTGGCTTTGATTGCCATCATTCCCCAGTTAACATAGACTTTCTTGACATCAAGGTCATTATGGGGTTACATAGCTTTGAAACTGAGCTTTTTAGAAAAAGCTGCTGGAGAAATAATCTTTTACACCGAGGGAGCATGCATCCTCAACACATCTATAAAAACATTGTTAGGAATCAAACCACTAGGGTTTCTAGGTTAACATCAATAGAAACATCTTATCACAAACATAAAACTAGTTTAGCTAGCAACTTTATTTCCAGAGGATACAACAAGAAGCTAGTCAATCAGGTTATCCTTGAAGGTGATTCCAGAAGATCTAATGAGGGTGCTCCACTCATTACCAGACCTGTCATCCCCACTAGTCACCAGACCTCGGTCAAAACCACTCAGAATAGAATTATTATACCTTTTACAAACAGGAACAACCACATCCAAAGGATTATCAATCAACATTGGCACCTTTTATTGATTGATGACAACATCAGATCTCTTGTTGATACTCGACCTAGGATAGCCTATAGAAACATGCTGTCTCTTAATCGACTTTTGTGTTATGATAGACCTCATAACTTTCAGTCAAGCAACACTCATAGGAAGGGAACTTTCGCTTGCCAATCCTGCAATCAATGCAGACACATTTCTTGCCTTCACAGTCACACATATACACATCCCATTACACAGAGAACTTATACTTTCAAACATTATGCCACTTGTAAATCCACTAATTTAGTTTATTTGGCTGAGTGTCAATTTTGTCATAAATTTTATGTAGGTATGACCACAAGATCCTTGCGTGAGCGTATAAGGGAACACACTTATGCCATCAACAAAAACAATACACTTAATGCTCTGGCCAAACACACAACCGAGCTTGGAAATACACACATTTTCAAATTCCTAGTTTTAGAATTAGTCCACACAGATGCAAGGCTAGGTAATTTACAGAATAAGGTAGAGGAAAGAGAAAATAAATGGATATTGAAACTCCAAGCACACAGATTTGGGCTTAATGAAAGGCTTAGTATCAAGCCTTCTTTAGCAGCCAGGTCACTCAAACATTAACATGGAATTTTTTATATAAGCAGTTCATTTGACTCTCATAACTCTGCTAAATCGTTGTCACTATGTTGTCTTTTGTTATTCATAATACCTAATGACATGAAATCTATGTATAAACATTTATTTTTATTGCCCTTTTAAGTTAATGTGATGTCATGTGATTGTAACATATTTAAAGATTGATTCTGCAGTACTTTTTTATGTCTGATGAAGCGTTGCGAGTCAACGCGAAAGCGCTCACACCAGTTTTCTGCAGTCTTCACTTTTAATAAAGTGGATTTATTTTATAAACTTGTGCTTCTTCATTTTACCAAGGAATTTTTGGAGATTTCTACAGCTCATGGTGCACTCTATACTTTTTTATGTCTAATTGTGCTTTTTAAGGAGAGCGCTTTACCTGGTAGTTTGAGTTCTTCGTTCATATATATATATATATATATATATATGTGTGTGTGTGTGTGTATGTATATATATATATATATATATATATATATATATGTATATGTATATATATATCTGTGTGTCTATATATATATATATATATATATATATATATATATATATATATATATATATATATATATATACACACAGAGGTGTGTCTATATATATATATATATATATATATATATATATATATATATATATGTATATATATATATATATATATATATATATATATATATATATATATATATATATATATATATATATATATATATATATATATATATATAAGGTTCATACTAGGCTATCTGCCCTAGGGTATTTATAAGCCTAGCCAGACTATGTTTGGCTGCCACCCATTTTAAATTAATTTTGCTATGCCCTTTTTCGAGAAAGTTAGTATACTGTGCCTCTGTCTAACAGTGACACAGAAGTGATACCCGGTAAACTCACGATCTCCCATCCACACATCAAGATTCCACTTGAAAAGAGTCAATGAGGGACTCTGCCTAACCTGGACTGGGATTTTATTCCAGAGTGAAGGGAGCCTCTGGGTTATGAATCTGTCCCTACAGCATGTCCTATTTATTTCAGTGCTGAGGTTCAAGTCTCTCGTGTAGCTCGATGGGATTTGGATTTTTTGAGGTGCAGCATGTCCCTTAATTCCGGGTTGGACATGGCCTTATACGTCAGGCACAGGTCACCTCTGAGCAGGCGGTATGCCACTGAGTAGAGCTGGAGTTTCTTTAACCGGGCAGCATATGGCATCTGTTTGAGCCCTTTGATCCTCTTGGTGAGGTACTTTTGGGGTCTTTCCAGTTGCTGCAGGTGTTTGGTAAGGTACATCCCAAAAGGGGCATTGTACTCAATTATGGGCCTGATGAGGGATGAGTAAAGAGGCGATGACCTCCCCTAATCTAGATGTGAATCCCTTCATGATTAGGTGGGCTATATAAAATGTTTTTCTAACCACTTTGGCCACGTGGTTGTCAAATGAGAGATTGCTATCAACGTGGGTCCCCAGGTCCCTAATTACTTCTTCTGTACTTAATGGATTACCACCTATGTGGTAATTTGTGGGCACTTTGTTTTGCCAAAGCAGATGACTATACACTTTTTGGCGTTTAGCTTGAGGCCATGGCTCTGGCACCAGTTGTCTGTTTCTACGAGGCCCTTTTGGAGGATGCTTGTGTCGGCTGGAGAGTCGATTATGGTGCCCAGTTTGCAGTCATCTGCGAACTTGGTCAGCCACAGTCCTTCCGTGTTGGCCTGTACCTCTTGCCCTGAATCTCCCCCTGTGTCTTTGCCTGGGTGGATACTGGACCTGACCAAGGCTGTACTCCCTATTGCCCTAGCAATACCTACCCTGTGCTGTTTCAACTTTCCTTGAGGAAACCGCTCCTGAGAGGCTCCCTAAAGATCACAAGAAACTCTCTTGCCCTGAATCTCCCCCTGTGTCTTTGTCTGGGTGGATACTGGACCTGACCAAGGCTGTACTCCCTATTGCCCTAGCAATACCCTGTGCTGTTTCAACTTTCCTTGAGGAAACCGCTCCAGAGAGGCTCCCTAAAGATCACAAGAAACTCTCTTGCCCTGAATCTCCCCCTATGTCTTTGCCTGGGTGGATACTGGACCTGACCAAGGCTGTACTCCCTATTGCCCTAGCAATACCTACCCTGTGCTGTTTCAACTTTCCTTGAGGAAACCGCTCCTGAGAGGCTCCCTAAAGATCACAAGAAACTCTCTTGCCCTGAATCTCCCCCTTTGTCTTTGCCTGGGTGGATACTGGACCTGACCAAGGCTGTACTCCCTATTGCCCTAGCAATACCTACCCTGTGCTGTTTCAACTTTCCTTGAGGGAACCGCTCCTGAGAGGCTCCCTAAAGATCACAAGAAACTCTCTTGCCCTGAATCTCCCCCTGTGTCTTTGCCTGGGTGGATACTGGACCTGACCAAGGCTGTACTCCCTATTGCCCTAGCAATACCTACCCTGTGCTGTTTCAACTTTCCTTGAGGAAACCGCTCCTGAGAGGCTCCCTAAAGATCACAAGAAAGTATGTGTATTTAATGCGCCTGATAACCACTGTAATCCTACTAGCAGAAGTCATACTCTCCCTGTCTGCAGGCCAGCAGCCAAACCCCCAACTCTACTCCTCACCCTCCACCTCACTCCTTTTCCCAGCACTGTTTTTCCCCTTCTCCTGTTTTCTACTTAGTCCCTTCTTCCCTGGTAAGTAGATAGCTCCTATCCACCAGAGGACATTCCTTCCCTTAACATTAGACTCCTCTTGAGCTTGACATTCTCTCTCTTAATTCTCACATCTCAGTCCCTCACTCTCCCTGATACTTTTAGCCCTTCCCTCTATATTTAGGCTCTCCACTTACCCATATACTACTTACCCCTCTTGAACACTGCTCTACTGATAGTTTTTCGCCCTCTTCTGCTCTACTGGGCTCTACTACACTTCTTACTTCCTGCTCTCTACATCCATAACATCCATAACACTCTCTTACTTTTCTGCTCACCTTTTACTTCCCTGCTCTCTACTTACATAACACTCTTATTTATCCCTACTCTAGCTACACTCCATCT